>NW_027413609.1:5400000-5712353 GCF_048544455.1 Silene latifolia
TTCATCATATTTTGGCAGGCACAACCATTAGACTTGTAGACTTTTATGGTGAGTTTGCCAAAGCAGTTACAAATGCTAAGTGCAAGGCCGATTCTTTATTTGAAGGATGTCACCCAAATGTCAAATTTGGCCGATTCTTTATTTGAAGGCTTCTCCCTTTCACAGAAGAGTAGAGAACAAGGTGAAAAGGAAGGTGTTGAATGTGAAAGGGGGGTGCTACCGAGGCTGCTGAGGATTTAGGTATTCATGCAAGTTTTGATAAAGTGGAGCAAGTGGAGAAGATGGAGGAGGAGGAAGTGGAGGAGGACAAGGAGAAATATCTGTATGAAATGAAGGAGAGAAAGGAGGAGGGGGTAGTGGACGAGGAGTTTAAGAAGGATAAGGGTAAAGTGGAGGAGGAGGAGGTTAACAAGAGTTGTTTATATGATGCGTTTCTAGGCGATCCCTCTATCATGGCTGAATTAGAAGGACTCTTTAGTGATGCATACACTCATGTTGGCAAAGTGTTTGATTCACATCATGAAAATATGTTGGAAGGAAAAAATAAAAAAGGAAAAGGCGTTTATGGAAGGACCATCTTTCAGCCTTTTTAGTGGTAATGATGCACCATATACCTCTCAAGAGTTCCTTGAGTCGAGGTTGCGGGGTAGTTTAAGTGTTCATCATGCAAGCACATAAACTACACCGCCTATTCCAGTAGTTCGTCCTTTATCGTCAATATTGCCAATTCTGGCCTCGTCCCACCCATCCCACCCATCGCTTGTAGTTATCTCCTCTCAACTATCATTGGATGAAACGTCAACTGTGACCTCTTCTCCCCTAGTATAATAGTGCCCAACTGAGACTCTGCAAACTAAGAGGGTGCTCCCTAAGATGTGTGTTGATGTTGCGGATATTTATTGGTCGCCTTTCCTTATCAGAAACGTGGACATGGTTCGTGACTTAAGTCAGTTGGAAAGACTGGTAGGAAACTATGCCTTTTCAAAGGACTTAGATAAAGAGTACGTATCACTCTCTTATATTTTTTTATCTTATCTTATTCAGCATATATGTATTATATTTTCTTTGTCTAACACTAAGGTTTCATGTTTTCATAAATGTATAGGGAGGTTTTTTTTAGCCATGCGGGCAAGACTCTCACACAAAGTCATATGAAGAGTTTGCTTCTTGGTGGTCGAGTTCATACAGATGTTATTTCTCTATGGTGTGATTATTTGAATGAGCGAAAGAAACTGAGAGATCGTAAATCCCCTTGTCGTCTATGTTTGACAGATACAACTGACGTAAGTTTTCCATTTTAATTTTATTCTTTAATTGTACATGCATCAAGTTGTATGTTCATCAATAAACTTATGAATGCATGAAGTAACCTTGTAGATGCATAAAACATCAATCTAGGTGCATTAAACAACACTGTAAATGAATAAAATACGTGTCCAATTATTACAGGATTTTATTCTCTAATACGGGTCACCTAATTTAATGAACAGATTACCTCATTGGATCTCAACTTTGCAGACGTGAAGTTACTAAGTCCTTCAAGATTCTTACATTACCATGGTTGTTCTCAACTAAGCGTCTTTCTTTTCATTTTCGTCTTTCTTTTCATTGTTGTCTTTGTTTTCATTGTCGTACATGTTTTCATTCCTATTTTTACCCCCTGTTGATACCCAGTATCTGCTGACACTTTAACAAACACCCGATGATTATCAGACTATAACATGCTTTGGAATCGCGGCGTTTGATCGACAGTTCGTGTACAACCTTACGTCGGAAAACTTAAAACGATATTTAAAATAAACATTTCAAAACTTTTCAAAAGTACCTGAAGTGTTTAATGCATGACGACGGGTTCGCAATGACACTAACTAGAGTCAAAACCGACACCGGACCAAAAACCGACTCAAAAATTCAAATCCCGACTCTAACAACGAGTCAAACCGAGTCAAACTCAAAAAACAAAACCATTCAAAAGCCTCTATGTTAAGATTTCCCAGAATCTTACGTAGTAAAGTACCAAATATGTTCATCCAGTTCCTAGGATAGAACAAATCATGATTGCATTTGTGTGAAAGCGACAAGACACCTCGAAGACACGCGACGTGGCTCGCGCCTCTTTGAGCACCCGAGGTGGCCACGTCGCTCAAAACTCACACAACCAGTCATTTTCCTATAAATACCCCTCAAATGCCCCCATTTGAGAACTTACGCGAGTGTCCGCCCCCTCTTTCTCCCTTAAAATTCTAGACTCGACTTTCTAAGTCACAATCCGACGCGTATTTACGACCTACCGATCGTAAATACAAGCCTGACACATTGTTTGGTACCGTCATCGTGCATTAAATCACTTGACCGACCATTTCGACCACTACACCATCACTAATCTAAATAAAACACTCTTTTTACTTGCTAAAACGGTTTTAAACCGAGTCTTTCCCGACCAAACGAGTTGATACACTTACGTCGGTTTCTCGCCATATCCAAACATGTAAGTATGAGGGTGTAAAAATCCTTCTTTTATCATGCCTTTACTTATTTCATGACCATAACATGCTAAATCACGCATAACACGATCTAAATATAGGTTAGACGAGCCAAAACTGAGTTTTGGCCTGAGACAGAAGCCCCTTGTTATGCACAGAGGCTCGCGCCTCAATGGGGTGTCCAGGTCAGACTCAGCCCTGTTTGTTCTCGTCTTTCCTCTTTGATCTATTTTCATATTTGTAATCGGTTTTTACCATTTCAAATACTTTCAAACCCTTTGTATTTCCTTTTTACAAGTTTTAACCATAAAACATTTTTCACCCTTGGTTCTTAATACCATGACGGTTTAATCCGTGTTTCGGTGATAATATTTGGTTAATTACATTTAAAAGGTATTAGAAAGCCTTTTATTTCATTTCTTTACATTTTAGAAGGTATTTTAAAGCCTTTCATCATGTCTTTACATTTTCAAAATAAATGTATTAGTCACCAACACAAAGTCATCCTTGGTTCTACATACCATGTCGGGTTTTAACCCGAGTACGATGATGAATATTGACTAATTAAATTCAAATGAACTTAAAACAATTAGTTCATAATTATTTTAAAAACTATTCATGTCAAGCTTGTCAAGTCGAACCCGACACCGAATATCATCAAAATAATGATGATTATTCGAGTCTCATTCCTGAAATCAACAAATACGGTCTAAACGACCCTTTTAAACCAAGACGGGTTCAAATACCCATTTTCAATACGTTTTACAAACGTTTTTCAAATGGTCAGAATGCGTCTTAAACCGTTGACTGACCCACGCCTAAACAGGCTATTTCTCTTCTATTTTCAAACCAGGGGAGACCCCCTTACACCGCCAATAGGCTCGCGCCACATATGACTGCCTTGTGTAGGGTATGTTCCCCTTCCAGCATTAGTCTAGAATTACCCCGACTCCGATTAACCCGGATATAGGACAGATCAGATGACTAATTTGCTCATTCAAAAATCATATTTGCAAAATGCCTTACTAAGACAAATGGATCGCGTTATGCACCATAAACCTAACTCAGTGAATGGATGTTAAATTTCCGTCTTGCATGCAAATCAATCATAAATCCAACTCGACATCTTATACTTTATACTTGGATTAAATCAACCGACTTAGAAAGCTCTCACATGATAGGTTTAAATTATTGGATGCACATTCATGCATTTAAATCATTTTATCAACTTTTGCATTCAACCAACCAAGATCGATCAGTAGAGGCCGCTACCGCGGGCGGGATTCGGTGTCTGATTAAAGGGTTTCCCAATACGTACCTTCACCTCTTACTCAAAAACTTTGGATAGTGGACGACTTTATCCAGGGCGTACGAGAGTCATTCTAGAGATAGGATGCTAAAGAGGGACTATTCCTTATCTTTAGTGCCTATGTCAAACACTGCTTTCTGCTTCGTTTAACCGGGGTATAAAGTGGATTCGAACGGGTTCCAAGCATCCCACAAATGCTTGGTGGCGACTCCGAACATCTCTAATCGTTTTGAGACCCTTACCGAGACAAAACCGACCGATCTAAAATGATCCGGTCAAAAGCATTTTTACGCCGCCGAGCGTGGCTTTCAAAAGACCACTGCCATTATCCATAGATCGACTGGGCATATGCAGGTGGGCACATGTCCACACCCCCTTGCCACTTCTTTTTTGTAACTATGTTGCGAAGAACTTGTTAGAAGTGACGCAGTTGATGCCTCCGTCAACAGACTATTCTTGCCATGTTAAATCTGTGGTATGTCTTCAGATCTTTTGGCAATAAAGTGGCTGATTTTTGTCTAATTTTTGTGAGAGATTATTTACTTGTCATTGTTTTTCCTTTATGACAAGACCTTGTTGCTTACGCTTTCAACTAAGATTCCAAAGTTGGCGTCTGCATGGCTTTTGGTGCCTAATTTGTATCTTCTGCACTCTGACATAGATGTGGAGCGTGATACTAGAATCTACCTCATGCGTCATATGGAGATGTACAACGGGGTTAAGGCACACTTTGGTTTAAAGGTGGGTCTAAAGGAAGTAAGTCTGTATTTAAATTCACCTTTTTATCTAGTGTTTCTAACTAAGTCTCAAGACAGTAGTAATCATAAAGATGCAACAATTAGTGTTGTAGTTTCATAAAATAGCCTTGTATGTGCATTAAATATAAAGGCATTGATGTTGATTTCTGTTCTTGTTATTGTTCAGAGAGTTGATGTTAAACGTTACATTGTGAGGGTTTGCAATGAAATTTTAACTTGGCAAAACAACTCTTACAAAGTTCAAGTGATGGTTGTAGCAAAGGCTTACAAGAATGGCGGTCAAATTCGGTAGTGCGAAATCTTAAGTAGCTTTGTTTTCTGTTTTTCCTTTTTCCTTTTTCCCCCGTTAATTAAGGATCTTTTATTTTCCCCTTTTTCCAGTAATCTAGTGCCACAAGATGGATATGCTGATGCACACTTGATCAATTATATTCGGAAGAATCGGGCAAATAAGGAGTAAGTTCTAACTGACCATACAGGTTTTTTAAAACTTCAGTTTTTCTGCACTCTTTGTTGTTCCGTGTTTTCTAATTACAATATGTTCATCAGTAGTGAGGTCGTTCTAAAAACCGATTGGTTGCAAGTAATCCAAGACGCGTTACAGACCTTGCGACGGAAATTGGGTTATGGATATGGTTATTGATACTGTTGGTATTCTTACGAAAATCGGAAACCCAAGTGTTGTGTATTTTCCGAAAATAATAAAGGTTTTCATATTCCTTATTGAGTTCATATGCTTGTTTTTGGTTTTTGAAATTACAAAGAATTTTGAAAAATGTCTTCAAATTTCAGGAAATTGTCGGTAAAAACGGGTTTCGTAGTCAATACATCCTACTTGACTACTTGCCCCTCAATCTAAACACAACCCAATTGGTAAATAAATATTCTCTTACATTTTTTTTCCATGCACTTTTTTTTTTTCATTCGAAGTCAATACATCCTACTTGACTACTTTGTAATATTTCAGGCATTCTTTCCTTATTGTGTGGAGAGATCACACTGGTTTGCTTGTGTTGTTGACGTCGGGAAAAGGATGAACTTCATACTCGATTCCAACCTACTAGGTGCCCTGATGTCAGACGTAAATTTTTACTTGATCAGGTATGATTTATGTGTTTTTTGCAATCTGGACTGTGCATATTTTAAGAGAATTTATTAGTTTTTTTGCAAAAAACATGTTGAACCTGACTTATTATGCCGTCTCTCCACGACATAGCTGCTCCTATCGGCATATGATATACGGAAGGCTGCTCAACAGTTCTTGACTGCCCAAAATGCATTGTCAAATGCAAATACTGTTGGTGATCTTTATATGCATGAAATACCCTTGTTGCTTGAATCATGATTGGTTATTATTTGAAAGTTATGTTGCTACATTTAGCTGAGAGTTTATTCAACGAGTTTATTCAATTGTATATATGATATACAGAAGGAAACTCAATGGTTTTTGACTTTCCAAATTGCATTGTCGAATAAGAATAATGTTGGCAATCTTTATGTGCATGAAATAACCTTGTATGTGCATGACATAACCTTGCATGTGCATTAAATACCCTTATACCACAATCACTCACTGTCTTGTTTTTGTGTAGCTCCTGCCTGCTTTGGAAATCATCGCAAGAGACTCTCCGAGATACACAAGGTTGTTGGAGATCAAAACTTTTCAGTGGGAGGTTGTGAATGTGCCTCGAGAAAACAACAGGTATACTTGTGGAGTTTATTAGTTGAACTGGCTAGAAAATTTGTGTGATCAAGCATCATGGACTGATGAGCATTGTTACAAGGTATAAATTTTTCAACAAACTATTGTGAACATTATTCAGTATATTTTATTTCAAGCCTTTCAATATTTGTTGTCAAATGAAATTTATATGTAGGATTTGGATGAATATGCTGAGAGTATGATTACACATCTTATCAAATGGGAGCAAAGCAAGATAAAGGTAAATATCAAGAATTTTCGAATGCCTAATTTTAATTTTGTCTAATTTTAATCTTCTTTTCATTAGATTCTGTCTAAGTGTGACTTTTACATAACAATATTTCCCCCCTTTTTTGTAGGATTATCACTAGGTGTTATTTTCTAAACACTTGAGTCGAGTGATGTGCAAAAGGAGTGGCAGAGAACCTCACCCAACATTCAAAACACTGAGCCTTGCATTTTTTTATCTGATTCCTTAATTTGAGTAGACTATGGAATATTAGATTCTTAGTATATGTTAGATTCTAGAATATGTAATACAGTAAGTCTTGAGAGTGCATATTAGATTGTGGAATATGTAAGTCGTGTAAGACATGAAGTCATGTTTCATGACTAATTCTGGAAAAAACATGTCATGAGGCAACGAAAACGAGATACCATTTTCAAAAATGGACAACGAAAAGGTCGTGCGGAAATATCTCTAGCATCGTACATGCATTAAAAAATGTTCTATGTGCATGAAATAACAGTGTGCATGCATGAAATATGTAAGTCATGTGTCCAGGGTCAAATATTAAAGTAATCTCAAGTGAACTTTTAAAATGTTGCATTTTAATTTAGATTTTGGAATTTTATTATTAGCTTCGACGGTTGGGGATGTGGTAGGAAAGAAGGATGTAGTGGTGGATCACATTTCTCTGGTTTCTTAATACTTGTCTTATACGTGCATTAGAAAACGCTCTACGTGCATGAAATAACCATGAAGGTGCATCAATTAACCATGTACATGCATGAAATAACCATAACCTATATTGATCATTACACATTAAGATACTGATTTTCCTCTTGAATATGACTAACACGACTCAATAAACATAACTCAGGCCTCAAAAGTGAGCCAAAATTACCAGACTAATATGTTGATAGAACGGGCCCAAATTGAAATAAAGCCACGTCAATTAATCACATATAAGTGTTGTGTTATTCTCATTTTTTATCACATGAAGCTATACATTATTTGTTGATGTTGGATCAATTCGTTGTTAAAGCACATTGAACTAGATAATGTCATAACAAGTCCAAACAAACAATGACGGTATAATGTTGGGATATTCTCATTTTACCAACCTTGTCGACACGAGGATTCAAATCAAGACATTTAATCACCTTCATGTTTCTTAATACTCGCCTAATATGCTGATAGGACGGGCTTAAAGTGAAATAAGCCCACACCAATTAATCACATCTAAGTGTTGGGCTATTCTCATTTTTTATAACATAAAGTTATACATTATTTGTTGATGTTGGGTCAATTCGTTGTTAAACACATTAAACTAGATAATGTCATAACAAGTCCAAACAAACAATGACGGTATAATGTTGGGCTATTCTCATTTTACCAGACTTGTCGTACACGATGATTTAAATCAAGACATTTAATCAACTTCGTGTTTCTTAATACTCGCCTTATATGTGCATGAAATAACGTTGTATGTGCATGAAATAACGTTGTACGTTCATCAATAATGCTGTATGTACATGTGTGGACGCTGGCCCACGGGGGCGAAAAGCGAGCAAGCTTTTTTTATGCATTTGTGGAGTCGCCACCAACTTATTGTGGAAAATTGGAAACCGTTCGAAAAC
This sequence comes from Silene latifolia, assembly GCF_048544455.1. Classification (NCBI taxonomy): domain Eukaryota; kingdom Viridiplantae; phylum Streptophyta; class Magnoliopsida; order Caryophyllales; family Caryophyllaceae; genus Silene; species Silene latifolia. The sequence continues at coordinate 5,408,116 of NW_027413609.1, forward strand.
CTCGTGCCATGTCAAGACACAAAGTAGTGACATGAACACCTAGAACTCGTTACCCTTAGCATTCTATGTCTAGAATGACTCTCGTGGATGCCAATGAACACGGATGTTCACAGAGATCTTGAGTAAGGGGTGAGGGTCCGTATTAATAAGCTCTTTTGATCGAACACCTAATCCCGCCCGCCTCGATAGCGGCCTCTACTAATGATTATGGAAATTGTCTATACTCAATATGTTGCCGATTTATATGCATGCAATGCAAATTTATTAGATTAATCCCAGCATGTGAGAATTAATACTAAGTCGGTTATCACGTAATTTAACATGCAATTGAGTCGAAGTAGGGTTTAAGATCGATTACATGTGAGAGCATACAAGCAATACGATAAAAGAAATACAATAAAGAAAATTACAATAATTACGTTGGATTAATTTGATTTATGTCGAAAATACATTTAAAATGGATAACTTTAGAAAAGAAAGAATAAATAAATAAACAAACAGATTAGGTGATAATACGATTAATAGTATATTAAATACGTAAACTAATAAACTAGGTCAAGGTAGAAACGAGAGTTCAAAGACTGAACTCAACCCGGAAGAGGCGCAGTAGAGCTGCGTCCTTTGGAAGAGGCGCAGTAGACGCTGCGTCTGTTCCTGAGCTCAGTTCTGGCTGTGAAGCCGGAATTGCAAATCGTTAATATTCATTGGTGAATTAATGCTTGATCATATTATTTGACTCGGATAGAAGTGACTTAATATGTTATTTACATGTGATTGAGTCATAAAAACTATAAAATATGAACAAAACTAATCAATACGAGTTAATTACAAGATTATTAAGTTAATTACAAATACAAATTAATCAAATTAATTAGGTTAAACAGGTTATTAATGACGAATTAATGATGGTGACGATAAATAACAGATGAAAATATTTCAATGATGAATTCCAGAGACTCAATATGGATGAATCGAACCTCTAAAAACCCGAATTGATTTTAATGACGAAAATCCGCAAATATGAATTATTAGGGATTTAAGTCGGGAATTAAAAGATGAAATAATATTAATGATTTACATGTCAAAATTATTGTACTAAAAATATCGTGCTAATGGAACATGAACAATTAAAGACGAAACAAAACAAACAGACAAACAAAAGATGAAGGAAGAAGAAAGGAAGCAGGAACTGCGGCAGCCTCAGGAAGAGGCGCAGCAGATGCTGCGTCCCTTCAAAGAGGCGTAGCAGTTGCTGCGTCCTTTCTCGACGTTTGTCTCCTGTTAATCCGTAAAAACAAGGGGTTGAAACAAGGTTTTATAAATCGGTTTTTTAAACGTATTTTCGACGTAAATCTTGCATTAATGATTACAAAAATAAATAACAATAATAAAATAAGGATTATACACCCTTAGACTTACATGTTTGATGAGGCGAGATTGACTAAGTTAACGTTTAGTGATGCTCGAGTCGCATCTACGACGAAAGTGCCCTCTAAGGAAAAACGAATAACATTGATTAAGTTGATTGATTGTGGAGTTGGTCAAATTGGTCGGTCATGCAAAACGAGGCTGGTACTCAGAAAGATCCGAGCTTACGTGGTCGAAAGTTCAAGCACGTAGACGCCAAAAAGTAAGAACGTGATCTAGAATGCAAAGGGAAAAGAGAAGGGCGGACACTAGCGTGAGAAATACGTGAGACCGAAGGTCTCTATTTATACGAATCTCACGACGGAAATTAGGGTTTTCGGAGAAACTTTGGAAGTGAATCTCGAAAAGATACGAAAAATACGCAGAAAAAGACTGAGGAAGAGGTGCAGCAAGCACTGCGTCTCATGGAAGAGGCGCAGCACCTGTTGCGTCTTTTCCTCAGTGGTTTCCTCCTGCGGAAGAAATATTTCCGTGTTTCTATTATGGAATAGCGGATTAATCTTATTTCCTTGATATTTTATATGATAATCTCAGGATATATTTTACCAAATATCAACAAATTGGAAAAAATATGGAATAGAAATATCCGGAACATTCCAAAACATTATGACTCGGCATTTTAAACGGTTATTAGAAAATGAATACGGTTTTTTGACTCGGACTCCAAATGTACTCTAATTACTGCCAAAATGACTGTATCGGCGCGTAGATGGCGACTATGATGTAGACACAAGTGTTTGAGAGATAACTTGACGATAAACTTGCGAACTGTCACAAATCGTACCGTGTACTAAACATGCGGCCCAATCATCACCGGATGGTTTGCGGGAGGTGCAGAAATGAGGTATCTACAGAGCCTCCACTTTGACTGAGGCTTGGACAAGGCGAAAGTCAAAGTATAGCCATCAGGTCAATCGAACATTACAACCTGACGACTATGGCGACGCAAGGCGGTTCAAGGGGTCTGAACCAAGGACCTGTCGTCGGGAACATTTTAGAGTCTGTCGACTAACGGAAAAGGTCGATTAAAGTCCATTAGACTACGTAAGAAAGCTCGCCAGCCATAAGAAGAGACCATACCTGAGATTTCTTTCTCGAGATATTATCGGAGGTGCGTGGGAGCTAAGGTTAAGCGTAGGAGCTAAGGGTAAGACCTGAAAGTTATGCTAGGGTGTGGGAACTTCTGGAGAACGACACCTTTGTTGAACTCGGTGAGGAAACAAAAATGTCAAGGGTAGCAGGAAGTAGGCGGGAACTGCTGGGGGAAATCTGTTTGGGTCGGTCTCAAGCGAACTCTGGCAAAAAGTTGAGGTTGAATCTCCATATCTCGAGAAGAACAATCGGCTGTCATGAACTCTCGCTGGGGGATTACTGAGGTTGAATCTCCATGTCTCGAGAAGAACAATGAACCTTCGCTGGGGGATTATTGTGGTTGAATCTCCATGTCTCGAGAAGAACAATCGGTTGACGTGAACTCTCGCCGGGGGATTATTGTGGTTGAATCTCCATGGCTCGAGAAGAATAATTGACTGTCGTGAACTCTCGTTGGGGGATTGTTGAGGTGTGTCGAAATACCGTCAGATAAAATCCGCTCGTTGTTGAAAGCGAAGTCTTGATAAAGTACTGCTTCTGATACTTACCTGCATGGTTAGTAGCCATACAAGATGTAATACCCCGTAATTTAGTGAAGTTTGTATAACTAATTTATGTAATTCGAATAATAAATTAAAAGCATTTATATTTAATAATTGAAAATAAGACGGAATAAATAAGTAATAAAATAATAAAGGAGTCAAAGGGCGTGACTTGGGGCGTGATTATAAGTTGACTCGAGAATTCTAATAACGGGATTATATAATTATAATAATAGTAATAGTAATATAAATAATAATAACAATATGATACGATATAATATAATAATATTTCTTAGTAATTTCCTAATTGGTTTCTTATAACCTTAACCTATCAGTATAAATAGATGGTAACGCTCTCATTTACTTAGGAATGTCTAACTAAAGGCTCCCGATTAAATAGGGATGTTACAAAGTGGTATCAGAGCAAAACGATCCTCAGGCCTAACCATTGAACAATAATGAACATAGGACGTGTATAAAAAAATGAACCCGGGTATAAACTGTTAGGTGCCCCCTTAAGGCTTGGGATGAGTTAGGGCGCCCCTTACACCAAACTTCTGGCCCTTCCAGTTTCGAACCGGTTACCTTGAGAGATGTTACAGTGTGGGGAATTATAAAATGAATATTGTTTATTTGTCTTAGGAGTGTTTGGTTGCCTTGTTTGAATTTGATTTCGTTGATGGTTGCGGTTACAGGGGCGTAACCTTATTTTACAGAGGAGGGGTGTGACATGATTTATTTAAGCATTGTTATAAGCATGTTGATATGAGGAAGTAAGTTGGCATATATGTGGAAGGTGTGAATATGATTAAACATCTAAAGTATTAATTGTTGTTTGGAATTATGAAGAATGCGATTTTGGTTGATTTCACAAGATTTTTACCTCTTGGTTGTTTTGGCTGCCATTTCCTACCTGTTTAAAATCCTTGTATTATAATTTTATGTGTGATACCTTTGTGAGTTAGTTTTCATATGTCACTAGTCTCATGTTCAAATAATATACGGTTTAGGAGAAATAAATATTTTAGTTGACCTTGGTCGGAATATTCCTGTACAATGATGTTTTCGCGCCATGTTTTTGTAAAAAATGTCATTTAAAAACAACATGTCTATTTGGTGTAATTCCAACTCCATTGTTAAAAATATTCATATATATTTCTAAATTGATAATCTACGTCACAATTTAAATTTTTGACAATTAATAGTGATTTTTACAAGTTGACCTAAGTTTCTAACATGTTGCTGTAAAATTTCTGTTTCGACCAAACAATTTGTAAAATGCATTATAAATTGACCTTATGAGTTTTTGACTTGATTCTTTTTCTCATGGTTTACTAACTCTCTGTATTTTCTAAAACGTATAAGTTCTCAATAAGTGATTATGTTATTATTTATCTATGATTTTTGGAAGTTGTAACATGTTTTCCTTATCTTTGAAAATATATATTGTGCTAAAATTTCTAAAGAATTTTTCTTATTTCTTTCACCTTGGCATTTTGATGTTGTAATTTTGTAAAGTAGAATAACATGTCTAGTGATAGGGGGAATGTGTTTCCCAAAGCCTATATATAAGTTTACAATAATTGCATCCATGTTTAAGTTAGATATCATAATTAAGAAAAGATTAACTAAACAATTATGCGTATTTTTGTTATAGATTATTATTTATCTTGGCAATGTATTTGAAAATATTTAAGTAAGGAAGTTGAAGTTTAAATAAAAATTAGTTCGAATATACTATATGTTGTGGTTTTGCTATTTGGAAGTAAATCAAAGGTTTTGTTCTTCATTTAACCAGTAATTGGTGTTGTGTTGGAAATAATAGTTGTCTTATGTTATAATGTGTGTTCCTTGTTTTGTGGCATTACAACAATGATTTGATTATTCCTATTGTTTGATATTCCGAACTTCGAGGACGAAGTTTATTTTTAGGGAGATAGATTGTGACACGCCATGTTTTGAGTTTATATTGTGATAAATAAATTTTGATACGTTTGATATGTTTGATAATAAAATGGTTAATTGTGCTGCGATGGTAATAATTTGAAATGGTACTCGGTTGTGTTGATGGTTATTGAGTTTTTGTAGCATTTCTGGGTGAACTTCGGGACGAAGTTCGTTTTAAGAGGGGAAGACTATAATACCCCGTAATTTAGTTCGTGATATATCATAATAACACAAATTTACAAGTTTTATATGTTAATCGTATAACTCGGAAAAACTATAACCGATTTGCATGCAAACAACCAAAGGCTCTAGATACCGCTTGTTAGAAATATATATCTCATTACTATACATATTCATATATGTGATGATTTAATTTAGTCATAAAACTAAATACAAATCTTATGCATGCAAACTAAAATAGATAAGTAAAGAAATCGTTTTCCTTACTATAAATTTTGGTCTTATTTATGGGCACCAACAAGATCTCCTTCTTGTTAGTTCTTGAGCTACAATGAATATATGGATGATCCTCCAAAATCCCAAATAGAGATTCTCCTCTTGATTGCACCCAAGATTATCCCTTATCCCCACTAAATAATATTAGCTAGATATTAATTTAGTAGTTTACCTTAAAATTGATTACTAACACTCATATATCACATTAATAGTTTTAGTAATCTCTATGAACAAATTCAATCAAAAACTCATGTTTTAATGAAGGAAAAAGATGAATATGTGAGAGAGAGAGAGTTTTTGCATGTGTATGAATACAAGTCAAATTAAAGAGAATAAAATTCTCTCTACCTATGCACAAAACCGGTGGGGGGACATAAGAAAGACAATGCATGGTCTCTTATTTTCCTTTTGTTCTTCTCAAGTCAATAGGTATGTAAGAGGTAGTGTAGGCTTTTAAGGCTAGTCTACAATAGCCTTAATAATATATTATTTATCACATGAAATAATACAACCCACAATCCACTATTATCCCTCCAATTTTTCGGTCATATGAGTAAAATGGACTTCCATTTTATTTTGTCAATTGTCACACAATATGTCACATGTAGTATGATACATGTTATTAATTAATTTAATGCATATTTATCACATAAATATCATTTTATGAATTAATTAATTTACATACAACAAATTGACTAGTAATACTTGATCACATAAATAAAATGGGTCATTTAATTATAATTTACAACATCTTGTAATTATAATTAACCATTCATACTCATCTCTATTGTTTCACAAACAATAAAAAATTTTAGTAATAAAATATTTCAATTACTAAAATAAATCTTATTTAATCCCATTATAATAAGATATCAATATTCTCTCTCACAAATGAATTGTTCAATTTTAAGGAATTGATCAGTTTGTATCGACATACAATTAATCAACTTTACAGATAAGGGCATCATCCTTTAGGTGTGACCTTAAGGGATCAACTGAACACCACCGTCTCACGATAGTAACGTCAAACTCTAGCAAGCCAATCGTTACCGATTAATGTTGATCAGTTGACTATATAATGAATCATCCCTTACGTATTCTTAAAATGAGATTTAAACATGCGATCAATATGATCGACAATTGTGATCGCATTATTGTCGGAGGACACATATTCCAACAATTATAAGTTGACTCGGGAATTCTAGTAACGGGATTATATAATTATAATAATAATAATAATAATAATAGTAATAGAAATATTAATAACAATATGATACGATATAATATAATAATATTTCTTAGTAATTTCCTAATTGGTTTCTTATAACCTTAACCTATCAATATAAATAGATGGTAATGCTCTCATTTACTTGGGAATGTCTAGCTAAAGGCTCCCGATTAAATGGGGGTGTTACACAAGAATGCAATCTAATATATGCACGTAAGTAATTATCACATGGACCTCGAATGAGGAAACACATAGGCTTTGCAAAAGTCGTTTAAAACCTGTTCAAAGAAATTTATCGTTTGTAATGCGTTATGCATATTCAATGGGCTTTATACATAGGACTTGACATGACACAGATCTACTAGGACGCGACGCGAAATGTAAACTTAGGTTTGACTGACGCAACACTAACTTAGATTTGTCGCGACACAGGGATGACTTTGACAGACTTTGTTTAAGTATGCGCAACCCCTAGCCATGTGTGGGTGACAATGCGTATCAGTTCCAAAGGTATAATAATTGCAAGAATGATGATGGTATATAAAGGCAAGGCATGAGCCATTGATCATCTGTCTACTAGGACTTCTTTCAACACCGTTTGTTGTAAAAGAGACCCCTCTTGAGGCACGGTGACTTGGAGAATTGATCTAAGATCTTTGTCATTGTCTGGACCGAGTACTAGCTAGCTAGACTTACAGGAATAAAGAAAGGGTGGCATCTTGGGAGAGAAGCCCCCAGGATGAGAAGATGACTCTGGACTTTGGTAAAAAAAGAGGCTGGGCGACAATAAGGAGCCCCCAGTATAGAGGCATAAATGAAAATTGTGGTTGGGAGGTTGAAATTGAGGTTGAAAGTTGATGTTTGAGGTGGTTGATAATTGAGGTTAAAAGTTAAAAGTGGGGATGGTTGTGTCCTTGAGGATTGCCTACATATTCACGTGAAGTGAAATCAAACCAGATCGTAGTTCTGAGGTTTGGTTAATTTTGTTTGGGTGTTGTGGTTGTATCCTTCTTGTGTAAGAAAGGACTGCCTACGTATCCACCTGAAAAGGTGAAATCAAACCATGCTCGTAGTTCAAGTGTGTGCCTAAGCTATGCTGTTAGGACCTTAAAGTGCAGGGGTCACAAGGGTAATATTCCTTTGGTGACTCGAAGAATCGATTTGAGATAACTCCCTCTGATCATAGACCAAAGAGGTATAATTAAGTTTGTAAAAAAAAAAAAATTTCCTTGTCGTGTGAGCACATTTAGTGGACCCTAAGGATGATATGGGTATGTCCTATTCTAGCTAGCAAAGTATTTGAAGACTCCGTATCTGGGTCAAGGTGAAACTGGATTGGATATTTGGAATGTGGAGCTCGGTAATAAGAGGCTTTGAGGAACAAATCTCTGGAGCTTTGATTTTGTGGAGTTGAGGCTTGATGGGGTTATGGCTTGTAATATGGCTTGGAAATGGAGTCTCTTGGCTTGATGTAGCCTGAGCACATAAAGGTAGCTTGATTGATGTTGGTTCACGTTTCCATGTCTTGGCCCTAAATGATGGGTATATTTGACGAGCTTGAGAGGATTCTCAAAATTCCTAAATATCTTCCTGGTAACAGTCTCGAGAAGGACTTAGGGTGTATGGAGTTGTAGATACCTCATTTCTGCACCTCTCGCAAACCACCCGGTGATGATTGGGCCGCATGTTTGCTACGCGGAACGATTTGTGACAATTCATAAGTTTATCGTCAAGTAATTGCTCAAACACTAATGTCTACCTCTTAGTTGTCATCTACGTGCCGATACGGTCGTTTGGACAGTAATTAGAGTATATTTGGAGTCCGGGCCTAAAATCGTCTTCATTTTCTGATAACCGTTAAATCCCGAGTCAGAATGTTCTGGAATGTTCCGGATATTTCTATTCCATATTTTATAAATATTTCACAATCTTTATCCTTTGGTAAACAATTTCCCGTAATATTCACATAAAATATTAAGGAAAACCAAATTATTCCGTCCTTCCATAACTCAAACACGGAAATTTTTCTTCCGCAGGAGGAAACCACTTGGGAACAAACGCAGCAGGTGCTGCGCCTCTTCCAAGAACCGCAGTGGCTGCTGCGCCTCTTCCCAGGTCCTTTTCTGCGTAATTTTCGTATCTTTTTCATATCTTTCCGAGATTCACTTCCAAAGACTCTCCGAAACCTTAATTCCTTCACGTGATTAGTATAAATAGGAGCCTTCGCTCCTCATATTTCTCACGCGAGTGTCCGCCCTTCTCTTCTCCCTTTGCATTCTAGACTTTCGTTCTTACTTTTTGGCGTCTACGTGCTTGAACATTCGACCACGTAAGCTCGGATCCTTTTGAGTACCAGCCTCGTTTTGCATGACCGACCAATTTGACCAACTCCACCATAATCAACTTAATCAATCTTAGTCTTTTTCCTCTTACGAGGGCACTTTCGTCTACATTCGAGTCGAGCATCACTAATCGTTAACTAAGTTCATCTCGTTTCGGCAAACATGTAAGTCTGAGGGTGTAAATCTCTCTTTTATTTATTGTTATTTATTTATAGTAATCATATTGTAAGGTTTATGTCGAAAATACAATTAAAACCGATTTCTAAAACCCTTTGTTTAAACCCTTTTTACGGATTAACAGGAGACAGACGTCAAGAAGGGACGCAGTAACTGCTGCGCCTCTTGGAAAGGACGCAACACTTGCTGCGCCTCTTCCTGAGGTTACCGCTGTTCTTGCTTCTCTTCTTCTTCCTTCGTCCTCTGTTGATTTCGTCTTTTTGTTTTCTCTCATCTTTGTCTGTTCTTATTTCGTTCACTTGATAATTTAATATATTGTTCATCATCGTTAACATGTAATTCGTCATTAAATTCCGACTTAAATCCCTTATAACCAACATTTGCGGGTTTTCGTCACTAAAGTCAAACCGGGTTGTAGAAATTCGATTCATTCATATTGAGTTTCTGGAATTCGTCATTGATATATTTTTCATCTGTTATTTATCATATTTATCATTAGTTCATCATTAACTCATCATATTTAACCTAATTAATTAGTTTAGTTTGTAATTAATATCATTAGTCTTGTAAATATTCATCTTAATCCGTCTCATCCATGTTTATCGCTTTCATGACCATTAATGTAACACCCCCATATTCAGAGGAGCCTTAACTAGGCCTTCCTTAGCACATAAGGGCGTTACCATCTCGGTCGCCCGAGGAAAGCAGTTACCAAACGTCAATAAAAGAACTATTAAGTTACTTTACAAGTGATTCAAACCAAAACACAATATAAAGGTACAACTCAAAGACTACTCGCTACGACCATCATATCTCGTGAAGACTCATCCCCGCCCGGACTCCAGCTATCCACGACATCAACACCTGCTAAGACCGACTGCTCACCATAAGGGATCACGGCAGACACATAACAATCAAACAACACACAGGGTCAGTACTGAGACAAGACAAGGCAACGGCAATTACCCACAACAACTCAAACAAAGACATCGGTCTCAACCACAATCATACAATCCCACCAAGTCTATCACTGACTGTCCACTGGACCAGCCCTGCCAGTGGGGGACCGCAACCGTTCCCACCTAAGCCCCGCTCATCATACGAGCGACAACCCTGCTCATTAATGTGCACATCCCCTTTCGTGGCGGGTTCCACGAAGGGCGAAACTAGGGCGTGAAGTCACTCCCGCAAGTGACCCCACTCAGCCGAGAACGCATCTCGAGAACCATCACCAAGTAATCACGACCACCCACACAAAGACCATCAATTACCATGCCAAACAATCACAATACTATCATAACGATCGACACACTAGACCATCTACGTAAACCGAGTAGGCGAACCTACCTTTACGCATCCGCAACCAATCCATGCCGACAACCACAGCATCCAGCGCACAAGCAAAGCCTACTACCATCATGCAAACATCTATTACTAACAATCAAACCCTAACTATGGAGACAAGGACACGGATGATGATTGTGACATACCTATTAGGGAGAGACAAGGCAAAAGACCGCTACCCGACTCAAGGGACGCCCTCCTAAGGCATAAGAATCTTCAAGAGACATCCATGGAGGTTTGGAGGTGAAAGGGAAGGGAAAGAGGCGACTGAAGGATAGGAGGAAAGTGGCGAAAGTGATTTGCGGATTTAACAAAACGCGATATAAAACCCCCGCTGAAAACCAGGCACTCGATCGAGTACCCAACCTACTCGATCGAGTGGCCCCCTACTCGATCGAGTGCCCTAGCTACTCGATCGAGTAGCCTCTACTCTATCGAGTACCACTCTTAACACGCAGCTCAAACAGGTTTTGACATACTTTTCTAAGATTACTCCGTTCCGAGGACAGTCAACGATGGTAAAGGGTCCTAAAAGGGCGGGTATTCTGTCTTCCCCCTTAAAAGAACTTCGTCCCGAAGTTCAACTCACCTCTCCCGCTCACGACACGGAACCAACACAACCTTACCAAACTTCCCGGTCAAACCACTACCTCTTGAAAATACCATTCCCCCTCATGTCATCATCATCATCGACCACATTTATACCTAACGATTCTTGCCACTATCATGCAACCTTTATCACAGTCGACCGTTATCTTACATATATATAAAGCGTCCGACTCGTGATGCGAATCGTCGCTCACGACCTTCCAACATACAATAACAACTATCAAACTGTCAATCGAGAACATGTTTCCTATTAATTTCCATGTGGTACCACTAGTGCCACCATGTTACTTGGCAACATGATTCAAATATGATCACACACACTTTGAAGCATTAAAGAAAGAAAGTAAGTCGTTTTTTTTTTTTTTTTTAACACATGATACCAACAACATTCTAAACAACTACCAATGACTTTATAATCGAGCAAAACATAATACCGACAACATTATAAATAAACAAAGCATTATTCAAAAAACAGACCTTTTTATTTGCGACATTACTCTTCCCCTCTAAAAAGGAACTTCGTCCCCGAAGTTCACCACCCAAATATCAACACGTATTACTTACTATGGGCATCAAAACATGAAAGAGAACCACATTATTATGGACATTATTCACTAATTGTACACTCGTTAAATTAAAATCACACACACGCCACCGGAATAACTAGTCACCGTTGATAACACACATTAATATGGTATGCACAAACGTACGAGAAGCTAAAATTCCGATAAATAGATCGTAATGAGGCGTATACAAAATAAAAGTAACAAGAAATGATTACCGGCTTACTAATTGTGACAGATACGCTTATAAAGCTTCAATCATGACTTGTAACATATGAAATTAACGGTTCAAAGGTGTTATTACGTACTCACAACTACTTTAAACATTAAACTCGTAATTATAAAACAATTGAACATTTTCAATTTTCAAAAACCCCCTGTAACAGTGACACTCGATCGAGTAAGTAGCGGTACTCGATCGAGTGCCATGCTACTCGATCGAGTGTCTTGGCTACTCGATCGAGTGGCCTACAGATCAGAAACTTTTTCTCATTCTATCCTGTAGCTACTCGATAGAGTACGGGGTACTCTGTCGAGTACCTACAGGCCAATTCCTCATACAACCTATTACGAGTTAACACCCATGTGCATATCTATCATATAAAATTGAGTCGGGGCGACTTCCCGACTCCTAATATCCTGCAAAAGTTAGAATATGAAATCCGGCCTTATGGCCAACCATACAAATCCAGCTAAGTCTTAAAAATAAAAGGAAACACCTACCAACGTCTAACAACAATACCACCATCTAACATCAACTACTATCAACAAATATAAGAACGAGGAGTATCACTCCTCCTGCTGTTGCTGCTCCAACATCACCTCATCATCACCACCACCCGAAGTACCAGCTCCTGATGTCCCAATCCCCGCATCCACTCCTGCTCCTGCTCCTCCTGCTCCAGGGCCTGCGTACCATGGAGTCAAGCCGCCGTAAGGGAAGGACTGAGGTGTCCCCCACGTCGACTGCTCCACCCCGTAGGAATGGAATACCCCCGAGTAGTCCCCAACTCCACTCCACCAAACTGGATGCGGTCCCTCTGTACCTATCCCCTGAGCGTACGCCATCTCGTGCATGTTCCGGAGTGTCAAGGTAGATGACACTCTCTCCGCTAGGTAACTGGATCGCGTCTCCGGGGTGTCAAGGTAAGGGTAGTACGGGAAGGGCTGCTGCTGCTGCGGTGCCTCCGGCTGTGGCCTAGTCCCCGAGGCCCTCTCCCTCACTCGACGGGGTCCCCTCACCACTCTGGGTCTCTCCACCCTCTGGACTTCCGCATTCTCGCCCTTCGTCGGCTCCGGCATCTCCTGGAGGATGGTGCCATCAATGAGATAGGTCTGCAGCTGGCGGGGTGTATCCTCATCCTCCTCCTCCTCCTCATCGTCCACATCCACAGTCACCACTGCCGGCTCCAAGGGCTCTGTGGCTGGGAGGTGCTCAGGAGCTGGAATCTTCATCCAACTCATGCCAAGCACTCTCCACGCTAGGCTACCGTCAGCCAAGGTTCTCAACCATTTCAGGTCGAGATAGTACTCACGATCCATGGTAGGCACAGGGGTAGCTAGAGGCACGTACGCTGAAGAAGCCTCAAAGGAGGTTAGCTTTTCAGCTAACCGAGTGGCAATGGCACCACAGCTCAGGTACCGAGAAGTAGAGGAAGCCATCAAAGCAAGAGCAGCACAAACTATGGAAGGAGCATTAAAGACCACTTTCTTGGCCCGCTCCGGATTGAGGTACGACATCAAAAGTAAAACCTCATGGTTATTCAACTTACTGATATCCTTTCTATCATAGAGGAGGTTTGAAAGAGAACGGAGGAAGATTCTCAAGGTGATGTGCTGAACGTCATTAATCAGCATATTGCTCGCGGTGGGAGCTTGCTTCCCAGTCAAGCAAGGCATTAGGCGGCAGACGCCGCACTCAGCTGGAATGTCGGTGATGGAGTCCTTGGGAGGCTTGGCCAACCCAAGGTGAGAGGCAAACAGGTCCATGGTCAACAAGAAGCTGGTATTCATCAATCTAAACTCGACAGTCTGACCCGCTGGGCCGTAGTTAAAAGAGCTCATGAATTCTAGGGTAAGAAAAGGGTAAGTGTGCTTCCTTAGCCTGTACAAACCCGTAAACCCCAAGGTCTCGAATATATGACGGACATCCGTCTCTATTTCCAACTCCTCTAGCACACCGGTGTCTATACACTTTGTGGGTCTCATCTTGCGTTTTTGTAAAGCTACAAAACGCTCCCTTTGCTTAAAGTCAACAAAAACAACAGAAGGGTACTAAAGCTGCGGGTACTACCGGTCCACTAGCCTCCCCCTCTCAAGTGGATCAACCCTTCCCCGTTTACTCTGACGGGTTCCAAGGTTTAGTCTCAAAGATCTGCTTTAGACATAAGTTCAAACAATTTATATAAACATGCAAGCATATACTTCATGTAATTTGGGTTCTATATACTTAGTAAGTTTACTAATTCATCAACCAATTCCATATTTGAAGCACATAAATCATGTCACCAAACTTAGTTGCTCAGCTAGATCCACACCAATTCTCCAACCATTCTCAGCATGTGAAGCACATAATTCACGTTGTTACTTTGGGTATGAAAATAAGTATACATGTTCATTAGCAGTTTCTACGATTTCATCACACAAGTTCATACTATTACTACTCATAAGGCATAGTGGTGAAAGTAATTATCATGATGGCCGCATATGTTCAGCGAATTTGAATACCCTATCATGCTTCTAAGGGTCGTTCTAGTACATTGCCAATTACATGTTACTAATTCAAGAGAATGAATAATTTATGACAAATTTATATCACCCTTCACTACTATGTAGAACAACTCAATCAAACTTTTCAGACGGTCTTTACAGCTGTGAAAATCGTGGCATGTATTCATCAATCATTGTTTCCATTATCATTTTGAAGTTCAATTCATGCTTATATTGTCAATTACAACATCAATTTTCTAATTCCAAGTCACGAATTTCTCATAAGGCACTTTTAAGACGGAGTTTTAAGGCAACTTTCTAAGGTGATAATCATCAAAATTCATTCTTCCACATGATGTAAACAATGTATAGTACTTAATTCCATCATCTAATCAATGTAAAACAATCAAAAATCAATTTCAAATTTGTAAACCCTAGAAATTTCGATTTCAACTATGTAATCCCTACTCTAATTTACAGCATACAATCACCAACAACCATGAAAAAAGGAGGCATATGAATCATATTTCAACAATTAAAAGCATCAAATTGGCCATTATCATCGAAATTTCAGTTTGTTTTACTATTTTGACACATTCAAAGCAATAAACCATGTACATTAGGAAGAATAGCATACCTTGATTGAGGAACAAGTAGAGGAACGAAAATTAAACTAAGAAATTAACCCCAAAATCACTACTAACCCAAGGTAAAGGGAGGATTTGAGAGAGATTAAGGAATTTGAGAGAGGTTAAGATGGTTGTGTCGAAATAGGGAGGAATAAGAAGAAGATATAGGAGGATTAGGGGTTTTAAGAAAACCCGTAGAAATCTTTCAGACAAAGATAACCTACTCGATCGAGTGCCTGGGGTACTCGATCGAGTACCACCCTACTCGATCGAGTAGGAGCTAAATCATCGAGTAACTGCGGAAATTTTCCCACATCCCGACACCATAGCTTTCTAATCAGATCGAGTGAGGTCTACTCGGTCAAGTAAGCACTTGCACTCGGTCAAGTATAGTTAAGTACTCGATCAAAATTACGAAGTAACTTTGAAGATTCCTGCAAAAACAACACCGCGTGTCGATTCCAACTAAGTTCGTAATTCGACACTAATTATCGCATTTAATCACGTTTCATAACCATCGTCACACAAAATACAACTCTTCAACAACTAAGAGACATATCCCGTTACGTTATACAAATTACCCAACTCGGTCTACCTGTCACCGAGTTATGTACAAATCTAGCCGTGTCATTTTATTACCTTTAAACTTACTTTTCATGCCATTACTAAACTCGTGTTTACATCAACTTGAAACGTATAGTTCACATTATTTCCCCATATTTACTTATCACTTAATTATATACTTTGCCAATCACTTAATCAATTATGCCTTACATGTTATTCTAAGCAATCTATTTTGCATAATTCAAATATTTCGCAGCGGATAAATTCCAACTAGCTAATAAAGCATATACACGTTACCATACACCGTGATTCGAACTAGTACTCATCCATACTATAATTATCATTAATTTTATGACAAACACTTACATGTTCGCTACTCATACTACACATTCAAATGCACACTTTCACGCATATCCATGACGTATAATCTCGTCACATAACTCCTAGCTATCCTATAAACTCACTAACCATCCAACGAGCTTCAATAATCCCGTCACTAATTACCATACTCGGCCCAAACATTACTATCACACCTCTATTAATTCTAACAAAACTTAACCGGAGGTAGCTCCGGCACAATTAACACACATAGCACACATAGACACACGGACTCCACATTCCCATCCCATGTGACTGGCTTAAGTGTCATGGGGCCAAGATTTTGAAATGAGGGCGCCTACTCACCCAAAATCTAGCATCAGCCGGGGCTCCCATTGCACATACACCAGGTTCATTTTATTAGACTCTCTACATTCATTATGTTCATTTGTTACAGGTTCCAAAATCGTCGCTCTGATACCACTTTGTAACACCCCCATATTCAGAGGAGCCTTAACTAGGCCTTCCTTAGCACATAAGGGCGTTACCATCTCGGTCGCCCGAGGAAAGCAGTTACCAAACGTCAATAAAAGAACTATTAAGTTACTTTACAAGTGATTCAAACCAAAACACAATATAAAGGTACAACTCAAAGACTACTCGCTACGACCATCATATCTCGTGAAGACTCATCCCCGCCCGGACTCCAGCTATCCACGACATCAACACCTGCTAAGACCGACTGCTCACCATAAGGGATCACGGCAGACACATAACAATCAAACAACACACAGGGTCAGTACTGAGACAAGACAAGGCAACGGCAATTACCCACAACAACTCAAACAAAGACATCGGTCTCAACCACAATCATACAATCCCACCAAGTCTATCACTGACTGTCCACTGGACCAGCCCTGCCAGTGGGGGACCGCAGCCGTTCCCACCTAAGCCCCGCTCATCATACGAGCGACAACCCTGCTCATTAATGTGCACATCCCCTTTCGTGGCGGGTTCCACGAAGGGCGAAACTAGGGCGTGAAGTCACTCCCGCAAGTGACCCCACTCAGCCGAGAACGCATCTCGAGAACCATCACCAGTAATCACGACCACCCACACAGCACCATCAATTACCATGCCAAACAATCACAATACTATCATAACGACTGACACACTAGACCATCTACAGAAACTGAGTAGGCGAACCTACCTTTACGCATCCGCAACCAATCCATGCCGACAACCACAGCATCCAGCGCACAAGCAAAGCCTACTACCATCATGCAAACATCTATTACTAACAATCAAACCCTAACTATGGAGACAAGGACACGGATGATGATTGTGACATACCTATTAGGAAGAGACAAGGCAAAAGACCGCTACCCGACTCAAGGGACGCCCTCCTAAGGCATAAGAATCTTCAAGAGACATCCATGGAGGTTTTGAGGTGAAAGGGAAGTGAAAGAGGCGGCTGAAGGATAGGAGGAAAGTGGCGAAAGTGATTTGCGGATTTAACAAAACGCGATATAAAACCCCCGCTGAAAACCAGGCACTCGATCGAGTACCCAACCTACTCGATCGAGTGGCCCCCTACTCGATCGAGTGCCCTAGCTACTCGATCGAGTAGCCTCTACTCTATCGAGTACCACTCTTAACACGCAGCTCAAACAGGTTTTGACATACTTTTCTAAGATTACTCCCGTTCCCGAGGACAGTCAACGATGGTCAAAGGGTCCTAAAAAGGGCGGGTATTACAATTAATCACATGAAATAACCTATTAATCACTTTCATCCAAGTCGAATATCATAATTAATCCTTAAATCATCAATTAGCATTAACGATTTGCAGTTCCGGCTTCACAGCCAGAACTCACCCTTGGAACAGACGCAGCAACTGCTACGCCTCTTCCAAAGGGCGCAGTCCTGGTGCGCCTGTTCCAGGTTGAGTTCTGTCTCTGAACTCCCTTTCTGCCTTGAGTTAGTTTAATTAGCTTACGTATAATTAACTATTAACCGTATTATCGCCTACTGATTTGTTCGTTACCTTATTCTTTTATTCGTTTTCTCAAATTATCCGTTTTAAAAGTATTTTCGACATAATTCATTAATCCAATGTAATTATTGTATTTTATTTATTGTAATTTTCTTTCATTGTATTTTGTATCATTTGTAATTGAACCTTAAATCCCAATTTCGACCTAATTGCATGTGAAATTAATTGTTCACCGACTTAGTTAATCTTCACATGCTAGGATTAATCTAATGGATGTTGCATTACATGCATATAATCGACAATATATCAAGTATAGACGATTTTCCCTAATCATTAGTATAGGCCGCTATCGAGGCGGGCGGGATTAGGTGTTCGATCAAAAGAGCTTCCTAATACGTACCCTCACCCCTTACTCTAGATCTCTATGAACATCCGTGTTCATTGGCATCCACGAGAGTCATTCTAGACATAGAATGCTAAGGGTAACGATTGCTTAGTGTTCATGTCTCTACTTTGTGTCTTGACATGACACGAGGTATTCAAACGGTTCCAATTTCCCATAAAAATTGGTGGCGACTCCAACAAAAATGCAAACGCTTGTTCTCTTCCTCCCAAGCGCCCCCGTGGGCCCCCCGTTGTCCACAGTTTAGCGACTCCGCTGGGGATAATACACTTACGTGTAGCCAAGGGTGAAACTTGAACAAGGTTAGGGAATAATTTGTACAAGACAATTGTCGGTTTTCATAACTCGGTCTTCCTAGACCGTTTTATTCGGCCTTCCTAGGCCCAACCTAACCCATTCGACCAATCGTCCCGTCTAAACGGTCTTAATTCTTATTTGGGCCTAAGGATGGATAGCGATTGACGTCATCCATACCATGATGCTTACTCTTGTTTGTATCAAGGGCCTTCACTACTTGAGGAAATGGACTAGGAATCGGCCTTACTCTTGTTTGGTACGAGCCTCTCCACAGACTTCGGGTTTGATGGTTCGGTATGGCAACCCACCCTTTAAACCAAAACCCTTTTAGATGCACTCAGCATCCCGTTATAATGCTTGTATAAATGTTTGTACCTTATGTGATCACCATTTCTAAACGAAACCATGACGATTTTTGTAAAAATTCAAAACCCTTTTTTTAATCAAAATTTCGAAAAAAGGCCATTTGATTAGCGCAAAACCCAGTCAAAACTCTGTCCATTTGTCGAGTCAAAATCCGGATCACAAGCCCATTTCGAAACCTCACTTCGAGTCCACTCCTACAACTACACTATAGTTGACTAGGATACACATTTTCAAAATTCTTCAAAGCTCACTTAACACAAGTGGCACACACCCACTTTACGAGTCAAAACATTTCTTCTGTTAGCAAGTGTGTTAGATTGGTCGATCGTGTTTTGATTCGTCATCGATCTCTTATCCAGTTTTCAAGATGCCTGGATCCAGCGAAACAAACCTCCACCAACTTCAAGATGGTAATGATCGAATCCTAGCCGCGCTAGCCCAAATCCAAGTTACCCAAGACCAAGTCCATGATCGCCTTGAGATCATCGAGGGCCGGATCTATGCCGTAGAGGGGAGGTTACCTCCTCATGAAAGTGAAGTAATAGGTGACTCCGCGGATGAATCCAGGGATGAAAATCCTACCATGGGACTAACTGTAGCCGAGAAAAGACTCCAATACTTAGAGGAGCAATTGATGTACCTTAAAGGGGATGACATTTATAGGGAGAATAACCGCAAGTATGAGGCCGTCAATTCCAAATTGCCAACCAACTTCAATATGATGGATATCCCTAAATTCAAGGGACACGAAAACCCTTTGAACCACATCCGTGCCTTCAAGGATTACATGTCTATCAAAAGGCATCAAACCCGAGATGTTCTTAAGGATCTTTCCTTCATCTCTTGACACCATCCCGAAGCAATGGTTCTACTCCTTAGAACACAAGAAGGTCGCTACTTGGGAAGATGCCGCAATCGAGTTTTCTAAGCAATATGCGGATAATGCCGAGATCCAAGTTAACATGCGCACTCTAGAGGTTCTTACCCAAAATGACAAAGAAGGATTCACCGACTTCCTAAGTCGGTGGAGGAAGACTAGTACCCAACTAGTGGAATGCCCGGATGAGGCTACCTTTGTGGAGAAGTTTGTGGACAATCTCAATCCCATTTATGCCAACCATTTGAGATACCAAAACATCAAGACTTTCAAGGACTTAACCGTACTAGGGACAAGGATTGAAGATGACATCCGTAAAGGGCTCTTGTCCAAAACAGTAGGTCGAGGATATCAAGGCTCAACAAGTCGTTCATACGGCTCCATTAGCAAGACCGATGAAGTTAACCTTCTCGAGCCGTCCAAGAAAAGTACCCCACCGAGGAAATTCACAAATCTTGGGGACACTTACTCCAACGCTCTAAAAAGGTTAATGAAGCAAGGCAAACTCCAACCCATTGGACCTACTCCCGAACCCGAAAGGAAATCCAAATTTTATGACGAGAGCTCGTACTGTGAATACCATAGGGGCAAAGGGCATGACACAGAGAAATGCTACAAATTGAAAAATGTGCTTCAAGACATGATTGAAGATGGCCGACTACCAATACCGCCGGGAGGTAAACCCAACAACACTCAGAATCCTTTTGGAGTTCTAGTGATTACAAGTGACGAATCTACCTTAGATTGTTCACACCTCATTTCTCCAATTGAAGATGAAATCCATGCAATCGAGAATGAAGGGTTCTACTCTACCATCTCCCCTACCATTTCCGACTTCATAACATGGGCAAGGAGCGTGGATAGACAAGTTTGGGAATTAGAAAATGTGGTCACAACTTTACGTGATCCCAACGCAACACCCAAGAAGCATGTGCCACTAATCTTCTCTCAAAACGCTACTATGCAAGAAATAGTCGCCATGGTTGATAAACTAGTCGACCAAATCATACGACTAGAAGATGAAATCATGAGAATGAGGGAACTAGCTACAATCAATGGAGTTTGGGCCGACGATGATGAGGACGAGTATCTCATTGAGAACTCCCTAGTCAAGGAAATAGTCCAAAATGGTGAAGACCAAGATGTGGACCACCTAACTCGTTCAGGACGTCCATATCAAAGCACTACTCAAAATGGTCCAACCAACGTTGTCACACCAAATGATAACGAAGAGGACTCCACTGACCATTTGCTCAAGCAATTACAGAAGACAAAGGCTGATCTTTCAGTCTGGCAATTAATAGCGAGCTCATTCCCACATCGCCAAGCTTTACTGCAAGCTTTGGCCAAACTAAATGTAGCACATAACTCGACACCCGAAGATGTAGTCAACTTGGTCTTCCAAGAATCACCAAAGCTAAGTAATCCTATTACTTTCTCAGACGAAGATTTGCCACCTTTTGGCGCTAGTCACAATCTAGCTCTTTACATCACTGTAATTTGTCTAAAGAAGAATGTGCCAATGACCTTGGTAGATGATGGCTCTGCGGTCAACGTCATACCCCTCAAAACGGCATACAAATTAGGCATGAAAGAGTCGGATTGGACCCCTACCAATCAAGGTGTGCGTGCATACTGTTGGGGTTGGTGTCCTTAACAGTTAGTGCAAGGACTTATAAACCTCTAAAAGGATCAAAGGGCATACTTTGGTATTATTATCAGTTGATCCACGTTTATCAATAACGGTTGGCTTGCTAGATAAGTTTGACGTTATTGTCATACAGATGGCGGTGATCAACTGGTCCCTAAAAGTCACACCTATAGGATACGTTTGAGAGACGTGACAGTATGAAAATACAGTCATGTAGATGCCAATTTTGACTAACCAGTTAGTCCGAGTCATTTGACTAGTAATTAGTCAAATATGTGATGTTGAGATATTATATTTAATACGGATTAAATATCATGGGCTAAGGCGAATTAACCAGTTAATTCGTAAAATTAAATATAAACGATTTATATTTAATTAATGTATATTGAATATAATTATACAATATCGTCTTTGTCGGACATGTATTAATACTTCAACTAACCCGTGTTATTAGTTGATGTTTTAATAGCCGATAACCGATGACGATTTATAAAAACCGCGTCATATACATTTAGTCATTTGGGTACGGACTACGAGTTAAAATGAAGAGGAAATGGAAAAGCCCATTACCTCCCCATGGACTCGGTTTGGCCGAGATTAGGAGAACAAAAGGGAGAGCTTCTCCTCCCTTCTAACCCAATCATCATTAGTGAAAAATAATTAGGGTTTCGAAGAGCATTCTTCTCTGTAGAAACCGAGATCTCACATCTCAAGAAAACTCACATCAGTTCTCCCAATATTGCAAGGCAATCGGAGAACATCATCTAGCACAAGGGCATATCTCGGACAAGGTCTTGGGTGCAACAATTAGGAGGGAATCTCGTTTGATTTCTGTTCTTTACGCCGTGCATCAAAGGACCCGAGGTTATTTCTTGTTCCTTATCGTTTCTATTGTATTTATGTTTTATGACCATAATCACATGTTTAAATTTACGTTATAGTCCTAAATTTAAAGGGTATTATACGGATGTATACCCACACATACGATGGTACACGACGAAAGGTGGTAGGACTTGTTAACCTAACCATAGCCACAGGGCCAATTGAGTGAAAGGTTAACTTCCAAATAGTGGACATCGAAGCTTCCTTCAACATACTCCTAGGAGGACCTTGGATTCACGCTTCCAAAGCGGTAACATCCACCCTTCATCAAAAGATCAAGATCCCACTAAATGGCAAAGTGGTGACGATCACTTCGTCACCCATCAAGGCAATAATCGAAAAGAAGTCGAACAATCAAGTCCTTGCAGATCCCGTATACGAACTTGGGGGCTTCCAAAGCATAAGTGTCATAGAAAGCGAATTGGCACCCTTATACTTTGATCCCTACTCCAACTTAGTGGTCAACCACATGCTCAAAACCCAGGGATACTTCCCTTGAATGCCTTTGAACCCTACCCGAAGAAACACCTTCGCACCATACAAGGAAGGCAACTCAAAGAGGATACCCCTTGGACTAGGGTACAAACCCACCAAAGAAGAGGTTCTCGAGATGCTCGCTCAAGTCCAAAACCGTAAGCATGTAGGAGTCCAAATGCGACCCTATCTCCCTACCCTAAATGGGTACTTCGTTGAAGAAGGAAGTCTAGAACTCTTTCACGGCTTTCCCGAGCCTTGGCATTATCTCGAGAAGAAGCTAGCCGGAATCGAGATCTTTCACGATTGCTACTTCATCCCTCCAGAAACGGTTCCTATCGTCAAAACCCGTCAAGCACCTTGCTTAAACGAACAAGCTGTTAGTCTATTGTTCGGAGAAGATCGATTTGTTAGGGCCGCGCAGGATGAGATCATTACCATGATACTTCAAGACGATCCCTTCAACCCCACCGCGTTAATCACAGAAACCAACGCAAGTCAGCAGAAAGGATGGAGAAAATCAATCAAGTGGACCAACAATCAAGGAAGACTCTTCAAGCTCACCACTGGAGAAGGATAGATGTTCAAAGGAGAACCAGAAGACGATGAATTCGAGTCAGATTCGGAGTCAGAGTCGGAGTCTAAAGAAGTCATTAGGGAGTCCCCTCCTGTCGTCATCCTCATTCCCTCTGTTTCTCCTAGTTTAGCCTCGAGTAGTAACAGTAGTTCGGGAAATGTCCCAACCAATGTTCCTTTGCCGCCACTGACCATGGATCAGATGGCTTCTTTGTTTCAACTTTAGTCAAACCTTAATATGAATAAACCAGGTTCTGCTTACTCTTTGTGTTATCTTGAGTGCAATTCTGTTTACGATGATACTGAGGATGACCAAGACCCAGACTCAATCGAAATACCTCCCTACATAGCCAAAGAAATACTACAGGAAGGGGAAGGGGGACCAGTAATAGAGGACACTGAACCCATCAATGTAGGAACCGAACTAGAACCCCAAGAACTTAGGATAGGGACTACCTTGAGCTCTACCGAAAGAGCCGATTTCATAGACCTCCTAAACGAGTTCAAAGACGTTTTCGCTTGGTCCTACGAAGACATGCCAGAGATCGACAGGGATATCGCCGAACATAGAATCCCGATTAAGCCAGGTTTCAAACCTGTAAAACAGAAGCTTCGACGAATGAGGACGGAATGGGCTCTCAAGATTAAAGAAGAAGTTGACAAGCAATTCAAAGCCGGGTTCATCAAAGTTTCCGAGTATTCTGACTGGGTAGCCAACATAGTACCTGTACCCAAAAAGAATGGGAGAATCCGTGTTTGGGTTGATTTTAGGGACTTAAACAAAGCAAGCCCTAAAGATGACTTCCCTCTACCACACATCGACATATTAGTGGAAAATACTGCAGACCACGCATTACTATCCTTCATGGATGGGTACGCGGGTTATAACCAAATCAAGATGGCCATAGAAGACATGCATAAGACCGCCTTTGTCACTCAATGGGAAACCTATTGCTATACGGTCATGCCATTTGGATTGATCAACGCCGGAGCTACATATCAACGCACCGCAACTACACTCTTACATGCCATGATGCACAAAGAAGTTGAGGTATACATAGACGACATGATTGTCAAGTCCAAGGATAGAGAAGGGCATATTGCGAACCTTCGCAAATTTTTCGCAAGGCTACGAAAGTACAACATGAGGCTCAATCCTCATAAATGCACATTCGGAGTAATGTCTGGCAAACTCCTGGGATACGTCGTTAGCCAACGAGGTATAGAAATAGACCCTTCCAAGATCAAGCTCTGATTGAAATGCCACAACCTCAAACAGAAAAAGAAGTAAGAGGATTCCTGGGAAAAGTGCAATATATAAGTCGATTCATATCGAAACTCACCATGATTTGTGAGCCTATCTTCAAGAAGCTCAAGAAAACAGACCACACCATGTGGGATGTAATTGTCAAAAGGCATTTGACCAAATCAAAGAAATATTGGCCAAGCCACCAGTGCTCATGCCACCTCAACGAGATCAACCTCTTGGTTTATATCTCACGGTAACCGAAACAGCCATGGGTGCCATGCTAGCTCAAACTGTAGGAAATGAAGAAAGGGCTATCTACTACCTTAGTAAGAAGTTCCTAGAGTACGAGTGCAAATACTCACAACTCGAAAAGATATGCCTCGTTCTTGTGTGGGCGACGAAGAAGCTACGCCATTACATGTTTAGCTACTCCGTCAAAATATACTCCAAAATGGATCCAGTCAAATACCTCTTCGAGAAACCCGTCCTCAACGGACGCCTAGCAAGATGGACTTGGATGCTCTCGGAATTTGACCTCAAATACGTGCCACTAAAAGTTATAAAAGGGCGCGTCGTTGCCGAATTCTTCGCAGAAAATCCCATCAATGATGCACAAACGATAGACACTTGGTCATTTCCGGACGAGGATATACTCCAAACTGATGTAGACTCCTGGGACCTTTACTTTGATGGGGCATCAAACTTAAGAGGATTTGGAATAGGAGTGTTGCTCATTTCTCCTGAAGGCGAGCACACACCAATCGCTGTCAAACTCGACTTCGAGGTGACAAACAATGCTGCCGAATATGAAGCTTGTCTAATCGGATTACAAGCGGCAGTGAGCATAGGCATTAAAAACCTCCGAGTACATGGGGATTCATCACTGATCATCAACCAAGTTACAGGATCTTGGAAAATTCGAAGTGAAAGCCTAGCACCTTATCAAGCCAGAATAGACCAAGTTGCCCAATTCTTTGATCACGTGACATATCTACACCTACCTCGGGAAGAAAATCAATTTGCAGATGCTCTTGCAAAACTTGCATCTTTTATTAATATGCCAAATGACATGATGGAAATGCCTTTGTACATCGAACGACGGTCAGAGCCGGCTTATGTACACCAAATCACCGATGAAGAGGAAATCGCACAGGAACCCTGGTTCCAAGCAATCCTGAATTTCAAGCTCAACGGTACCTATCCACCCGATATGGACAAGAGGGGACAACGTGCTATACGCCTACTAGCTTCCCAATACGTTCTCATGCAAGGAGAATTATACAAAAGAACACCTCTTGGTGTAATCCTACGTTGCCTTGATCATTCACAGGCACGAAAGGTGATGGAAGAAGTCCACGATGGAGAACGCGGTCCTCACATGAGTGGGCCCATGATGGCAAAGAAAATCACACGTCTGGGGTATTATTGGACTACAATGGAATCCGATTTCATCAAATACGTAAGACATTGCCACAATTGCCAAATCTTCGGAAATGTACAACATGTCCCCCCTTCATTGCTCTATACGATGACATCTCCTTGGCCATTTTCTGCTTGGGGAATCGACATAATCGGGAAAATAACCCCAGCCGGAACAGAAGGTCACTGTTTCATCCTAGTGGCAATCGAATATTTCACCAAATGGGTAGAAGCGGCTTCCTACACTAGTCTTACGGCTAAAAATGTGGCAAAGTTCGTACAAAACAACATCATCTGTCGATACGGTTGCCCATATGAGATCATTAGTGATAATGGATCACATTTCCAAGCTGAGACTGAGCAATTGCTAGCCAAATACAAGATTAGGCATCACCACTCTTCGCCCTATAGACCACAGACTAACGGCGCGGTAGAGGCAACAAATAAGAACGTTGTCACAAATCTCAAGAAAATGATTGACAACTATCGAGATTGGCCGAGCAAGATACCCTTTGCTTTATGGGGATATCATACATCTGTTAGGACGCCCACTGGGGCTACCCCTTTCTATTTGACTTACGGCATGGAAGTTGTACAACCAGTCGAGTTAGAGATACCATCCTTGCGTATTCTACTCGAAAGTCAAATCCCAGAAGCCGATTGGAAGAGGGATAGATATGAAGAACTCATCCTCCTGGATGAACGTAGGCTACGCGCCTTGCATAATGTCCAAACATATCAAGCACGTATCAAACGAGCTTTCAACAAAACGGTTAAGCCAAGAAACATCAAGGAAGGAGACTTAGTACTCAAATCGGTTAGAGCTCTTCTACCTGTTGACCCACGGGGAAAATTCAAACCTAATTGGGCCGGACCATTTCTAGTCAAATCCATACTTCCAGGGGGTG
Source organism: Silene latifolia (assembly GCF_048544455.1). Lineage (NCBI taxonomy): Eukaryota > Viridiplantae > Streptophyta > Magnoliopsida > Caryophyllales > Caryophyllaceae > Silene > Silene latifolia. The sequence goes on from NW_027413609.1 coordinate 5,435,162, forward strand.
CGGTTAGAATCACAGACCTAGACGGGAATGAGTTTTCCAACCCAACAAACCTTGACCAACTAAAATGGTACTATGCCTAGAATAGGAACAAAAACGCGCCTCGCGTGACCTCACGTGTCGCTCTTGTGGCACTGAATAAACGGCCCCTGGCCACGCTGAAATAAGCTAATGTCACTTTGCTCTTGCACTTTGGCAATTTTTGTCATCCTCATATCATCAAATAAACTAAATTTGCACCTTCAGAGTAAGCAAAAGCTCATGCTTATTTTCTAAGTTCACTACAAGCTCTTGCTTAGAACAATTATTCTTTTACATTTACTCGAACTACGCGCAAGGATTTGATTTCATTTTTTTAAGTGAATACGTAGGCAATCCTTTACAGGATACAACCCACTATTTTTAAAATGTAAATAGAAGGACATTTGCATTGCATTTGGAATTCGACAAGAATAATAAATAGAAAATCACAACGGTTTCATAACCATTTAGCCTTTTTTTTATTTTATTCATTTTTCTAAAAGTAATAGTACGCTACATAATAAAAATAGAATAGGCTAGGATTCTAAAAACCCCCACCTTTTTTATTACAACAATAATAATAATAAATAATATATAAAGATTCGGGATATTCTTCCATATTCCCTTTGCCCTTGTCGTTCTTATCATATTTCTTGTCACGAGCTCGAGCCGGACGCTCTTGCGCCACTTCGGACCTAAGCACCAAAGGTCTTTCTCGGGGCCTAGACTTTCCATTCTTGCCAATCACCATCTCTACGACAGGAGAAGTCTTCGGTTTCTTCAAAGGATGAACAACTCGAATCCCGGCTTCTTCCTCTCCCTCAGTCAAATGCTTTTCTTTCTCTTTCTCCACCTCGCGCACCTTGTAGTCAACGGGCTCGCGCTTCCTCAATCTCTTGCGCTCTTCCGGAGTAGTAGCTTTCCTCCATCGCAGATAAGAATCCGACACCCATAAGGCATTAGCAGAAGAGTTCAAGAACCATACATTTCTTTGAGCCCATTTAATGGCCCACTCCCTTCGGCTCTCTGTAGTAAGCGCCACAGCAGTCTGCGGGACGGTGTCAAGCTTCGGGATCGTCTGCTTTAGTCCAACTTGTCTCATCAGCCTCTCCGGGAAAATGCACACCATAAATTCTAAGCCAGGAATGCGCACGGATCGAGTAAGATCCAAAGAAGACACTCCAGTAACAGATTTGAGGTGCCACCACGGCACAATCCACCTAATCAATGGGCCATCATCACTCTTCTGTTTGTTCTCCCAATAATTGCAGACTCGGGTGAAATCCACCATGTAAAGCATGGTCCTCATGGCAATTGAACAAGCATGATAAGAAGGAACATGAACTGGGGGCTCGATCAATCGAAGCCGTTCCATAAGCCAAACCTACCAAAAGCGGGTATAAGACATCAAAAAAAAAACAAAAAAAAACAATAAAAAAAATAAAAAAACGAACGAAAAAAAAAAAGGAAAAGAAAAAGAAAGAAATGTTCTTTTACCTGCAGAATGACGGGACTTCCCAAATACGGTAGGTCACGATTGGCTTTCCTTTTATCCAAGCCCAAAAGGATCTCTCCTAAGCATAAACAAGCTGGGCTCCTGCGCAGCTCCAATTGTTCAACAAGACCCAGAAGACGGGGATCACCTCTCAAGTCTTCATCAACATGCCCTTGGAAGACATACACATGCAACAAGCAAAACCCAAATGCCCTTCGCCTGGCAACATAAGAAACGGTGGGGTCAGCCCTGTTAATAAATCGGTCAATGAAGTCCAACATTCGCACTCCCTTCGAGGTCACTAGACGGTCCACCTCGAGTCTAGTCAACCCAAGCAAGTCTCTAAATTTGCTCTTGTACCCTTGCGAAGTAGAAGGAATGGCAGGCAAGTGTTCAGGGTCCCACCCACCAATCGCAGCAATTTCTTCAAGAAATGGGCAAATATCGCCTCCAGGGAACGCAAAAACATGGTAATTCGGGTCCCAATAATCAAGAGAAGCATCCAAGAACGGTTTGACAACCTTGATAAGCTTCAAACTCAGAAGTGATCCAAGATTATAGGCGCCTGTAGATACCCGTATCCGTCGATATTGGAATTTATAGAGAACCCGACAAACACCCGATGATGATAGGACACATGTATTCTTTAGTTGTCATTGTCATTATTTGGAGCTCGTTTTACGATGTAGAATGGGCGTCGTCGATGAAGTATTTTATTAATTTAAATGATATTTAAATTAATGTTTTTTTTAAGTGAATTCATTTTATTAATTTAAATGATATTTAAATTAAAGTCTTTTTTAAGGTGATTTCAATTTATTTTATTTTGTTTTGAATTTATTTTCCCAAGTTTATTTTATTGAAAATAAAATAAATATTTGATTTGAAAAATCATTTTATGAGTATATTTGGTTTGAAAAATCATTTATTTTAATGTGTTATTTGATTTGAAAAATCGATTTAAAAATCGAAAAGAACTCGTTTTAAACACGTGTTTTAGAGCTCGATTATAGCTCGGTTTTTGAGCCCGTTTTCTTTACGAATTGGCACGAATCTCGAGTACACTAACCAACCTAAGCCACTACCCATCCAACCCCAGTTCGAACCCCATAACCACGGCCCAAACCATGCCCCAAATCACCCCCAACCAGCCCGCATACACAAAGCAGCCCCCCTGTTTTGCAGCTCAATCCCGAGCCCAAAACCCGCTCCAAATACCACCAAAACTCGTGCCCATTAACCCTAACCCATACCCTAGTATCCTAACCATATTACCTTACCTTAATAACCAAGAAAACCCCCTATACGAACCCTAGAAAACCCCCCAAAAGCTGCTGGACAGCAGCTATGCTCAGCCGAGCCCGTCTGCCTCTCCTCCCTTTTACCCTACTTTAACTCCTTATAAATACCCACCATTCACCATACATTCATTCCTCTAAGTTCTACATACATCCTACCTTCACTCACAAGCTTTAAACCTCAAAAACAAACCCTAATTGCCTCTCAAAAACCCTCCACAAAACCGACATCCAAACTGAAACAGTTTGTGTGTCCTCTTCGAAAAACAGTTCGTTCCTCCTTCAAACCTCCATCAAAACTCGAGTTTCTTGTTCCTAATTAACCATATAACATCCATCTACACATTAGACAAAGATTTACGAGCCAAATTGCTCTTGAGAGTACACGAATTCCCTCGAAAAACAGAGTGTTATACACTTTGTTTTCGCGGCTTTTCCTGTCTGTCCAGTTCTGTTTGTGCTCGTTTTTCGTGCCCAATAACTCAAAACGAGCAGGGGTTGCTTTAAGATCTCTGTTCTCCTCTCTTTCTAGTTTTCAAAACATCTTTTAAATCGAATTTTCACCGTGAAACGAGAGAGAAATCGCTGTTTGAAAGTTGCTGTCCAGATTTGCCAAAAACGTGTTGTTTGCTTTGTTTCTTCGTCGACGACGGCCTCTCGAGATAAAATCTACCATCGATTACGACCCAAGACGGTGTCAACGATACATGTAGGTTGAGGGTGCATCAAATCCTCTTCTTTCTCTCTTTTATTTCGTTTTTTATGGTTGTTTTTTATAGTTTGTTTTTGTTTGTTTATCGTTTTTTTTGTTTATCGATTGTTCTAATTAACTATGAAACTAGTTTAGTCCGAGTATGAGTTAAAGTACCACCATGAACACCCGCGTTGACTTGAGATGGGAAAGAAATCGCTACATCAGTCGGTCGTACACCCCCGTCTCATTTACATATCCTCGTGTTCAAGGTAGGGCATTAATAAAACGAATTCTGACTTCGCTCTTCGCTTTTGACCCCTCTCTTCTCTCGTGTGATTCGACTCACCTTAGGATCCGTCACATGTTAGTATGACCTCTGATTGTTAACATATAACTCGTTTAGATGATATTAGATCCGTTTAATAACCTAATTAGACACTTTAGGGTACATCGACATAGCTTTAAAAATCAACTAACAATTCTGTAAATAATTGAATGCATCTCTCTCTTTCACATAATTTCTCGCTAGTATAAGAGTGCGTGACTAGCACCTTCTTATTAACACTCGACGAGTTAATTTAATTAGCGAACTTGACCTAATTTGACCCCTGAGGCCGTGTAGAACACCCGGTTTTAGGCGAAGCCTTCTGACCTCTTTTTGTCATCGATTTCTAATGTATTTTCCGCATCGCTTTGCAAATCCATCTAACCTAATGAATCTAACCTAGGAACTAGGATAGCCGTGTGTGAGGTCGTGTTTGGGCCGTGTCTTTTGTATCCCTTTTCTCGTTTTTTTTATCTTAGTCTCATTGTTTATCTTGTAATCAATTTGTGTTTATCGAGTCGCGTTTTGTAACTTGTTCGTAATTAGTTCTCCTTTATCGAGTCAAACGATTTCTAAAAACCTTAGTCTTGTTTAGTTAGACGGTTGTGCCCCAATGCAAGTGAGAGCGTAGTAAATCGCATGTTGTTTAAAGCAACATGGCCCGATTTATGCTAATGCATGCTTTGGTGTGTGACCCAATGTCTAATTCGATAAGATTAAGTGAAAGCACGCATTACGGGGAGTGACCCAAGGCCGTGAGTCATGTAGGCCGTGAGTCACCCCTTTGTGCACGTTTTCCTAGGCAGAATGGCCATGTGTCGTGTATGGTGTCGTATATAGCAATTGTATTTAGATCGAGTTGTATCTTTAATTTATCATTGTGTCGGTATGAAATGCCTGGTTTGTAATAGGTAGATCCCACGGCTCCCCCATTCCCCCTTAAGCCTTGTTTGCTTTGTTTTGTATGTTGTTAGATCAATCAACCCACATGCTAAATTACAACTTTGACAAAGTTAGTTTAGTTGCATCTAAATCGACATAGAAACTTCACATGCTAGGGTTTTAAAACGATGTTTGCATATCATATATCGTAGTAGCTATGACCTTGTTTGAAATCCGACACTTGACTTAGTAGAGGCCGTTATTGACGGGCGGGGTTAGGTGTCCTTATGGGCTTCCTAACACGTACCCTCACCTCTTACTCAAGATCTATGGTTTGTGGATCCGTCTAAATACCATTGGATTACGAGAGTCATTATAATCGAGTGATATAGGGTACAAGTCTTTATCTTTAATCACTCGTAGTCGATTGGCTTTATGCTTTTCGATGAAAGGTGTAAAGTTGACTTGAACGGTTCCAAGTTCCCAAAAAACTTGGTGGCGACTCTAATTTGTCTTAATTCGATTCGAAAGAACCTCGAGTCGATTATGCCTAGTGTGGATCCCGCGGGACGCCATCCCGAGGGCCTTGTCCATTTGGCGACTCACTGGGAAAAGAGGACTAGTTACACTTTGTTTCTAGGGTCTTTTCCTCCGAGGTGAAACTTGAAAAGAAAGTGTCGGAAAGTAAAACATTACTCATAGTGCTACGATTCATGCATAAACCCTTAAGGACTTGCCCGGGCCGTCCCAGCGTTTCTTCGTGATGCGTGGGGGCGACGTCTCACTATGCTAGGAAGCTGCACATTGCTCGCTTCCACTTCACCTCGCGTGGTTCTTGATGGTGGGGACGATCTTCTAGGTACTCTACCTTAAGACACCTTGCTCTATAAGACCGCAAAAGGATGGAGGGCATAGACCTTCTTGTAGAAGACTTGCCGAGACTTAGAGATGTCTAGGAGCATACATCCTTATAACATGAGAATGACAATGTGCAAATTGTTTTCTCGAGTCTTTTCGAAATTTTCCATGTCCTTTTCGAAACCGAACTTTTGAACAACTTACTTTCAAAATAGCATGGTTTTAAAAAACGCGGAATGCTGCCCAAATAGGACTAGAATTTTCGGCCCAAAATGAGCTTTTATAGCCGGCATGCTGCCCATTTCAAATCTCATTTTGAATCAATCTTCGTTTTTCAAAATCAATCCAAAGTGCCTCTCGAACCTCAACCAAGCATGAAATGCGTCAAGTCGTGTCCGGGTCATGGCCGTGTTAGGCCGGGAGTGTTTCGTTCTAAGAGTCTAGAACACGACCTTGTTGGGTCACCCAAGCTCACCTCTTGGGCCTTGAGTCATGTTGGTCGACCTTTTGGTCTAGGATAGTCCACAAAAACGCCCAAGCTAGGCCATTTAGGGCGTTTCACCCGAACCTATGGGCTATGTTAGTCCAATCACGGGTTTGGCCACACCGAGTCCGGTTTATAACCGATTTATGACAGTTTGAGTCATGTCGTTTTGTCGAGTCTAAAATGAACCAAGGTCTAGATCCAACCGTGAGTCGAACCTTTGGTTAGTCAATCTCAAGTCGAGTCTTTGTTTGAGTCAAGTTGGGGTCGTGTCCTTAAGTGTGCAGGGGCTCTTACTTTAAATATTGACTCAGTACGGGGTTTTCTTGTAGAAAGGCCGCCAAAAACCCGTCAAGCAATGGAAGATGCTGTCAACAAGCTCACTGAGGCCGTGAACCTCATGATGACCCGAATGGATGCAATCGAATCTAAGCTGGGTGAAGATTCCCCTCTATCTACCCCACCTCTGACTGATCTAGAGAAACGGTTCAAGTTCATCGAAGACCGTTTGAAACTCTCTCAGGGGAAGAACATCCACTATGAGAATGCTAGGGCCTATGCCCCAGTTCAGGATAAGTTGCCCACGAACATGGTACTCACTGACATCCCAAAGTTCAAGGGCACCGAAGATCCAGTCCACCATGTTAAGGCCTATAAAGGGTACCTAGCACTGAAGGGAGTACCTGCTGATATGCTCTCTGAAATTTTCGCTCAATCTCTGGATGAACACCCGAAGGCGTGGTTCTACAATCTGGACCTTAAGAACTTCCCCACTTTCGAAGATATTACGGTGGAATTTTGCAAGCACTATGCTGATAATGTCGAGATTCAAACCAACATAAGAACATTGGAGGTGATGACACAGAAAGAAAAAGAAGGCTTTACTGAATTCCTTGCAAGATGGCGCGCTGAAAGCGTGAAGTTAGCCAAGAAGCCCGACGAAGTTGAAATGGTAGATAAGTTCGTAAAGAATCTACGACCTATTTACCGCAATGCTCTGAAATACCAGAATTTTGGCTCTTTCAAAGAATTGATAAGAATCGGGATAAAGGTAGAAGATGATGTCATAAGGGCAGAGGCTGAAAGGCCGAAAGGGTACCAAGGGGCCTCATCGTCTAAGGGCAAGGCCCCAGCAACCGCTCTTATTGATGAAGCCATCAATCTCTTAGAAGGGCAATCGAAGAAGTCGCAGCGCCAAACACCTAGGGCATTCACCGATATCGGATGCACTTATACATATGCTCTCCAAAGGCTCATAGCCCAAGGAAAGCTGAAGCCTATTGGTCCAACTCCGGACCCTCCCGCTGATCAACAAGGTAAATGGTATAAACCAAATGCCTATTGTGCCTTTCATCAAGGTAAAGGCCACGATACTGAAAGGTGCTTTAGACTGAAGCACGAAATCCAAGACATGATTGAGAGTGGGACACTCCCGATCCCAACTGTTAAACCCAATAACATCACCAATCCATTTGGCGATCACGCCAACTTTGTTTCTGTCGAAGACAATGTCGATTATTCCCATCTTATCCGCCCATGTCACTTGAAAGGGGTGTTTATCGGGAAAATATTTGTGGATTGCTTTGAATTCTTGCCAAACCCGAAGAATGAAATTCAAGTCGGGAGTCTTGCTCTAGAATGTACTCCTCTCATTAACGAAGTTAATAAAAGACAATTCGATTCACCAACCTCCATCACTGGCGTAGATCCTCAGAGGACTACCTCGGGATGGAGGCAAACCATCACAGGGATCAAGAACTAGAGCCGAGCATCTAAGCTGACAGCTGAACAAGAGAAAGCTCAAGACTAGGTTTGAAAATTATGAGTCGGGATCTGTTTTCTTATCTTAGTCGAGTCGAGTCTAGGACTTTCTTTTCTTGAATTTGAGTCGTTTTTTTTCCGCGATGACCTAGGGTGTGTCCTAGGAGTCGTTCCATCGAGTCTGTTAAGCATTTGCCATTCAATAAAAGTTGCAATTTCGTTTCCCAATATGTCTTGTTTTCAATCCTCAATCATTCCGAAACATGATAAAATGCACAACACACTCAAAGGCATCCCTGGGGTAGAAATATGTCATGTTTCAAAATTTAAGGTACACTAGGATCCCGTGTTTGATTTCTTTACCTATTCCATGTCTGGTGGTAGAAAACCTCCATCAGAACCAGTGCTTATGACAAGCTTTTAGATGATTCCATGACGAACCCTAACTAGCTCCTTGTTTCCCCTATCGATGACGGAAGGCAAGCCTGTTCCCCAACAAAATCATCCCATCTCGAAGAGAGAAGATATCAACCCGTTCTAACAAGGAATTGTTAGTTCTTACCCAAATTAGTTGGCGAAGCCCAGTTTTCAAGGTGTATCCATTTATGACTAAGAGAATGAATAGAAGATCATTTTCAAAGAGAGAAAAAGAAAGATGAAAAAGAATGAAAAAATGAGAAAAAGAGAAAAATTGGAAAAATGAAAAAAAGGACGAAAAAAATGCAAAAGAAAAAAATGAAAAATGAAAAAAAGAAAAGAGATGAAAAAGAAAAAGAAAAAGAGACAAAAAAAAAGAAGAAAGAAGAAGAAAAGAAAAGAAGAAAATGAATATTGATCGGAGTTCAAAGGCGAAGCCAAAATGGTCAGGTAGTGCCATCAGTAGTCATCCATACCCCTAAGTCCGTCCCGAGGCATTTATGAGGAAATAGTTAGGGATTCTGAGAATCAGTTAGCTTGTGTTAGTAAACCCAAGCCTTTAGGGTCCAGACATGGAAAGTTGAACCCGTATCGATTTCCAACCCATTTGCACTCGGGTTTCATCAAACCCGAGACACCATTTCCAACCACGTTATAAGCCATAGCCCTTGGCCTTAGCACCACAAAACAAACCTTCAGAATGATGGTTAACCATTCCAACTTGTTATTACCAAGCTCCACATCCCAAAAGATCCAAGCCTTTTACACCTAACCCCAAACACGGGATTTAACGGTACTTTACAGGCTAGAATGGGATATGACATGATATCTTAGGTGAAACCTTCGAGTGTGTACACACAATCAAAATGCCATGTTTATGCACCATGATCGAACTACGTCGGATTTGATTTCGCTCCACGCGAATACGTAGGCAGTCCTTCAGAATAAGGGATTCAATCCACTCATCAACCAAATTGTCATCTTGTCGGTTTCTTACGGGTCCTAACCAAGTCCAAATGAAGCCACCTTTGTTTGAGTCGGTCTTAGCACTCGATGTAGGCTAGGATAAGGATATAGGTTCGGATGAATAGTATAAAGTCTCAGAATGAGCTTTTCTAACGGTTTAGGCAAAGATGCTGAGTCAGATAGATGTGGGTTTTTGTTGGGAACAGAAAATATGAAAAACCCGCTGAAAAGAAAGAAGGCGTGGAAGAAAAATAGTAAAAGCCCGCTGAAAAGAAAGAAGGCGGTGGCAAAAAATGATGAAAACTCGCTGAAAAGAAAGGAGGCGAGTAGAACAGTGACAGGATGTTCCCAACAAGAGTGATGTGTGATGTCTAAGTGCTTTCATAAGATCAGTCTGTGTTTAGTGTCGGGAGAAGCCAACGTTGTTGCTCTGTGATTTTAATCCACCTTGTCAATGCCAAGTGATCTTGATTCCCATGTGCCCTCGGGAGCACGCCCATGCCATACGATATCTCTGTCTCAAGTCCGATGGCCTTGTGGTTCCAATTTGCCATCTTTTGGCGCCAGAATGGCCAATTTACATTTCTACCCCCAACAAGTCAATAATTGAATTAAAACCCGTGCACACTTACGGTTTTATTTTCCTTTTTTGTTTTACGGTAGCGGGCTACGCCCACGTTGTTTACGGGTCATACAGAGTGTCGGAGTAGTATTTCGTGCTCACCCGTCAAGGTTCGATTTCAAAATGCCAAATTTTCAGAATTCCGAAATTTCAAAAACTTTTTGCAAATTATGGATAGATGATCCAAGTCAAGGTTCAAACCTCAGAGTTCAAAATCAAATCTTGGGTCGACGACCCAACATCCAAATGATTCATTTCAAATTATTTTTTAGGTCGACGACTTCAACTTCAAACCTCGGGTCGATGGCCCAATTTTCTAAGTGATTCAAAATTCGGGTCGTTCGCCCAATCATTCAAGATTTTCAACGTGTTCAATTTTCGGGTCGATGACCCAATCCTTCAAATGATCCAATTTTAAGATCGATGATCCAAATGTGCTTATGTGATGATTATTGCTAGTACGTTTTTGAGTTTCAAATATAGCAGGATATGCTTCAACTGGGGGCTCTAAAGTCTTCGACTTTAGAGCCATTCAGAATCGGGGCTCTGGCCGTTGGCTGGCGAGAGACCATTATCAAGATGGAAAGGATGACATCCACTCAGAATTCAATTCAATACAAGAGTATGAGATGGAAGAATTCCGTAGCTGAAAGCAAATGATGAAAGTGGCGGCAACCTCCTCGGAAAGTCCCGTCCCATTTTGACAAGCGCCAGCAGATGATAAATTTTGGGCAAATGTCAGCAGATGATTAATTTTGGACATACGCCAGCAGATGATAAACTTTGGGCATGTGTCAGCAGTTGCCGAACTACGACGCGGGTTTGATTCCGTCAGAAACGGATACGTAGGCGCCTAAGGATAAGGCTCAATCCACCATATATGCAATTTTATGGGTCGACGACCAACGATGATAATTTGACACAACAGAAGCAAGAGTCAATCCCCAACGAAGTTTCAGGTATGATCTCTTCTTATGGCTGGCGAGCTTATATACGCAAGTCTAATGGACTATAAACGACCCATGAGAATCCTCGGTCGAGAGGGACTGGGGTATACTTTGACTTTCGCCTTGTCCAAGCCTCAGTCAAAGTGGGGGCTCTATAGATACCCGTATCCGTCGATATTGGAATTTATAGAGAACCCGACAAACACCCGATGATGATAGGACACATGTATTCTTTAGTTGTCATTGTCATTATTTGGAGCTCGTTTTACGATGTAGAATGGGCGTCGTCGATGAAGTATTTTATTAATTTAAATGATATTTAAATTAATGTTTTTTTTTAAGTGAATTCATTTTATTAATTTAAATGATATTTAAATTAAAGTCTTTTTTAAGGTGATTTCAATTTATTTTATTTTGTTTTGAATTTATTTTCCCAAGTTTATTTTATTGAAAATAAAATAAATATTTGATTTGAAAAATCATTTTATGAGTATATTTGGTTTGAAAAATCATTTATTTTAATGTGTTATTTGATTTGAAAAATCGATTTAAAAATCGAAAAGAACTCGTTTTAAACACGTGTTTTAGAGCTCGATTATAGCTCGGTTTTTGAGCCCGTTTTCTTTACGAATTGGCACGAATCTCGAGTACACTAACCAACCTAAGCCACTACCCATCCAACCCCAGTTCGAACCCCATAACCACGGCCCAAACCATGCCCCAAATCACCCCCAACCAGCCCGCATACACAAAGCAGCCCCCCTGTTTTGCAGCTCAATCCCGAGCCCAAAACCCGCTCCAAATACCACCAAAACTCGTGCCCATTAACCCTAACCCATACCCTAGTATCCTACCCATATTACCTTACCATAATCACCAAGAAAACCCCCCATACGAACCCTAGAAAACCCCCCAAAAGCTGCTGGACAGCAGCTATGCTCAGCCGAGCCCGTCTGCCTCTTCTCCCTTTTACCCTACTTTAACTCCTTATAAATACCCACCCTTCACCATACATTCATTCCTCTAAGTTCTACATACATCCTACCTTCACTCACAAGCTTTAAACCTCAGAAACAAACCCTAATTGTCTCTCAAAAACCCTCCATAAAACCGACATCCAAACTGAAACAGTTTGTGTGTCCTCTTCGAAAAACAGTTCGTTCCTCCTTCAAACCTCCATCAAAACTCGAGTTTCTTGTTCCTAATTAACCATATAACATCCATCTACACATTAGACAAAGATTTACGAGCCAAATTGCCCTTGAGAGTACACGAATTCCCTCGAAAAAAGAGTGTTATACACTGCGCTTTTTGTGGCTTTTCCTGTCTGTCCAGTTCTGTTTGTGCTCGTTTTTCGTGCCCAATAACTCAAAACGAGCAGGGGTTGCTTTAAGATCTCTGTTCTCCTCTCTTTCTAGTTTTCAAAACATCTTTTAAATCGAATTTTCACCGTGAAACGAGAGAGAAATCACTGTTTGAAAGTTGCTGTCCAGATTTGCCAAAAACGTGTTGTTTGCTTTGTTTCTTCGTCGACGACGGCCTCTCGAGATAAAATCTACCATCGATTACGACCCAAGACGGTGTCAACGATACATGTAGGTTGAGGGTGCATCAAATCCTCTTCTTTCTCCCTTTTATTTCGTTTTTTATGTTTGTTTTTTATAGTTTGTTTTTGTTTGTTTATCGTTTTTTTTGTTTATCGATTGTTCTAATTAACTATGAAACTAGTTTAGTCCGAGTATGAGTTAAAGTACCACCATGAACACCCGCGTTGACTTGAGATGGGAAAGAAACCGCTACATCAGTCGGTCGTACACCCCCGTCTCATTTACATATCCTCGTGTTCAAGGTAGGGCATTAATAAAACAATTCGACTTCGCTCTTCGCTTTTGACCCCTCTCTTCTCTCGTGTGATTCGACTCACCTTAGGACCCGTCACATGTTAGTATGACCTCTGATTGTTAACATATAACTCGTTTAGATGATATTAGATCCGTTTAATAACCTAATTAGACACTTTAGGGTACATCGACATAGCTTTAAAAATCAACTAACAATTTACGTAAATAATTGAATGCATCTCTCTCTTTCACATAATTTCTCGCTAGTATAAGAGTGCGTGACTAGCACCTTCTTATTAACACTCGACGAGTTAATTTAATTAGCGAACTTGACCTAATTTGACCCCTTAGGCCGTGTAGAACACCCGGTTTTAGGCGAAGCCTTCTGACCTCTTTTTGTCATCGATTTCTAATGTATTTTCCGCATCGCTTTGCAAATCCATCTAACCTAATGAATCTAACCTAGGAACTAGGATAGCCGTGTGTGAGGTCGTGTTTGGGCCGTGTCTTTTGTATCCCTTTTCTCGTTTTTTTTATCTTAGTCTCATTGTTTGTATCTTGTAATCAATTTGTGTTTATCGAGTCGCGTTTTGTAACTTGTTCGTAATTAGTTCTCCTTTATCGAGTCAAACGATTTCTAAAAACCTTAGTCTTGTTTAGTTAGACGGTTGTGCCCCAATGCAAGTGAGAGCGTAGTAAATCGCATGTTGTTTAAAGCAACATGGCCCGATTTATGCTAATGCATGCTTTGGTGTGTGACCCAATGTCTAATTCGATAAGATTAAGTGAAAGCACGCATTACGGGGAGTGACCCAAGGTCGTGAGTCATGTAGGCCGTGAGTCACCCCTTTGTGCACGTTTTCCTAGGCAGAATGGCCATGTGTCGTGTATGGTGTCGTATATAGCAATTGTATTTAGATCGAGTTGTATCTTTAATTTATCATTGTGTCGGCATGAAATGCCTGGTTTGTAATAGGTAGATCCCACGGCTCCCCCATTCCCCCTTAAGCCTTGTTTGCTTTGTTTTGTATGTTGTTAGATCAATCAACCCACATGCTAAATTACAACTTTGACAAAGTTAGTTTAGTTGCATCTAAATCGACATAGAAACTTCACATGCTAGGGTTTTAAAACGATGTTTGCATATCATATATCGTAGTAGCTATGACCTTGTTTGAAATCCGACACTTGACTTAGTAGAGGCCGTTATTGACGGGCGGGGTTAGGTGTCCTTATGGGCTTCCTAACACGTACCCTCACCCCTTACTCAAGATCTATGGTTTGTGGATCCGTCTAAATACCATTGGATTACGAGAGTCATTCTAATCGAGTGATATAGGGTACAAGTCTTTATCTTTAATCACTCGTAGTCGATTGGCTTTATGCTTTTCGATGAAAGGTGTAAAGTTGACTTGAACGGTTCCAAGTTCCCAAAAAACTTGGTGGCGACTCTAATTTGTCTTAATTCGATTCGAAAGAACCTCGAGTCGATTATGCCTAGTGTGGATCCCGCGGACGCAGTTCCCGAGGGCCTTGTCCACAGCGCCCATATCATATTTCTCCGTGTTGGAAAATTCGTTGGTCCATTCTTTTAAGCGAACCTCTAAAGTATTCATGATGAAAGATTATTTTGAGAGTTTTATGTAACAAGACGAAGAAGAGACGGAAGAATTGTATGAATAAAAGCTCCATCGACGTCTCTATTTATACTAATTTTTGTTTCCAAAAATCCGCCAGAACGGAACAAACCTGGGAACAGGCGCAGCACCTGCTGCGCCTCTTCAAAGGGACGCAGCTCATACTGCGCCTTTTCCTCAGCTTAACTTCTGTGATTTTCCGCGTTGGATCTTTCCTAATTCCATGACGAATAATTTCCTATTCCTACGGGTTATTATTTTGGTAAATACGTGGAGGTTACCATATTTCGGGTTTCCTAAACTTCCGCGGGCACGCATTTCGAGACGACATCGACATTTTCGTCATTTCACCACACTTGCACAATTTCATTTTAGGAAATAATTCTCATTTCAAAATTTAAATTTATTTCATTTCTTTTATTAATCATCTCATTTCTAACTTATAAATTTCTATTTTTTTCTTTTTTTAGGGGATAACCCTCCCTACCGTCCGGTCATTTCGGTCATTTCCGGCAAATTTTTTTTGCATTTTTGCGTTCTTTTAAGTCACTCGTTTTGCGTTAATCAAGGCTATATGTATGTTTTGCGTGATTTTTATGTAAATTTCGGCGGCATGACGGCGTAAACCGTCATCTACCAAACTTGTTAGAAGCTAACCTGCAGATACAAGCAGTACAGCCCAGCAGCAAAGGCGCTCAGGCCATCTCATATACAACCAAAAAGGGAAATGTACAACAAACTGGGGGCTCGAGCCCCAAACAAAGTCCAGAATGTTCAAAATGAAGGTCCAAAATGTACAACTGTGCAAAATACAGCCAACAAACAAACAAAAACTAAAACAAACCTACTGCTGGTCGCCCTCCAGCTCTGCAACCCTTGCCGCAAGAGCAGCAATCTCGGCGTCTCGAACCTCGAGCTCCCTCAACAAGCGAGCTGTCTCCTCCCGAGACTGAGTCAACTCTCGCTCCAGCTCGCGGTCCCCCTGTAAACAACAAAATTGGCTCATGTCAATCGTTTCAAGAAAAGTTGGAAAATCAAAATTCAAAAATAAAACAGGCACAAGGTTCATACCTGACGGCCTCGACCACCGACAAGTGCCTCGACGGCAGTAGCTCGCAGCCGGTTGGCCACCCTCCATAACGCCACGAACCGAGACGGTGCAACCTGCATTTTCAAAAAGAAGTCCTCAATAATTGAATAAACTCAATCAAAAGTGTTCTTACACAAAAACTATGCAAATTAGAGGTTCACCCTCCGAATGAGATGCTGTCAGTCGTCCAGGCCAGCATCTGTCACAGCCACGTCAAAGTCGCGTAGCTCGGAGATCGTCGTCCTCCCGGTCGCGTAAGGGTACTCGAGGGTCTCGGGGTACTCTGAGGGCTCGATGCCCGCCGCCTCAACCTCCTGCAAAATCAAATGTTTCTCATTAATCGGTGATCTTTCATCGTAGTTTCAAAAATCAAGTAAAGAGGAAGAGTAGAGATATTCACCACTACCGGCCAGTACGCCAACCTCCCGTAGAGGAATGCCGAGTAGTCCTTGCCAGGAAGAAGGAGGGCGTCACCACTAGCGCCGAAGAAGGTCGCCTCCTCTCTACCTCGAAGGCTCCCGAACATCGTCCGGGAGGATCAACGAAACCGTCAACACGTCCCGACAAAGCCGACGAGCCAAGCGCTCGCCCAAGTACCACACAGGACCCATCGACGTCCTCAACAGCAGTCGGCTCGAGCTCCTAGGTCGAAGGACCTCAGCCACAAAAGGAGGCGCGTCAGCGTACTCCGCCCAAGGCCTGGGCACCCACTGGGACAAGATAAACAAAGGAATCATTCTTATGATCAATTTAAAGGCAATATAGAAGCAAATGAATATAATCGAAATGCTTTACATTTGTCTAGCTGAAGAGCGTTCACGTCCCGCCGGTAGACACCGTGAGAAGAACGCTTGCTCTTCGTCCTGCACATCACCCAATCCCTCACCACGGGATATGCCTTCTGCAGCGGTTCCGTCCTCTTGGGCGCGGGGCCCGGAAAGTAGGAGTACACCCACGCCTGTAAAGCAAGATAGTCAATAACGATCTTTCGTGTTTGGATAAAGAAAGAAATTAATTTTGGTCTAAATGAAGGTTCATACCTCCAGCAGTAGTCCAGGTCCGACAGCGCCAGGAGAAGTCCCCTTCTCCATCAACTCCGGACGAACCATGGCCCTCATGAAGCGGATGACGACCACAAAACCAACAGTGACCCAGTCCCAATGCCCTAGGGAGCTCAGGTCGGAAAGGAAGGGAAGAAGCTTCGTCGACAGCCTCTCTCCCTTGTCTCCGAGGTAGATCGAAGACAGAAACCACCAGAGCCACAAACGGACCCTCTGCTCAGCTGTACAGGGAGGAGGAGTCGTCTCCCTCCCGTCAATCGTCACCATCGCCGGGATCTTTCCCGCAAAATAGTCTCGAACGTAGGAGATGGGCGCCAAACCCGGCACTGTGACAGCCCTCGGCGACAAGTTCCAGCCGATCAACCTCCTAGCCTCGGCCGAGTCCACCCTCATGGCAGACCAGAAATCATGCCGTAGTCCTCCAGAGTGACTCCCACATCACCGAAAGGCATGTGAAATGTGGAAGTCGTATCCCAGAATCGGTCCAAGAAAGTGCGGACCAGGCTAAGGTTAGCCCGCAGCTTCCTCTTCGCGATATCCCTCCAGGCCTGCACCAAGGCACCGAACGCTCCACGCTCGATCATGGCGCGCTCCTCCGCCGACAGCCGCTCGTAGCACTCCATCGCTGTCGTGTAGCCCGAGAACGACCGGATGTTCCCGGCCTCCTATTATGATTTGAAACAAAAGCTATCTTTAGTTTTTTTGAATAAAAATCGGAAGAGATATGAACAAATGAATGAAAGAAGACGAGTGATGAGTAGTGAATTCTTATTTACCAAGCTCTTCACCGTCCTGTAGGACAGGTGACCCTCTGCAGCCCACAGCAAGTGCCTACTCTCCCAGGTCTCAGTCCACGCGGGTGCTCCCCTCAGCTGACGACCTCCTCGTCCAACGTTGGCCCGTCTCGGGGCCTCCTCCTCCTCAACAGCCTCCTCCTTATGGACCTCGTCCCCAGCAGCCATCACCGCGGTGGTGAAGGCCTGCTCTAAAGCCTCCTCGATCACAGCAGTGTCTATCTCCATGGGAGTCCTCCCAGAAGTAGAAGCCTCATCACCTGCAACATTAAAGCAAATTTAGGTCGCGTCACGTGACGACGAGCCTTGGTTAAGGGATTTTCGAGCCTTTAGAAGCCCTGAAACCGCTCTTTTCTCGCCATCTTTGGCCATATTCTCACAAAACCCGATCGCTCATGTGGTAATTTGGGTCAAGTCAAGCCTAACTTGAAGCCTAGTCTCGGGTTCGAGTCGAAATTTCGGCAGCATTTCGTTATAACGGCGATTATGCCCTAGAAAAGTGTCCTGAAAAAGCCGTCACGAACCAAAATTCCGAGATGATAGGAAGTTTACCCATCATCCAAGGATCTCAAATATCAAGTTTCATCGCAAATGGACAATCCTAAGGCTATTTTCGAAGCAATTTACGGTTTAGCTGTGAAACCGTCTCAAATTCACTCAAATGCTCAAAACTCAACGAAAATTCGAAACAAATACATGGTTATGTTCCTTATACTACCAATTATCCGTTTCTAATGTCAATTTCACAAGGCAAATGCATTTGGGGGAAAAGCCCCAAATTTTCGATCAAATTGGGTCATAAACCCTAATTTTTCGATCCAAATTAAAGCCGATATGGAAAATTAATGCAAGAATGAGACACATACCTCGATTAGTCATGATTAATGCAAGCTTTTGAATCAAACCTTGGCGGAAATGGTGAAGATTTGAGAGAGAAATGTGTGATTTATGTTTCGAACAAATGATTTGCAAACCCCTCTGTTTATCGCATATTTACGCAGAAAAAACACTTTAGGGAATAGACGCAACAGGCGCTGCGCCTTTTCCAAGAGACGCAGCTCTTGGTGCGCCTCTTCCTGGTGTTCCCTCCATACGAGTTTTCAAAAATTCGTTATGAGTTCGTTATTAGTGGCCCATCTTTGGTGCGCCTCTTCCTCGATGACATTTATTCTTTCTGGTCCGTTTGACGATCATTCTTTCGTTCGGATCCACATTTCCCAAGCCAGCAGCAGACTATTGCACATTATTTATTTCTTCCAAGACCCTTGCTTGTCGCAACGAGCATTTATTCCTTCACAGGTGTTTCGACACGCCTTCATTATAACGAGAGTAAGCGGATGTACTTTCCCTCTCGAGACATGGAGATCAACATTGTTTTCTCTCAGCAGTTCCCGCCTGTGTCTTGCTACTCGCAATTATTTCTCGAAGACTACCCAAGCAGTTTTCCCTCAGCAGTTCCCGCCTGTGTCCTGCTACTCGCAATTATTTCTCGAAGACTACCCAAGCAGTTTTCTCTCAGCAGTTCCCGCCTGTGTCCTGCTACTCACCTTATTTAGCTCCCACGCTTGACCTTAGCTCCTATAGCTCCTATGCACCTCCGGAAGCGTCTCTCAAGAAGTCTCAGGTATGGTCTCCTCTTATGGCTGGCGAGCCTCCTTACGTAGTCTAATGGACTTTAAACGACCCTCCCCGATAGTCGACAGACTCTAAAATGTTCCCGACGACAGGTCCTTGGCTCAGACCCCTTGAGCCGCCTCGCGTCGCCATAGTCGTCGAGTTGTAATCTTCGATTGACCTGATGGCTATACTTTGACTTTCGCCTTGTCCAAGCCTCAGTCAAAGTGGAGGCTCTGTAGATACCTCATTTCTGCACCTCTCGCAAACCACCCGGTGATGATTGGGCCGCATGTTTGCTACGCGGAACGATTTGTGACAATTCGTAAGTTTATCGTCAAGTGATTACTCAAACACTAATGTCTACCTCTTAATTGTCATCTACGTGCCGATACGGTCGTTTTGACAGTAATTAGAGTACATTTGGAGTCCGGGTCTAAAACCGTCTTCATTTTCTGATAACCGTTAAATCCCGAGTCAGAATGTTCTGGAATGTTCCGGATATTTCTATTCCATATTTTATAAATATTTCACAATCTTTATCCTTTGGTAAACAATTTCCCGTAATATTCACATAAAATATTAAGGAAAACCAAATTATTCCGTCCTTCCATAACTCAAACACGGAAATCTTTCTTCCGCAGGAGGAAACCACTTGGGAACAGACGCAGCAGATGCTGCGCCTCTTCCAAGAGCCGCAGATGGGCTTTGCGCCTCTTCCCAGTCCTTTCTGCGTAATTTTCGTATCTTTTTCATATCATTCCGAGATTCACTTCCAAAGACTCTGCGAAACCCTAATTCCTTCACGTGATTAGTATAAATAGGAGCCTTCGCTCCTCATATTTCTCACGCGAGTGTCCGCCCTTCTCTTCTCCCTTTGCATTCTAGACTTTCGTTCTTACTTTTTGGCGTCTACGTGCTTGAACATTCGACCACGTAAGCTCCGATCCTTCTGAGTACCAGCCTCGTTTTGCATGACCGACCAATTTGACCAACTCCACCATAATCAACTTAATCAATCTTAGCCTTTTTCCTCTTACAAGGGCACTTTCGTCTACATTCGAGTCGAGCATCACTAATCTTTAACTTAGTTCATCTCGTTTCGTCAAACATGTAAGTCTGAGGGTGTAAATCTCTCTTTTATTTATTGTTATTTATTTATTGTAATCATATTGTAAGGTTTATGTCGAAAATACAATTAAAACCGATTTCTAAAACCCTTTGTTTAAACCCTTTTTACGGATTAACAGGACACAGATGTCAAGAAGGGACGCAGCAACTGCTGCGCCTCTTGGAAAGGACGCAGCACTTGTTGCGCCTCTTCCTGAGGTTGCCGCTGTTCTTGCTTCTCTTCTTCTTCCTTCGTCCTCTGTCGATTTCGTCTTTTTGTTTTCTCTCATCTTTGTCTGTTCTTATTTCGTTCACGTGATAATTTAACATATTGTTCATCATCGTTAACATGTAATTCGTCATTAAATTCCGACTTAAATCCCTTATAACCAATATTTGTGGGTTTTCGTCACTAAAGTCAAACCGGGTTGTAGAAATTCGATTCATTCATATTGAGTTTCTGGAATTCGTCATTGATATATTTTTCATCTGTTATTTATCATATTTATCATTAGTTCATCATTAACTCATCATATTTAACCTAATTAATTAGTTTAGTTTGTAATTAATATCATTAGTCTTGTAAATATTCATCTTAATCCGTCTCATCCATGTTTATCGTTTTCATGACCCTTAATCACATGTAAATAACCTATTAATCACTTTCATCCGAGTCGAATATCATAATTAATCCTTAAATCATCAATTAACATTAACGATTTGCAGTTCCGGCTTCACAGCCAGAACTCACCCTTGGAACAGACGCAGCAACTGCTGCGCCTCTTCCAAAGGGCGCACTCCTGCTGCGCCTGTTCCAGGTTGAGTTCTGTCTCTGAACTCCCTTTCTGCCTTGACTTAGTTTAATTAGCTTACGTATAATTAACTATTAACCGTATTATCGCCTACTGATTTGTTCGTTACCTTATTCTTTTATTCGTTTTCTCAAATTATCCGTTTTAAAAGTATTTTCGACATAATTCATTAATCCAATGTAATTATTGTATTTTTTTTATTGTAATTTTCTTTCATTGTATTTTGTATCATTTGTAATTGAACCTTAAATCCCAATTTTGACCTAATTGCATGTTAAATTAATTGTTCACCGACTTAGTTAATCTTCACATGCTAGGATTAATCTAATGGATGTTGCATTGCATGCATATAATCGACAATATATCAAGTATAGACGATTTTCTCTAATCATTAGTAGAGGCCGCTATCGAGGCGGACGGGATTAGGTGTTCGATCAAAAGAGCTTCCTAATACGTACCCTCACCCCTTACTCCAGATCTCTGTGAACATCCGTGTTCATTGGCATCCACGAGAGTCATTCTAGACATAGAATGCTAAGGGTAACGATTGCTTAGTGTTCATGTCTCTACTTTGTGTCTTGACATGACACGAGGTATTCGAACGGTTCCAATTTCCCATAAAAATTGGTGGCGACTCCAACAAAAATGCAAACGCTTGTTCTCTTCCTCCCAAGCGCCCCCGTGGGCCCCCCGCGGTCCACAGGAGTGTGAAAGGCTAAGTGGGTTTCTAGCTAACCATATTTATTGATGTCTTGATTCTATATAGACTTCAGCATTATTCGGCTCAATATTGTTCTTGATTCCAAAATCATATTCTTGGTCTACAATATATCTCGGATTTTTTGCTCAGATTCTTGATTCAGGTTTTTGAGGATATATTTGGATTTCGGATATTGACATTGACTTGCTTGAGCCTCGTTCTTTTGACTCATTTGTCTTGGATATTGATCTTGGTCATTTCTCTTGATTGACCCTTTGTCTTTGATCATGGCTCAAATCGTCTTAGATTTGCTTGTTATCATGGATTCGGGCCAGACTAGCACCTTTGGTGTGAAACGGGTTGGTCTTTAGTAAACAGGGGTTGTTTATTGTGGGGAATGGGCTTGCCTTCCGTCATGGATCGCTAACAAGGGAGATGATCTGGATTTGTCCTATAATCTCTAGAGATAGGCTCGTCCTAAACTGGGGTATATTGAGGTTTCTATTGCCACACAAGGAATAGGTAAGAAAAGAACACGGAGTGTCGGGTCCTCTTCAACTTAGAACGGAACATCGCTTAAGTGCACTCACATCGATTGTCATGTGTTGTTCATTTTAAAATGTCTCAAATTAATTCTTCTTGTCACAGGAAATGGTAAAGGAAGAGATAGGATAGAATATGTGGAGTGAAAATTGTATTTTTATTGAAATGGATAATGAATGTATTTAGCATAGACTCGAGAAGACATGTGACTTGTGGGACAGCCTCCAGGTTGTCACTAGGAATGTAAATGGACAAGAAGAAAGATACTAGAACAAATATGAGATAGAAAGCCTAAGACTCGGACTCAGACTCGGACTTTGACGCGATCTTAGATCTGGGCTCGTAATCATCGGCCCATGCTTGAACATTTTCTTTTCCAGCGATTGGCTTCGGCATCTGGCTTTGAGAATTCATCCATTTGAACACCTCGTCCTCATCATTGGGAATACTAGAAGGGTAAAGGCCCAAGACACCTTCCTGTCTTTGAAGAGTAAGACACCCATGAGGGTCATTCTGTTCACTTAACAGATCGAGGGTCGATAAATATATCTTGTCGTGATCGAGCATATAGTGGATGGTATATTTGAGTTTCGAGCATTCTTCAGTGTCGTGTCCATTACCCCTATGGAATAAGAAATATTGAGAACCGTCCCAGAAGCGACCTCTTCTCTCGTACTTAGGGTCTGGGGTTGGACCGATTGGTTGGATCAGTACTTTGGCAAAGAATCTTTTAAAGGCTACCTTATAAGGCATGCCTAAATTGGAGTATGACCTCGAATGCCGACTTTCTCTTTCCGGTGAAGGTTCTATAACCTTTAAGTCGGTAATGTAGATTGTTTGATTGTTGGGTGTAGATATGGACGGTGAACCTTTTTGAATGACTTCATTGATACGAACAATCTATGCCGATAAGTTTTCGATGGCTTTGATGCCACCTTTCAAATGAGAGGTGTAGACTAGGTGTAGACAGTTAATAACGCCCTCAACCAATGTCGCCTCCTTCGACTAGTCGGGTATTTGTGAATCTATTTTTCTTCTTTTCACCAAATGATTGGTGGATCTTTCATGTTTTTGATCATCTGTGATATTGAACTCCCTATAATATCGCTTAACCTCTGTACCCAAACATTTTAGGAGTGAGACAGAAATCCTACCATCCTTGATCCCATCTTGTATGACATGCTTGAGCTTATAACAATTTTCGGTGCCATGCCCCATGTGCCATGCCCCCTACCCCTATGGTATTGACAATATGAATTGTCATCCCACAATTTAGATTTCTTTTATGGATCTGGTGTAGGTCCTATTGGTTGAAGAAGACCTAGAGAGGATAATTTGTTCAAGTCTAGGGCATAAGGTATTCCTAGATTTGTGAATGACCTGGGAGAGTTGTTTAATTTCTTTAACAAAAGCTCCGCAAGGTTGCCTTTGATTTTGACTCCTGGATGAGAAGAACTAGGAATAGATTGCTCACTTTTCGCTTTCTCCTCGAGACCATGAAGTTGAGGGTTTGTCTGGACGCTCTTCATCTTGAAAGATTGGGTCTCAAACTTCTTATCCATTTCAGCAAATTGATTCCTCATGTGGGAAAGCCGAGAGTTTAGAGTATCAATGGCTCCCTCTATCTTGGAAAGCATGAGCATTCCACTTTGGACATCGTCCTCCTTCGGCGCTTTGATTTCTTTGTCATCACGAGGATCTAGAAGATGAGAAAAGTCTAGGAATGATTCTTCAGCGTGTTTAGTACTGTTAGACCCAAGAGGGTCGGTCCCATCGAATTGCTCCACAAATGGTGGCATTGGAAGCTTGCCATCCTCGATCATATCCTGAATAATATGTTTTAGACAAAAGCATTCCTCCGTATCGTGTCCCCTACCTCGATGGTACTGACAATATGAATTGCCCTTCCATCTAGGGAATATCTTTTAAGGATCCGGGGTTGGACCAATTGGGTGAAGTTTTCCTTGGGAAACTAGTCTTTGTAGAGCTACTTTATATGTGGTTCCGAGGTCGACGAATTCCCTATGAGCTCGTCCCGGCCTTCTGGGTGGTGTTTCCAAGAGGTTGACTCCCTTGTCTTCACTGGCCTTCTTAGATGGGTGAGTCGTGTTGAAGCTGTAACTTGGCCTTGGGGTATGAGAGGATGGTAAGGGTGTCATCATGTCTATCTTGTCTTCCATATTGGTGACACGAGTTCTCAAGTCTTCGACGGTGACCTGAAGCTTAATGACTGCAGCACTTAGTTCTTCGACTTCGACAGATAAACGTTCTCGAACGCTTTCATTGGAAATTGCAGAATTCCTACCGAGATAAAAATGATGCGCATTACAACTTGATTTGACATGATATCACGCATACTAAGGCAACAAACAAAGGATACATGATGAGACGAGATAACTAGACTCTTGACTTGTGAATCCAGGAAATGTCGTGAGTGACTTCTCGTGTTTGGATTCACAGTGTTTGACCTTGACCTTTAGACTCGGGTGTTGGCTTTGACAGAGTGACATTTATGTGGTTGACTTTATTGACGGGATTGGCGACACGTGTTAATTCTAATTCATGTGTTTAAGACAGACTTGACTCGAGGTTCGGGTATGTGTATCCCAAACGTGTACTAGGAGAATTCAAGAAATGGATATGGGAATGACTCAATGTGTTAGCCTCGAGTGTGTGAGACTAGGTGTGGAAATGTTTAGCTCCTAATTGAATTGGGGTAGGGGGTCAAAAATGACGGGGTGACGCCTTAGGACTAGACTTGAATTTTGAAAAGACCCAAAATGTAAAGGAAGACGAGTTTATGACCCGACCGAGTTCCGACTAGGACATAGTCGGTTTGAATTTTGACTCTAACTTAGCCCAATTGAATTTACACATTTACATTTACACGATTTGAAAAATATTTTGGTTTTTCTTTCTTTTCGGACCTTTCTTTGTTTTTTTAAATGGGTTTTAGGTTCGAAGTTTGACTCGACATTTGGACAAAGTTTTGACTGCTTTTGCGCTAATATTGGCCTATTTCGAAAATTTTACATCTTGAAAGAGGTTTTGATTTTGGCAAAATTCGTCATGGTTTTATTTAGAAATGGTGATCACATATAGAACAAGCATTTATACAGGCATTAGAACGAGATGTTGAGTGCATTTAAAAGGGTTTTGGTTTAAAGGGTGGGTTGCCATACCGAACAATCAAACCCGGGGTCTGTGGAGAGGTCCGTGCCAAACAAGAGTAAGGCCAATTCCTAGTCCATTTCCTCGAGTAGTAAAAGTCCTTGATACAAACAAGAGTAAGTACCATGGTATGGATGACGTCAATCGCTATCCATCCTGCAGCCCAAATAAGAATTTTGACCGTCTAGATGGGACGATTGGTCGAATGGGTTGGGTTGGGCCTAGGAAGTCCGAATAAAACGGCCTAGGAAGACCGAATTATGAAAACCGACAACTGCCTTTGTGCATTTGTGGAGTCGCCACCAATTTATTGTGGAAAATTGGAAACCGTTCGAATACGTCGTGTCATGTCAAGACACAAAGTAGTGACATGAACACCAAGAACTCGTTACCCTTAGCATTCTATGTCTAGAATGACTCTCGTGGATGGCAATGAACACGGATGTTCACCGAGATCTGGAGTAAGAGGTGAGGGTACGTATTAGGAAGCTCTTTTGATCGAACACCTAATCCCGCCCGCCTCGATAGCGGCCTCTACTAATGATTAGGGAAATTGTCTATACTCGATATGTTGTCGATTTATATGCATGCACTGCAACATTCATTAAATTAATTCTAGCATGTGAGAATTAATACTAAGTCGGTTATCACGTAATTTAACATGCAATTGAGTCGAAGAGGCGCAGCAGAGCTGCGTCCTTTGGAAGAGGCGCAGCAGACACTGCGTCTGTTCCTGAGCTCAGTTCTGGCTGTGAAGCCGGAATTACAAATCGTTAATATTCATTGGTAATTTAATGCTTGATCATATTATTTGACTCGGATAGAAGTGACTTAATATGTTATTTACATGTGATTGAGTCATAAAAACGATAATACATGAAGAAAACTAATCAATACGAGTTAATTACAAGATTAATAAGTTAATTACAAATATAAATTAATCAAATTAATTAGGTTAAATAGGTTATTAATGACAAATTAATGATGGTGACGATAAATAACAGATGAAAATATTTCAATGATGAATTCCAGAGACTCATTATGGATGAATCGAACATCTAAAAATCCGAATTGATTTTAATGACGAAAAGCCGCAAATATGAATTATTAGGGATTTAAGTCAGGAATTAAAAGATGAATTAATATTAATGATTTACATGTCAAAATTATTGTACTAAAAATATCGTGTTAATGGAACATGAACAATTGAAGACGAAACAAAACAAACAGACAAACAAAAGACAAAGGAAGAAGAAAGGAAGCAGGAACTGCGGCAGCCTCAGGAAGAGGCGCAGCAGATGCTACGTCCCTTCGAAAAGGCGCAGCAGTTGCTGCGTCCTTTCTCGACGTTTGTCTCCTGTTAATCCGTAAAAAAAAGCATTTGAAACAAGGTTTTATAAATCGGTTTTTTAAATGTATTTTCGACGTAAATCTTATATTAATGATTACAAAAATAAATAACAATAATAAAATAAGGATTATACACCCTCAGACTTACATGTTTGACGAAGCGAGATTGACTAAGTTAACGTTTAGTGATGCTCGACTCGAATGTACGACGAAAGTGCCCTCTAAGAGGAAAACGCATAAGATTGATTATGTTGATAGATTGTGGAGTTGGTCAAATTGGTCGGTCATGCAAAACGAGGCTGGTACTCAGAAAGATCCGAGCTTACGTGGTCGAAAGTTCAAGCACGTAGACGCCAAAAAGTAAGAACGTGGTCTAGAATGCAAAGGGAGAAGAGAAGGGCGGACACTCGCGTGAGAAATATGTGACACCGAAGGTTTCTATTTATACTAATCACACGACGGAAATTAGGGTTTTCGGAAAAACTTTGGAAGTGAATCTCGAAAAGATACGAAAAATAAGAAGAAAAGAACTGAGGAAGAGGCGCAACAAGCACTGCGTCTCTTGGAAGAGGCGCAGCACCTGCTGCGTCTTTTCCTCAGTAGTTTCCTCCTGCGGAAGAAAGATTTCCGTGTTTCTATTATGGAATAGCGGATTAATCTTATTTCCTTAATATTTTATATGGTAATCTCGGGATATATTTTACCAAAGATCAAAAGATTGGAAAAAATATGGAATAGAAATATCCGGAACATTCCAGAACATTCTGACTCGGCATTTTAAACGGTTATTAGAAAATGATGACGGTTTTTTGACCCGGACTCCAAATGTACTCTAATTACTGCCAAAACGACCGTATCGGCACGTAGATGGCGACTATGAGGTAGAAACAAGTTTTTGAGCAATCACTTGACGATAAACTTACGTACAGTCACAAATCATTCCGTGTACCAAACATGCGGCCCAATCATCACCGGGTGGCTTGCGGGAGGTGAAGAAAATGAGGTATCTACAACATGAAATAATGGTACCAGGAAAACTCCTGTTTTATATCTTCTAAATCAGAATATCAATTTTGTCTTCCCCTGTTAAGCTCATCAATTCGAAAATTAGACGATACTAGTCAAAAAAATCCAGAAAACTCACTTTAAACAATTGTTACATTCCTCTTAATCCAGAAAACAAGTCCAACATCTATCAAATAAAATAAAAAGTCCCGAATTATTCAATAATGCTTTAAATATTCTTTATAAAAAAATTACTCTACTCAATGTCTGTTGTCCTTCGGTCACAATTTCTACTATCATAGTTCGCCATCGCCCCACAAGCCCTGTATTTTATTAGAGATCAGCCTTTTTCCCGAGCCTTTGTTTTTGCACCGCCTTGGAGGCCAAACCTTAATCTCACTAGGGATGCTTGTTTCTAAAAGCATCCCAATTTCAGCATTCTTTTCCTTTTCCTTTACAATACCACTATTGCCACTTTCATCAGGGACATTTGTTACCCTTTCCTTGAACTCATGCAAAATCCCAAGCAACTCATCATAATAAACAGGACTCTGTTTAACTAGTGACATACAAGTGAACAATTCCGACCACAATTCACTGATTTAGTTTTTATGTACATCCACTGCCCAGCAATCAGTAAGCAACTGACCATCAGAATTAAAGATTGGCTCGCAGGTTGCTAGTTTCCTCCACCTACTAAGTAGATATTCACTTTGAACTTTCTTAAATCCCCGATCTTTAAGGACACGCAGAATATGTCGACAGAGTATTCTGTGTCTTTAAAAATTCTTGCAAGTGCATACCAGTTTCATCCATCTTGAAACCAACCACATATGTTTTGTTTCTTTCTTGATCTATGATGTCTATGTAGTCAATTGTATAGTTATCATCTTTTTGTTTATCCCCAACCCCACATGAAAAGCAAGCAGCTTTTAATTCATCTTGAAACTCGTAAAATATTTTGGGCGTGTAAGTATTTGCTACGTGTTTATTGAGAGCAAGAGGAGTTGATAACGAAGGAGAAGAGTTTTTTTATTGTGCAATGAGTTTAGATTGGGTCCATCGTTGCATCTCCATTGCACTCTCAAATCGCATTCAAAACTCAACTAGGGTTAGATTAGGATTAGTGAAGTTACTAAAAAAGTGGTTTTCTGATTCAGGCCTTGAGGTAGTTCTCATCAAACCTCCTAAAAATAGGTCGCGAAAGTATGCCGAAATCCACATCTGCCTAATGCCATTTTTTTTTCTTAAGCCATTCATTCTCAGACAACCCATGAGATTCAACTATTCTTGTCTAACTTTCCTCAAACTCATGTGGTTCCACATTTTCACCCCAAACACATGAGTTTATGACCTTCTGAAACTCGGTTTGTTTACATATTGAAGGCCCTACTTTCTGAGGCAGTTTCTTCATTATGTGCCACATACAATACCTATGTTTGACCTAATCTTTCCAAGCTAATTTTATTCCTTCTTCTATCCCCGCATCTTCATCAGTTATCAAACAAACTGGTTGATGACCTCCTATGGCATCCAAGAACTTATTAAACAACCAGACAAATGACTCTTTGATTTCATTAATAATGAGCCCAGCACCAAAGATCACACATCTCTTATGGTGATCTACCCCCGTGAAAGGGCCAAATATCATTCTGTACATGTTTTTCCTAAAGGTAGTGTCAAAAGATGTCATGTCCCCAAATAGCATATATTTTTTATACTAATAAGGTCAACCCAGAAAATATGTGACAATCTGCCTTGGGAGTCTGCCTCAAAGTCAAAATAAAACGATGGACACAAGTGTTTTACTTTCATAAAATGCTCAATAATCATTTATGCATCACCTTCACTTAAGTACTTTTTTATGTCTCTTGAAATTTTTTTAACGTCTTCCGATGATGCACCCACATTCTTATACCCTCTGACATACTCCTTCAATATCTTAAAGGACTTAACTGGACGTAGGTTAAGTTCGAGTTGTCAACTATCATTTTTTTGTGAATAATGTTCAATTCTCTCGATTGCATCAAATGCACCATTGTTAAGGGTGTTTATGGCATATGATTGTGACATTCATCAAAATCATAAATTTCGTATTGACCCTTATCAATTCGCCTAAACTTAATCAATGCAGGACATCCTATCCTAGTTCGTTGCTTCCGTTGTTGTGTCCCCTTTGCTTCACACTCCCCAGCCTTATTACACAAACATTTTTTTATGCGTAACGACGCCCTTTGAAACTTTTTGCGATCCTAATCTAGTCACAAATCCATCTCAATACCGAGCTGAAGAGTAGGGAATGCCATACCAATATTATGCTTAAGATGAATAGGACACTCAAATATTCGATTTGTGTTGCTTGAAGAAGCTTATGCCTCCTCTACCTCCTCTTCCTCTGCATATGTGATGAAATTAAAGTAAGAAATATGTTATGTTGGTAATTCAAGTATACTGCCCCACCATTTACATTCAATTACAGACCCACAGGTATACCACATCTTATTCTGTGTCTTGTACGTGCATAGAAAAGCATTGTATGTGTATTAAATAACCTCCTACATGCATGAACTAGGTAAAATCTTGTTTCCTAATAAACAGTTTGTGTGAGGTTAATATACAGTTAGTGTGAGGTTAACATACAGTCCCCTTATTTTTTTCTTTGCAACAAAGATAATCATGAAATAAAAAAGAACCTTAAATATACCTTGAATAAATTCAGAAGTCACAACCTCAGGAATATCAACTTCATCAACTTCAACTGCAAGTGCAGACAGAGCTGCATTTAGTTCAACAATGGCTCCTTCATTTATAATTACATTTGATGAAGTATTTGATAGTATTGAGGAGTTGTCATTATTGCTGCAACAAGAAACCTCACAAATTAAACAAGAAACAATAAAACAGTATAATTCATGATATTGAGTCCCTTATTTTAACAAATGTAGGTGATTTTTCAATTTCTCCAACCCTAATTTCTCAATTAAGCCAATCTGATTTACAAAATCACAATTTGATGCGCCTAAACAGGAATTAGATGCACATAAACAGGAATTTGATGCAGAAAAACATTCTCCAATGTCCTGATTTCAACAAATTTAGGTGATTTCTGAATCTCTCCAACCCTAATTTCTCAATTAAGCCAATCTCATTCACTAAATCGTAATTTGATGCACCAAAATATGAATTTGATGCTCATAAACAGGTTTTAGATGCACGTAAACAATCTCCAAATTCATGATTTTAACAAATTTAGGTAATTTCTCAGATTCCCTAACCCAAATTTCTCAGTTTCACCAATTTAATTGACGAAACCCTAAATTCAGAACCATAACTCATCAATCCAGAAATTTAATTGATGAATCGAACCTTAATTTCATGATTTTAACAAATTTAGGTAATTTCTCAAATTCCCTAACCCTAATTTCTCAGTTTCCCCAATTTAATTGACGAAACTCTAAATTCAGAAGCATAATTCATCAATCCAGAAATTTAATCGATGAATCAAACCCTAATTTCACGAACAATTTAACAGGATAATCAAACCCTAATTTCAACTAATTTAATCGGCTAATTCAACTAATTTCACAAAAAAAAGATCATCAATATCGAAATTTTACCTCGAATTAAAAGACTCCATTGATTGAAGCAGCGTCGAAAGGTTGATTGTCGAAGAATTTATCATTCAGAATAAGACGATCGATTGTAGAGAGTGAATTTGATAGTCGAAGAGCTCGTCGTGATGGTGGAATGCTTTGAGCTTTGATAGACGAAGAGAGAGAAAGTAAGATGAGAGAGAAAGGAAATTTGGCAAATGATGTGATTAGTCGGGGGGGGGGGGGGGGGGGAAGGGGGGGAACGCGCGTAAGATTTCGATTGATTGAGTTATTCTCAACTTTGTGTATTATTAGATCAATGGTTGTTAAGTGGTTCTCACCGAATTTTAACCCTATATATATATAGGGGCGGGTTCAGGTACGAACTGAATTACGGTGCGAACCGTACGAACTAGTATATAAAATTCAATTTCCAATACAACCCTCACTGTTGTCCTTTCTTTAATTCAACGGTGTCCTCCCTCTTATTAATTACTCACACAATGATACAATCACACACACATGATGCCACTGCCAGCGAGCAATGTTGCCGGCGTACCTCCGACGACCATCCCAGTTCGTCTTTCGCATCACCGGCGACCAACTTCGATGTCACTATCGTCACCCAATAATTCCGATTGCCTTTCTCTTTTCTCCCTTTTCTGCAGCTTACTTTTACTCCGACAAGCACCGCCGGTGAGGAACGTTGTCGGTGCGTCATTAGGCGGGGCCCTTTTCCCACCATTGTTGTCTGTTCCCACTGCCACCGCCAATACCCTCCGCCTCTCACTCTCCAGGTAAATCTACAAAAAAAAGGAAGAATATCAATCAAAAATTGGTGAAGGTGAGCTTGTCGGAGAGTTTCGATTTTTTGTTCGCTATTGCCGAAATCGTCGGATTATTTAGAAAGTTTGCAGGTGGTTCAGTGACTCGGTTGGTGCTGCTGCAGTGCTAACGTTTTAAGAAAAC
Organism: Silene latifolia; assembly: GCF_048544455.1. Taxonomy (NCBI): domain Eukaryota; kingdom Viridiplantae; phylum Streptophyta; class Magnoliopsida; order Caryophyllales; family Caryophyllaceae; genus Silene; species Silene latifolia. The sequence continues at coordinate 5,467,219 of NW_027413609.1, forward strand.
GTGATCTACTCCAATTACGAGTGTTTGTTTTGACCAATTAAAACAAATTGATTTGATCCGACATATTTTGAATGTTTCCAGTGTTTGCACTTTGCAGTGCCTCGATTTGAGCTACTCCAAGTACAATTCCACTGTATATTTTATCTAAAATATCTTGTATGTTCTCTAGTAAAAATGATCTATTTTCTCGGGGTAAAATATTTATCAATTCATGCGTTTTGATTAGGTGAAAGTTTGAAGGAATGATAAAGATTGCATTAATATTAATATTAATAGAAAACATGTTATTTAGCAACTTATAAAAATCTATAATTTAAAGTAGTGTATCTAACTAACTAAAAGTATGTATCTAGCAATTTAAAGGAATGTATCTAACAAGCTAAATATATGTATCTAATAACTTAAAGGAGTGTATCTATCCTAAAGTAGGACGAGAAAGGGGTGAAAATAAAAACTTATCTCTAAAAAGATAGTGTGAACCCTTTCCGAGGGGGGATGCCGGAGTGGGATCATATATAATAGGGAGACGGGTATCCTTAACTAGAGGAGTAGAGGTATGTATTTTGCAATTTAAAGGAGTGTATCTAACTAACTAGAGCTATGTATTTAACAACTTAAAGGAATGTATTGAGCTAGCTAGATATATGTATCTAGCAACTTAAAAAGTGTATCTAGATAGTTAGAAATATGTATTTAGCAACTTAAACGAGTGTATCTAGTGTTACTTAATTTCAATATCATTGACGATCTATTTATTATAAACCTAATTTCTATACATTTGTAATTCTGGCTCCAGTCAAATCTCAAGTTGATTAATAAATCTGGAAAGGCATTGTCTGCACTTACTATAAAATGTTGTATCTAATTAATTTTAAGATTTTAAATGATGAACGTGATAAATTAATATACGGTGTGTTTACTAATGATCAGTAATATAATTTATGTTCATAGCTACCCCCACAAGGAGAGACCCTCCACTGTAAAATTTGTATATGTATCCTATGGCAGCTAGCATATCCTTTCGAGTGTAACCTTTGTATCTGATGGCAGCTAGCCTACTTGGATACACATGTTACTCCCTCTGGATACACATACGAGTACCTTGGATACACAACCCGATGTGTGTATCCAACAATATTCATATGTGTACCCGGAGTCACGGTCATATTTTTTGTGGGGGATTCCGATCAAAGATAAACAAATAAATGAAACATAACCGATACTTACGTAAAGCACAACACAGACCCAATTTGGCAATGTTACTCAGAGGTGGCAAGCATGTAATTTCTGCAGACCAAAGAAAATCAAATAAATTACACAATTTTCCCCCAAAGACAATAAAACAGTCTTCCACCTAGAAAAAAGAGTGCCAAAAAAACTGTTAAAAATCCATGGAAATTCATGGCACAGATGGGACAATAACCAAACTAAAACCCAACAAAACCACCATTTTTGGAAAGCAAAACATATCAAACACCAAAGATTCAACTGTCTCACGCAATCACGTTTCATTTGACCTCAGTTCATCCCCAATTCAACCACTAATAAAAAAATCATAGGGTTTTTCAAGTGATTGGAAAGAAGCCAGTTTGGGTTTACAGCAAAGATTGCGGTTATAAACGATTTTAACCAGAATATTCCGTAAAAGCATCAAATGCTATTAACATTTCGAAAATTTCCCGACAAATTCATAGATCTGGCATTTGAAAATCATTCCATTATAAATTTGCCAATAAAAAACACAAAATAAGAAAGGAAATGTCGTAAAATGGAGTCTATAGGGAAGGGGCCTTCAACGGAAGTCGCTGGTGTCGTAAGGGCGACTGAGGGCGCTGGTTAATTAGGTGGTCGCCGGTGATATTGGTGGTCACCGTGACGGCTGAAGGTGGCAGGGGTAGAAGATTCGAGAGGATTAAGTGTGAAATTGGGGTTTGTGTTTGACTTTTTGGCAATTGGGATTACGGGAAATTAAATAGGGTGCTGAAACAATTTGTGTATCTATAGCACTATGCTAAGTGAATCTGAGGTAGTATTGTGTGTATCCACAAACCACCAGCCACCCCTTGAGCCTCCACTACTCACCACTCACCTGGCCGCCATTTACTATCATCGCCACGGGCACCACCACACTCACGGCCCCTCACCCGACGATAGATTAGTGGATCAGCAATTTTATCCAAATTTCAGCAATCAGCATCACCATTTCACAATATCTGGACTTATTAAGCACCACGAATCATCAATTACAACAGAAATTTAAAAACAAAACCTAATTTAACATTGTTCACCATTGAACTAACATCATTGAAGTTATCATAAAATGGTCTTAGTCGACGTTATTATCGCCGGCGGCGAGCGAAAACAAGGGTGGTGATTAAATCTGTGGGGAAAGATAAGAGGGACGAAGATGGGATGGAAAGAAGCGCCGTCAATGAACGAGATATGACGGCGGAGCAATGGTGGTGTGTCGGTGAAATTCACGCCAGAGCTCCGGTGATGATATGGCGGTGGTGGTCTGATGAATAAGGATGAAGCCATGAAGGAGTTATGGGGTTAGTGTATGTGGTTGGAGAAAGATGAAACGCAGGAGTTAACAACAGCCTTTGATTTGTTTGATCTAAAGGCTGAGAAGGAGTTCGTACAGTTCGCACCCTAATTTAGTTCGCACGAGATCCTGATTCTATATATATATATATATATATATATATATAGAGAGGAAGGATCAAGTGAGTCCATCCTTATTCATTGAGTCCATAAGTCCTCTTTAGGGCCATTGAAAAGATGAGATGAGGGGCTGAGATTGAAGGGAAAAAAGGAAGGGATTAGTGCAAAAAGGTGGGATTAATGCTAATGTAAGACACACTATCTCTCTACCTCACTAATCCACCTAATTAAAAATTAATTCACTATATATCAATTATTTTCACATCCACTTCTCTCTCATCTCACAAATATCCTTCCTCTCATCTCTCCAAAAACCCAAATAATTCAAAACCCAAAAAAATAAAAAATCTCACCCAAAAAATTCAAAACCCAATCACCGCAGCCAACCACCCCGACAACCTCCTCTCCACCGACTCCCTCCATGTCTCACACCACTCATCCGCCACCACCACGCACAACTTCACACCACCACACACGCCACTTCCACCCTCGCCACCTCCCACAACAACCCTTTATAATTTTTTTTTTCTTTAGATCTGAAAATACGCCACCTCCCACAACCTACCACCACCACGACAACCTCCCACACCCGACACCTTCCAACACACCACCACTACGCACCACAGCCTAATACCACAACCACCCCTACACAACCACCATTCTCCGCCGCAACCACGCACCACCACCTTCCTTCTTCCTCCTTTTTCAGATCTGCAACAACAACCCGACCCACGTCTCACCTCTTTCGGCTCTTTCTCCTTGCCGCCGGCTTCACTGTCCTTGCCGCCGCATTTCACTCCTCTGACCCACGTCGGGTTTTTTTGTTTTGTTTGTGTGTTGTGTTGACTGTGTTTTGTTTGTGTGTTGTGTCAATTTTTTTTGTTCTTATTTAATCGTGTGTGTTTTGTTCTTTTTGAAGATGATTCCCAGTGAGCGTGTTCTTTGTTTTATTTTTCTTTTTATTTTTTTATTTAAAGGTTGGTGGTAGGTGTTTTAATTAGTTGATGGGTTTGGTTTGTGTTTATAATGGTTTGTTTGTAACTTTGTGTCACGGTTTTTGTGTTGTTAATTTACACTCGTATACATTCGTAGATCTTATCTTGGGTGGTTAATTTTTAATTGCATATCTCATCTTTTTTTGTTTTTTTTTTTTTAGATCTATAAAGTTACACTGTGGTGGTTTCAGATCTGGTTTTATTCTTTTACATTTACACTCGTATTTATTTAAATTTACACTTATATGTCCTCACATTTACACTCGTATTTTTTAAAACTTACACTTATTTCTTTACATTTACACTCTTTTTTATTGTTGTCGTTGCTGTTGATGGTGATTCATATTGTTTTTTGTTTACACTCGCATTTCTTTAAATTTACACTTGTATTTCCTCACATTTACACTCGTATTCCTTTACATTTACACTCATATTTCTTTACATTTACACTCATTTTTCAGATTTACACTCGTATTTCTTTACATTTACACTCGTATTTCTTTACATTTACACTCATTTTTCAGATTTACACTCGTATTTCTTTACATTTACACTTGTATTTCTTTACATTTACACTTATATTACTTTACATTTACACGCATTTCTCAGATTTACACTCGTATTTCTTTACATTTACACTCGTATTTCTTTACATTTACACTCATATTTCTTTACATTTACACGCATTTTTCAGATTTACACCCTTATTTCTTTACATTTACACTCGTATTTTTTACATTTACACTCATATTTTTTAAATTTACACTCGTATATCTTTACATTTACACTCGTTAAAATTATATAGATTTACACTCATATTTTTTGCGGATATGAGTTGGTGGTGGAGGACGACGGTGGTGGTGTTTTTTGGTAGTCGGACTAAAGTTTTACTCGTAAAGGACAAAAGTGACACTTATAAAGGACCAAAGTTACACTCAAAGGACCAATTTACTCTTAAAATACTACATTTACACTCTTAAAACATTACATTTACACTCGTAAAACTTCACATTTACACTTGTAAAATGTTAAAATTATATAAATTCAAAATTTCCGTCACAAAAAATCAAATTTACACTCTTAAAATGTTACATTTACACTCGTAAAACTTCACATTTACACTTGTAAAATGTTAAAATTATATAAATTCAAAATTTCCGTCACAAAAAATCAAATTTACACTCTTAAAATGTTACATTTACACTCGTAAACCTTCACATTTACACTTGTAAAATGTTAAAATTATATAAATTCAAAATTTCCGTCACAAAAAAATTAAATTTACACTCTAAAAATGTTACATTTACACTCGTAAAACTTCACATTTACACTTGTAAAATGTTAAAATTATATAAATTCAAAATTTCCGTCACAAAAAAAATTAAATTTACACTCTAAAAATGTTACATTTACACTCGTAAAACTTCACATTTACACTTGTAAAATGTTAAAATTATATAAATTCAAAATTTCCGTCACAAAAAATCAAATTTACACTCTAAAAATGTTACATTTACACTCGTAAAACTTCACATTTACACTTGTAAAATGTTAAAATTATATAAATTCAAAATTTTCGTCACAAAAATCAAATTTACACTCTTAAAATGTTACATTTACACTTGTAAAACTTCACATTTACACTTGTAAAATGTTAAAATTATATAAATTCAAAATTTCCGTCACAAAAAATCAAATTTACACTCTTAAAATGTTACATTTAAACTCGTAAAACATCACATTTACACTTGTAAACTGTTAAAATTATATAAATTCAAAATTTCCGTCACAAAAAATAAATTTTACACTCTTAAAATGTTACATTTACACTCGTAAAACATCACATTTACACTTGTAAACTGTTAAAATTATATAAATTCAAAATTTCCGTCACATTTACACTTGTAAAACTCATACAACATTACATTTACACTTCTGAAATCTAAAACTCAAAACTGATTAATTAGGGGCTAGAGAGAGAAAGAAAAATTAATTAGTGTATAGAAATTTGATTAGTGGTAATTTTTTTTGGTAATTTTCAATCTCAACCACCCATCTCAATCCAACCATCCACATTTTTTTCCTTTTCTTTTTAATGGCCTTTAATCAAATTAATCTCAACCATCCATTGAGGCCATCCAATGGCCCTTAGAAGGACTTATGGACTCAATTTGAGAGGAGGACTCATTAGATCTTACCTCTCTCTCTCTCTCTATATATATATATATATAGGTGCAGGTAAGTCCCTCATTTTGGTTGAGTCCCTAAGTCCTATTCTCAACCACATATTTTTTTAGTATAACTCTACTGCATTATGAGTATAACTTTATTCGTTTAATGACTTTTGAGTGTAACTTTAACTTTTAGAGTGTAACTTCAACCTTTTCAAACCATTTTATTCACAAAAATTTTAATTTATGTTATAAAAATGTAATTTTAAATAAACAAATTTGAATTTATGTAATTTTAGGAGTGTAACTTTACTGCCTTACAAGTGTGACTTTAGTCGTTTTAGGTGTAACTTTAGTCGTATGATGGTTTCCATGCATTAATTGGATTTTGTATACTTTTACGAGTGTAACTTGAGCCCTTTCAAGTGTAACTTTAGTCATTGGAGTCGTAACTTTAGTTATATAGTGGTTTGTATGTAAAAATTTGAATTAATATACATTACTATTGTAACTTTAGTCCTTTCAAGTGTAACTTTTGTCCTTCAAGATTGTAACTTTAGCCTGGAGGTGTAAGTTTAGTCAATAAAGGTGTAATTTTATTGTGGTACGAGTGTAACTCCAGTCCATGACACCAACCCCAAGAACAACCCCGCCCCCATCGCCACCAACCACCACCATAAACCCTAAAATCTCACAAAAAAAACCCCTCTATCTACCCACACCCACGGCTGTCAACGCCAACATCACAAACATCCACCACGAGCCAGCACCACCAATGGAGGAAGTACGAAAAAAAACAGTAGACCAAATAAAAAAAATAAAAACCACCACCACCTATCTACCCACACCCACGACCGCAGCCGCCAACGCCACCACCACCACGGACCTCCTCTGACCACCACCACCAACACGAAAAAAAAAACAAATCTGAAAAGAAAAAAAAAAGACAACACCACCACCACTCCGTTAACCACCACCCACCATGACACCAATAACCACCACGAACCGGATCGGAAATAAAAGAAAAAGAAAGGAGGCGGTGGCTGCCTGACCCCACCACCCACCCCGGCATCACCACCTTTTCTCAGATCTGAAAAACACACAAAACAAAAGAGAATGGAGAGAGGCGGCTGAATGGCGGCGGCAAAAGAGGAGTATTGATGGTGTCCGGTGGTGGCCGAAAGCGGCAGGGGGCCGATGACAGCCGTGGGTGTGGATGTTTGTGATGGTGTCGTGGCAGGGGGAGGTGGGGTCGTGGGTGTGGGTAGAGGAGAGATTTAGGGTTTGTAGAGAGGTAAAGGTTTAGAGAGAGAGAGACATGATGAGTGAGAAAGAGGGATGCAAGAAATGAGAAAAAAATAGGGTTTTTTTTTTCTTTTTATAGGGTTATTCTAGCTCACATATTTTATTATAATCTGAGGCATTCATTCACTTTCTTAGATCTAATCTCAGCCCTTCATCTTTCTCATCCAAAGGCTTAGATTAGGACTATGGACTCAACCAAAAAAGGTGGACTTACATGATCTTTTCTCTCTCTCTCTCTCTCTCTCTCTCTCTCTCTCTCTCTCTCTCTCTCTCTATCTCTCTCTCTCTCTCTCTATATATATATATATATATATATATATATATATATATATATATATATAGATATATATATATATATATATATATATATATATAGATAGATAGATCTAGGATCCAGGTGAGAACGATCATTCGGTGAGAACGGTGAGAACGCACTAGATATATTGAGATATATGTCATGTATACTTTTTTTTGTATTTACCAAATCTCAGATACACTTTTCACTATCAGAGGACGCTTTTACCCGAACTCTATATACGCTTTTAATAATGTAGATACACTTTTTCTATCGTAGTTACACTTTTTTGAAATTCTATATACACCTCATAAGGATGTAGATACGCTTTTTTCTATCGTAGACATAATTTTTTCTCACTTAGGAATAACCTATCTGATAATATAATTAATGTATCTAATGATATTTTCAATGTATCTAAAAACAAATACACTCCTAATTACAGGAGTACTTCTTATAGATTATGCATTTTATCACTATATTGTTGACCTGTTCTTATTTCATTTGAAATAAATAGAGCAAGATTAGAATTTCATATAATAACTTAAAGAACAACATTAAAATAGATACGGAGTACACTATAATCAAATAGTGTAGGTGACAATAATGAATAAAGTTTGCCATTCTTTTGTTTCTTCCTGAACTCGTTCTAGTTTACGAAAGCAACCAAGTCCCTCAACCTGCTTAGTGCTTACACCAAACGACCATAATAACCACAATCCCATGCTCCTCAACATCGTACCGAAATCGAGCGCCCATACTAGCTACTTCAAAGTCGTCGCACCTGTAGACCACTATTTGTCTGACGAGCACAACCAAGTAACCAACGAGCTGCTGTAATCCCAGACCTCGGGAAAGCTCGATCCCAGCCACCACCGGAGCAGCAACACCCTTCAATTACATCACTAGTAAGACACACGCACAACCAAGACATCCGACGTAAGCAAGATGGTACGACCAATATTATCACGATTCGGACCACCAAAGCCAAGAACCGATGCACAAATGTTGCTCTTCTTTCCCGACATCAACCTGCAAACAAATTGATAAACAGAATGAAGCATGTATTAGTCTGGTGGATATTGCATCACCGGAGTTCTTGCGACGAGACCTTAGAGCGACGGGTTTTCCGAACTTGAATCGGAGGTTTTTCGAGCATAAAGTTAATGGAGGTTGTAATAAATTCAATCAATTAACCTAATTCCCCAAATCAAAACAAAAACCCACTGAAATATTAACGAACTAAACTCTCGGAATCGATCTTAATTGCAGCATCAATGATAGAACTATCGCCGTAAAACGCAGCTAAATGTTCTTAATGGTGTCGGCGTGGTGCTTATATCCGGGTGGTGCTCGGTGGTCCGATTGGCCGAGAGTGAAGCTGTGGTGGTGGGAGTGTGGTGAGGGGTGTATGTCGAGTGAATTTGGGAATGACGAAGAGCTGGTGTGTTCAATGAAAATCTTGACTCATATTTTGATTTGATAAAGACCCTTAGATAGCTTTTAATCGTATGGTTATAAATTGTTCTCACCGCTTCACCGAACGTTCGTTTCAGGATTCGACTAAATATATATATATATATATATATATATATATATATAAAAGGATCAAGTGGTCCCACCCAAAATCATTAGCCCATAAGTCCTCTTTAGGACCCTTGGATAAGGGAGATGGAAGGCTTAGATTAAAAGGAAAAAAAGAGGAGATTAATGCTAAAAGGAGGGGATTAATACTAATTAAACACTTTCCCTTTCTACCATCACTAATCAAACCCTAATTTATAATTTGTTTTCCACTCACTTTTCTCTCCTATCACACAAATATCATACCTCTCATCTCTCTAAAAACAAAAACAAAAAACCAAAAAAGTAAATCACTCCCCTCATCCTCATCTCCCACCCCACCCGACCTCCCTGACCTGCCACCTCCCGTTTATCCGCCACCCCACCACAACCCACACACCACAACAACCACTATCTCCTCCAACCACCCCCACCACCGCCACTACCCTATGTCCTCCTCCTCCAACCAGATCTGCCACCCCCTACCACAACCACCGTCACTCGCCAAACCGTGCATCCCACCACCGCCACTAACCTCACCTCCTCTTTCCTCTCGCACCTCTCCACACTTCCAGATCCGAGTCCCACACTTCCACCAGCCCAACCACCTCCCTCCCTTTCTCCATTTTTTTCCAGATTCGAGCCCCACCGCCATCTCTACCAACCGCTTCAACTACCACGCGACATCGCTCTCATCTCTCCGTTGTTCCAGATCTGGACACACGACCACCACAAACGCAACACCGACGACGACGGCCCCACCTCGACGACACATCAAACGAAAACCACCTCTCCTTTTTTTTCTTTCAGATCTGACCACCACCACAAATACCCACCACCACTCCCTCTCGTTCATCCCGGCCTCCACCAACCACACCATCTCCCTCCCTTTCTTATATTAGCAGAGACCTCCAACCACCAGACGCCCTCACCCCCACCAAGCAACCCACCCAACGACGGTCAATGAGAAAGAGGCGAGAAAGGAGGTCAGGATGAGTTAGATCTGTTTTTTTTTAAATATGAATTTTTTTTAATGAGTGGAACGGTTTTAAAAATAAGGTGTTGTTTTCACTTTAAAGAGGCGAGAAGGGTTGGTTTTAGAGAACGGTTTTTAAAAAATCAGATCTAAAATGAGGAGCAATTCGTTTGATCGTGATTAGGTCATATGTTAATAATAAGGATTAACAACTTGTACGGGGGGCCAAAGTAATTGGACCTGACACCCACTTTTAGTCACATATACATGCTTAGTCATAAGTAGACCAAAATACTACTCTGTAATAAGAAATACTCCTTGAAGATAAACTTGCAATCATATTCCTAGACTAGAAAGGAAGACAAAGCAATTTTTTTTTTTTTTCGACAATAGTAAACTGATATAAATAAAAGAAAGTCTACATAACAGTCAGTTACATATTACCCATTGTCAAATGGGCGGGTACCAAAATCTACTAGACGACTCGACATTCAATTAACCGAACTAAATTCTAAGGTAGAACAAAGTGATAGACCAAGACGACTTTTCTTGAAAGGTGGGTAATAATCATCAAAGTGAATCGGGTAGTCATCTCGCCTCTTTGTCTTCCTATCTGCAACAGTAGTAGCAGTATACCTGCAAAAAGAAAGTGAAAAGTCAATAGAGACCGGAGATCGTTTCTTCATAAGAAACCTATCTGTGGTCTCACGACTTCGATGGTAGCAATAAGCCATCTTATGTCTACAGCTCCTGATCTTGTTTTCCCTAACCGCAACAAACTCGAACTGAGTCGCAGAAACCTTGCTAACTTGAGCGGAGTCTGATGATATCCGCTTCTTTTTAGCAATTTGTAGAACAACATCCTCTTGAACCACTTTATCTTCATGGGGCTTCATATCGACTTCGATGATAATATCCTCTTGAACCAACTCAACACTTTCAGATTGGTTGACATTAATAGTATGAACAAGATTCTCCGGCATAGGAGAATTGGAGGGAACTTCTGCTGGGACAGGGCAATATACGAAGTAGGAAACTATGCAATTGGTAGGACCAAGAATCCAAGGAAGAAGGAAAGTCTATTTGATCAGACAATACGCGTGAACCCAAAGGAAAAATAATAAAGAAACAACTAGAAAGTACATACGTATAGTACGCGAACAATACGATGACTACAATTCTTCAGGTGGTGCACAACTACTACGTTCATATTTCTAGCAAAAACCAAGTGGAAACTCTATCTTTTGACGCAAGATTACAAATCTCCCTAAATTCCAAAGTCTAACTAATATATACCATGATACCTTTCACTGAGGAGGAGGAAAGGCAGTAATATTCGGCGCACACACAAGGCGATCCAAATCACAAATTCCATACTATCATACAAATTATTGTCTCAAATATACTATCCCAGTTTCAAGTCAAACCATACTAATAAATCATACCAGTTTTCATATAAGCGCATAAGAGCCAATAATTTACGATAAAGTCGAAATTCATTAATAGTCAACATCCACATAGGCCTGAGAGTACCAATATCAAATAAGCTTTCTTTACTTTCTCCTATTATTTAATTCTTTTATTTTGTCTTTTATTTGTTTTCTCTATTTTATTGTATTAACTGACCTAATAATTTGTCTTGTAATAATTGTATAAAGTTTGTTACTATCTTTCTTTTCTCTGTTTTTTCGTCGTCAAATATATAATATAACAAATAAATAGTAAATGTCATCAGTTTGATGGGCGATCCGGGTGCCTAACACCTTCTCTGACCGTAGCTTTACCCCCGAATCCGCAATCTTTAGTTCAGACCGGAGTGACGGATCAGTCCTCAATCCAGGGATCAAAAGGGGCCTTTTCAATTAAACTTGTTTTTGTATATTTTTTATAAAACCTACTGCCGACTCCATCCTTCTATTATTTATTTCGAAAAAGGAGATTTTTTCATGGATCTCACAGTGGCGACTCTGCTAGGGACTTATTAGGAGGGTAAGACTTGAATGTTTGTAATATTATGTTATAACAGAAGCAAGAAAGAACTGATAAAAACAATAAAGAGACAAACGCACAGATTTACGTGGTTCACTAACGGTGTGTTAGCTCGTCCACAGGGCAGAAGGGAGAGAGTTTTATTGATATAGGAGGAATTTTCAGATTACATATTCAGACGGTATATCTGCTAGGTAGAGGCTTAGAGAGTTTATATAATACTCTCTAAGACCTAATAGAGAATGACCTAATAAGGCCCAAAACAGACCCTCACATAATTATTCGAAGCGGCGGTTAACAGAATCTGAGGGATTGTTTGTATACTCTTACAGGTTGCTCTTATTTTGTGTGTATATATCTCCGTATCGTTTAGGCTTTAGAAAAGGCGTTTTACAATTCTAATCTCGCATGCTTATATTTCATACATTAGTGATCTCATATTCTCATATATAAGGTAGGTAGTGTCTTTGCATGCATTAGGTAGTCCTACACAGCTGCACGTAGCCAGTATCGATCATTTTGACAGCAATTGCACGCAGGCCCGTATATGTATGTATTGATCACAATTAGCCAGATTGCATTCACATTAATCCTAGCCTCATACATATCATTTTCATATTTTATAATTTTCAAAAAAAAGTCTTTCTTTACTAAATAAAAATAGGGGTCTTATTTTTTCAAGTTATTTAAAAAAAATACACTTTTTTTCTTTTCTTTGACAATTTTCCATTCTTTTACACTCATTTGTGATCCAATGTAGAAATCCGTATAGGCCGCCTTACTTTTCGAGTCTTTTCATCAATTTCCAAATAACTCTCCCAGATTTACCAGACTAAAAAAAAGAGTAAGCACAAACATGTCAATAAAATAAGAAAAATCACTCTTACTGTCATATAATTTCATAACTCTATTGCTGACATTACCAAAAAAAGATTATTTTACATAAGAGTCTAATTAGATTAGGACCATTCAAGTCCTCTTTGAGTTAAATAAATAAAAAAAGAGCATATTTCATTTTTATTAGTCACTTGTTTACTTTTTATTCTTAACTAGTAGAATAAACATGAAATACTTTAGGACGTATCTCTTTAGTACAGTGTAGATCAACCGACCTCTTAGAGTCAGCCTGAACGAGGGCGTGCATTTGACCACCTTTTCCATCTCCTGTGGTGTAATAATTCTTTGATCGTCGTGTCTCTAGGTGACCTCTAGGTTTGGAGACTCCATCTTTCTACCCGATTCGTCAATTTCTCTATATTTATATGTGACTACCAGTTTAAATGAGCACAACTCTCTATTTACCAAATTTGTCAATTTTCCATATCTCAAATGACTAACAGATGAGCACAAACTCATATATTCGACCATTTTAGTAAATATTATCATTCACTCCCATTGGTGCTAGAAAACTAGCCCAAACATATTCAAACCAGATTCTCAGTACACCCGTGTACAAACATACCAAATAGACACGGGAGCACGCACTCCGTGCTGTTTTATAGGTGGCCATTAGTCCCATAGAATAAACTTAAGATGTGAGTCCAAGTACCAATACAAGCTCAAAAATACTCACACTAAAGACTCTTATAAGTAAACAAAAATTCGAGTCAAATTTGCAATCAAATCCAATGTCAAAAGACTCAAAAATTCAGAAGATAAAAAAAAAATCCAGCCAGAGTTGCAATTTAATCCATGGTCAAAAATCTCAAAAATTCACAAGTCATAAAAAAATTCCAGTAAAAAAGACAAAAAGAAAACAATTCCGGTCAAAGTTGCAATCAAATTGCAGAGTAGTCATACTTTCATTTCTCAGACAAGTCAATCCAAATTTACAATGTCTCCTTACCTCTTGGGATGATCCTTTCATTCATTTAGGTGAGTGAGAGAGATGCACAGATCTCCAGTGTCTTCTAACACCATAGCACCTTTTACTTCATTTGTCACCCTCGTTTAGCATCTAAGAATTCGGGGGATGTACACTAAGTTTATAGGGTCACATAAGTATTTTGTTTCTATGGTATTTGTTTTGCTTAATTGGTAGAGCTTGTTACTATAAAGAGGGCATAACTCATCAAAAATATAACTCAAATTCACATGTCAAATAAAAATGAAATACATTCTCCACACCAGAGAAACTGTTAAAAGTTACTTCTAGAGTAACAATGTCCAGTCAGTATCTAGTCTTTCTACTTGGATCGCATTTGGGTCGGACCCCATCCATTTCAAAAATTCGATAGTCATTTTAACTGTTTTTGAAAATACTCCATTTTTCCATTAATCATACATGTATTATGTCCAGGACATGCATTTGCATTTTCGTGTTATATATTTGTCACTAAATACTCCCAGTCAATTACTTTGTAATTCATCTTCCAGATTCATCCAAAGTAGGGGGCTTTCTCATAAGGTCTCATCTTCTCGTAGAATAAAATTTTACCACTTTCAAAATCAATCAAAAATTTCCCAGCCCTTTTCGTGAAATAAAATTTTGCGATCTTCAAATTCAAATTATTTCGAAATAAAATTTTGAAATTCATCCTGGTCGGCAGGCCCTAACATGCATTTGAGTTCTTAAAATAATTTTTTCTGAACTTGTCTTTTTGCGAAATAAAAATTTGCAATTTTCAAATCAATTGGTCCGCGGGCCCTGGCATGCATTTGAGTTCTTAAAATAAAAATTTTCTGAACTTTCTTTTTTTGCGGAATAAAATTTTGCAATTTTCAAATCCTATGGTCGGCATGCCCTAACACGCATCTGAGTTCTTAAAATAAAATTTTCTGAACTTGCCTTTTTGCGAAATAAAATTTTGCAATTTTTAAATCACTTGGTCGGCAGGCCCTAACATTCATTTTGAGTTCTTAAAATAAAATTTTCTAAACTTACTTTTTTGCGAAATAAAATTTTGCAATTTTCAAATCAATTGGTCGGCAGACCCTGACATGCATCTAAGTTCTTAAAATAAAATTTCTTGAACTTGCTTTTTTGCGAAATAAAATTTTGCAATTTTCAAATCCTTTGGTCGGCAGGCTCTAACATGCATTTAAGTATTTAAAATAAAAATTTCTAAACTTGCCTTTTTGCGAAATAAAATGTTGCAATTTTCAAATCATCATGGTCGGAAGGCCCTGACATGCATTTGAGTTCTTAAAATAAAATTTTATGAACTTGCCTTTTTGCGAAATAAAATTTTGCAATTTTCAAATCACTCGGTCCGCAGGCCCTGACATGCATTTGAGTTCTTAAATTAAAACTTTCTGAACTTGCCTTTTTGCGAAATAAAATTTTGCAAATCCTAGTTTATAAAATAATATTTTACATTCTAATCAAATTTCAAAATAAAATTTTGAATTCCTCTGTCGGCGGGCCCTGACAAGCATCCGAGCTTGTGAAATCAGATGTTGGAGGTTCACTCTTAAGCGAAACAAATTTTCGCTCTACCGGATTCCAGACCAGCTAAACAAAGTTTTGCTTAACAAGTTTCCAGACCAGCTAATCAATGTTTGGCTACACCAGTTCCATACTAGCTGAACAAAGTTTGGCTATACCAGTTCCAGACCATAGAAACAAAGTTTCACTATGCCAGTTTCAGACCAACGAAACAAAGTTTCGTTGCACCAGTTCCAGCTTCATTCCAAATAAGTAAAACAAAGTTTTGCTAAGTCAGTCCTAGTTTCCAGCTACTCCAGACAGGCAATATAAGAGGCCCAGGTACGTTTCTTAACCTTTGTCTGTCTCGACCGGACTTCTTTGACCTTTGTCTTACTCAGACTCGGTCAAAGTGGAGGCTTCTGTAGACACCTCAAAGATGTCTACTAGCCTTAAGGGTACCCGATGATGAGGCTAAAATTTAGTGACTAAGTGCAAATTGACATTGTTATGATTTACAGCTCTTTACGCTTATTTTCCGAAAAATTACTTAAAATAGCAAAAAGATCACTTTCAAACTTATTTCTCACCTAACTCATTTTTTTTACCATATTTCATACCATTTTAATGACACCTGAGTTCCATATTAGAACTCGTGTCAATTCAAAATCGACCTAATTAATAACACTAGCTAGGCCACTAGCCCATAGCTCGCCATATTCCTATGAATACGCCCATTGTTAATACTCGAAAAATTAATAATGTGTGTCGGCCCATGACATGATTACGAATATTAAGTAAGTCATTTGTATGACATTTAAATTCTCCATGCGAGAAATGAGGAGCAATTCGTTTGATCGTGATTGGGTCATATGTTAATAATAAGGATTTACCAACTTGTACGGAGGCCAAAGTAATTGGACCTGACACCCACTTTTAGGCCTTGTTTGGATAGAAAAAAAAGGAGGGAAAAGAAGGGGAGGGAGGAGGAGGGAAGAGAAAGGAAGGGAAGGGGAGGGGAGGGAGAACGGAGGAGATGATTTTCCCTTCAAATCTTGCCTATATTGGTGGGGAAATAATTTGCCTTGTAGGAGGGAAATGAAGGGCTTCATTTTGCTAACCAAACAATGGATTTCCCATCCTTCCAATTCTCTCCCCTCACTTTCTCTCCAAATCTCTCAATCCAAACATACCTTTAGTCACATATACATGCTTAGTCATAAGTAGACCAAAATACTACTCTGTAATAAGAAATAATCATTGAAGATAAACTTGCAATCATATTCCTAGACTAGAAAGGAAGACAGGGCAATATACGAAGTAGGAAACTATGCATTTGGTAAGACCAAGAATCCAAGGAAGAAGGAAAGTCTATCTGATCGGTAATACGCGTGAACCCAAAGAAAAATAATAAAGAAACAATTGGTCTCCCTTGTGACGGGTTACCATTTGTGACGGATATTTTGTGAGATAAAATGGTAACAAAATGGGTTAGTGGAGAAAGGGGACCACATGAATAGTGTTGCAGAGAGAGAAAAAGTGGGTACATTGTGAGATAAAATGGTATCCGTCACAAGCTTGTGACGGATATGTCATGTCTTCAATGAGAATTTGTGATAAAGAAACAACTAGAAAGTACGTGCGCGTAGTACGCGAACAATATGATGACTACAATTCTTAAGGCAATAGGTCTTGGTATAGACGGGTGGGGTGTATAGACAAATAAAGACCTCTAATAAAATGGGTAGGGGAACAAGGTGGGGCACCCCCATGTACTTTCCACTTTATGGTAAATGGGTATTTTGTGAGATAAAATGGTATCCGTTTATACATATAGACGGACAGTATCCGTCTATAATGTGAATTTGTGTTGGGTTCTTCAGGTGGTGCACAACTACTACGTTCATATTTCTAGCAAAAACCAAGTGGATACTCTAACTTTTGACACAAGGTTACAAATCTCCCTAAATTCCAAGCTACTATAAATATATACCATGATACCTTTCCTTGAGGAGGAGGAGGAAAGGCAACAAATTACCGTCTCAAATATACTATCTCAGTTTCAAATCAAACCATACAAATAAATCGTGCCATTTTTTGTATAAGCGCATAAGAGCAAATAATTTACGACAAAGTCGAAATTCATTAATCGTCAACATCCACATAGGCGTGAGGGTACCAATATCAAATAAGCTTTCTTTACTTTCTCCTTTTATTTAATTCTTTTGTTTTGTCTCTTATTTGTTTTCTCTATTTTATTGTATTAACTAACCTATTAATTTGTCTTGTAAATAATGGTATAATGTTTGTTACTAACTTTCTTTTCTCTGTCTTTTAATCGTCAAATAAATAATATTACAAATAAATAGTAGAGGCCGTCAGTTTGATGGGCGGCCCGGGTGCCTAACACCTACCCTGACCGTAGCTTTACCTCCGAATCCACAATCTTTGGTTCAGACCGGAGTGACGGATCAGTTCCCATTCCAGGGATCAAAAGGGGCCTTTTCTGTTCAAATTGTTTTTGTAAGCTTTTTTTTATAAAACCTACTTGCCACTCATATTCATTTATTTTTAAAAGGAGATTTTTTCAGGGATCTCACATATAGTAACACTGTTACTGTAACTAACTATTTCTTATAGTAACAGTTTGACGAGACCGGTGTTACAGTAACATATTGTGGAAAAATTAATTAGTAACTTTTTAATTTCTGATTGTGGACATGGGCCACCCGCGCCGCCAATTTATTGTGGAAAAATTGGAAGCCGTTCGAATACTTCGGGTTATGTCAAGACACTAATTAATGACATAGACTCTAAGAACTCGTTACCCTTAGCATTGCATGTCTAGAATGACTCTCGAAGATGCCAATGGACACGGATGTCCAGAGATAACTGGAGTAAGGGGTGAGGGTACGTATTAGGAAGCTCTTTAATTCGAACACCTAATCCCGCCCGCCTCGATAGCGGCCTCTACTAATGATTAGAAAAATTGTTCATATTTGATATGTTGTCGATGTAATGCATGCATTGCAACAAACATAGATTAATCTTAGCATGTGAAATTGGACTATGTCGGTGAACACGTGTTTTTAGCAAACAATTTGGGTCGAAGTTGGATATTAGATTCATTACATATGAAAACCATACAATTAAATCATACATAAATAAATAATAAGGGAATTACAATAATTAAAATTACAAATATTACAAGGTTTATTTGATCTACGTCAAAAGCACGCTTGAAGAGGGGATTTCAAAGAAGAAAATAAAAGAAAAAGAAAATTAGAATTAAGATATGAAAATACGTTAGATTAGAGGTGATATTACAAATAATAGTCGATTTAAACTGTAATTAGAAATTACGACAAAGCGAGAAAAAGTTCAGAGACATAAGCCAGCCCAGAACAGGTGCAGCATCTGCTGTGTCCTCTGGAAGAGGCGCATCAATCCCTGCGTCTGTTCTAGAGCTGGGCTCTGGCTGTGAAGTCGGAACCGCAACATTGTTATCTTTCATTGGTAAATTTAAGATCGATTATCGATATTAGACTCAACTTGAAGTGATTTAATTGATTACATGCATCTGGGCAAGTCATAAACAAATAGGAAAACGAGAAGTTACAGCGGTTTACATGATTACGAGTAACTCGTGTCGGAAATACAAAAGAACAAACTTAAGGTTAAATTAAGACAGAATAAGAAAAATAAAACTCGAAAGAAAGCCTACATATCAATTTAGGATTCCAGAACCTTGACATGAACAAGTCGAAACCCCGAAGAATCGATTTGAATTAAAACGACGAAAACCCACAAGTATTGAATTACTTGGGATTAAGGACGAATTAAACGTTAAAATAAAAAAGGAATTGTTAAAAACATGATTTATATACTGAAACAAACAAAAGGAACAAAGAAAGATGAAAGAAATAAGAAAAAGAGAAACTTGCAGGAGGTTGAGGAAGAAGAAGAAGAGCAGGAGCATCAAGCAGCCCCTGGAAGAGGCGCAGCAGAGCTGCGATCCTTCGAAGAGCAATCATCCACCAAAGTCATTGGTACGTTTTTCTTCAAGCATGTGACTGTGATGTATAGAGCGAGGTTATGAGTGACGCGAAAGGGAGGCAAGTCCTCATCCGAGAAAGTAACTGGGTTACTTAGCTTGACTGAGTCTTGGAAGACTAGGTTGATGACTTCATCGGGTGTAGAGTCATGTGCTACGTTCAATTTAGCCAATGCTTGCAGTAAAGCCTGTCGATGAGGAAATAAACTTGCAACTAGTTGCCAGACTGAAAGATCAGCCTTTGTCTTTTGAAGTTGCTTCAATAAATGGTCAGGAGATGTATCTTCGCCATCGTTTGGTGTGATGACATTGGTTTTAGTAGCAATTGGACCACTCGTTTGTCCTTGAGTGACATTTTGATATGGACGTCCCGAGCGAGTAAGGTGGTCTACATCTTGATCTTTACCAGTCTTGACTAGAGGATATTCTTTGAGGTAAACATCTTCATCGTTATCCTCCCATATTCCATTGACGATACTAAGTTATATTAAGCTCATGATTTCAGCTTCTAAGCTGATTATTTGCTCGACTAGATTATTGGTCACTGCGATCACTTCTTGCATTGTGGATCCTTGAGATAAATCGGAACCACTAGCATGTCTCCCCTAGGTATAGTGCTTGGATTGCGTAGGGATGCCACTATAGCTTCTAGCTCTGAGACATGACTACTTACGCCCTTTGCCCATGCGACAAAATAAGCGATAGTAGGGGAGATGGTGGAATAACTCTCCTCATCTTCTAGTGCATTGATCTCATCTTCAGCTGGAGAAATGAGGTGCGAACAATCCAAGGTGGATTCCTCGTCTGTGATCATCAGAATTCCAAGAGGATTCTGGGTATTGTTAGGTTTGCTTACGGGAGGTATAGGCAAGCGCCTATCTTCAATCATATCCTGAATGACATGCTTCAATTTGAAGCAATTTTCTATATCATGCCCTTTGCCTCTATGGTACTCGCAGTAGGCATTCTCATCCCAGAATCTAAACTTCTTCTCCGGGTCAGGTGTAGCTCCTATGGGTTGGAGTTTGCCTTGTTTCATCAATCTATTCAGAGCATTGGAGTACAAGTCACCAATGTTGGTGAACTTCCTTTGTGGGTTAGTCTTCTTAGTAGATGATTCGACAAGGTTGACCTCGTCAGTCTTGCTAGTGGAGCCATAAGAACGACTCGGTGTGCCTTGATATCCACGACCTATCATTTTGGACAAGAGTCCTTTACGGATGTCGTCTTCATTTTAAATTGGCCTTAAATTGTCCACGAACTTTTCAACAAGAGTATCTTCGTCTAGGCATTCGACGAGTTGCGTGCTAGTCTTTCTCCACCTACTTAGGAAGTCGGTGAAACCTTGTTTCTCATTTTGGGTAAGAACCTCTAGAGTGTGCATATTGACTTGAACTTCAGCATTATCTGCGTACTGTTTGGTGAACTCAATTGCAGCATCGTCCCAAGTAGCAATTTTCTTGTGATCCAAGGAGTATAACCATTGCTTAGGAATAGTGTCGAGAGATGAAGGAAAGATCCTTAAGAACATCTCTGGCTTAATGCCTTTGATAGACATATAATCTTTGAATACACGAATATGGTTCAAAGGGTTTTCATGCCCCTTAAACTTCGGGATGTCAGTCATGTTGAAGTTAGTTGGCAGTTGAGCATTTACTGCCTCATATTTGCGGCTGTTTTCCCTATAGATATCATCTCCCTCGAGATACATTAGTTGTTCCTCCAAATACTGGAGTTGCTTTCCAGCTTCAGTAGGACCTGTGGTGGAAAATTGGCTTCTGGTTGTCCAACAAAGGGTGGAAGATTATCATGTATGATCTTGTCGGGAATGGGATCCTCTGCAGGAGGAAGTCTAGCTTCTACTGTGACCATACGACCTTCGATGGCGTAAAGGCGAGCATAGGCTTGGTCTTGGCTTGCCTTGAGACGAAGGAGTGCAACTAGGATTTGATCATTACCATTTGTGGGTTGTTCGGATCAACCATTAACGCTTCCTTTACTAGTTCCCACCATTTTGGACTGAGGATAAGAGATCGACGACGAATCAAAAACACGATCGACCATTTTCGCACATTTACTTAAAAAAAGACTTGACTCGTGAAGTGGGTGTGTGCCACTGTGTCAAGTGAGATTTGAAATGACAAATTTTGAAATGTTTGTCCTAGACAACTGTGGTGTAGTTGTAGGAGTGTTGACTCGAAGTGAGTTTTGAAATAGGTTTGAGGCCCGAAGTTGGACTCGACATTTGGACAGAGTTTCGGCTCATTTTGCGCTTCTTTTAGACCATCTTTCGAAAATGTTTACATTTTGAAATGGATTTTATTTTACAAAATTTCGTCATGGTTTTGTTTGCAAATGGTGATCACATATATGATACAAACATACATATAGGCAGTATAACGGTATGCTAAGTGCATTTACAGGATTTTGGCTTAAAAAGGTGGGTTGCCATACCAAGCAATCAAACCCTGGTCTGTGGAGAGGTCCGTGCCAAACATGAGTAAGGTCGGTTCCTAGTGAATTTCCTCGAGTAGTGAAAGCTCTTGATACAAACATGAGTGTGTACCACAGTATGGTTGACGTCAATCGCTATCCATCTTTAGGCCGAGATAGGAATTTGGACCATCCGGACGGGACGATTGGTCGAATGGGTTGGGTTAAGCCTAGGAAGGCTGGATAAAACGACCTAAGAAGGTCGAGTATTGAAAACCGACAACTGTCTCGTATAAATTATTCCTTAACCTTGCTCAAGTTTCACACTGGGTAACACGTAAGTGTATCATCCCCAGCGGGGTCGCCAAACAGTTGACATGGGCCACCCGCGCCGCGTGCACCTGCGCGTTGGTTTCGAGGCGGCGACACTTCTCCCACGGAACCTTGGTTTGCCAAAGCACGTCATGGGCCGTTACCAATTGGTGGGGCATTGAAACCAGTGAAAGGTTAAATAAGCCTGCATTTGTGGAGTCGCGACCAATTTATTGTGGAAAAATTGGAAACCGTTCGAATACTTGGCGTCATGTCAAGACACAAAGTAATGATATAAACACTAAGAACCCGTTATGCTTATGTCTAGAATGACTCTCGTAGATGCCAATGGACACGGATGTCCAGAGATAATTGGAGTAAGGGGTGGGGGTACGTATTACGAAGCTCTTTAATTCGAACACCTAATCCCGCCCGCCTCGATAGTGGGCTCTACTAATGATTAGGGAAATTGTTCATATTTGATATGTTGTCGATGTAATATGCATGCAATGCAACAAACATAGATTAATCCTAGCATGTGAAATTGTACTGTGTCGGTGAACTCGTGTTTTTAGCAAACAATTTGGGTCGAAGTTGGATATTATATTCATTACATATAAAAACCATACAATCAAATCATACATAAATAAATAATAAAGGAATTACAATAATTAAAGTTACAAATATTACAAGGTTTATTTGATTTACGTCAAAAGCACGCTTGGAGACGGGATTTCAAAGAAGAAAAAAAAAAGAAAAAGAAAATCAGAATTAAGATATGAAAATATGTCAGATTAGAGGTGATAGTAAACTTGAAAATATGAAAACCGATGAAATAAATTTCATTTTTTTAAAAATAATTTAAATTTCAATTAAATTATAAAATCGTCAAATAACGCTTGTCCTGCATCATTTAACGAAATCCGCTAACGAGCGATGTAAGTAAACATGTGTCCTATCATCATCGGGTGTTTTATCGAGATTTCTGCAAATTCCAATATCGACGGATACGGGTATCTATAGAGCCCCCACTTTGACTGAGGCTTGGACAAGGAAAAAGTCAAAGTATACCCCAGGTCCCTCTCGACCAGAGAATTCCGCGGGTCGTTTAAAGTCCATTAGACTTGCGTATGTACGCTTGTCAGCCATAAGAAGAGATCATACCTGAAACTTTGCTGGAGATTGCTTCTTATTTTTGTCGCATTGAATCATCATCATTGGTCGTCGACCAATAAACGTGCATATATGGTGAGTTGAGCTTTATCCTTAGGCGCCTACGTATCCGTTGTGACGGAATCAAACCCGCATCGTAGTTCAGCAAACATTGGTCTTGGCACTCTACTGTTTGTGTCTAAATGCTGCTGGTGTGCATTCTATTAACTATACCCAAAATGCTGCTGGTATGTATTCTCCTAACTATACCCAAATGCTGTTGGTATGCATTCTTCTAACTATACCCAAATGCTGCTGGTATGCGTTCTGCTAACTATACCCAAATGTTGCTGGTATGCGTTCCGCTAACTATACCCAAATGCTGCTTGTATGCGTTTTGCTAACTATACACAAAATAGAGCTTTTCGAAAGGAGGTTTTCGTCATACTTTGGAGATAGTTCTCCCATGCTGTCACCCAGTGGAGTTAACATTTTTCATCATCATAGCTTGCTTGAGCTGTAATTCCTGGTGCCCATCTTTGAGCAGTATTGTTGTAGTATCGCTGGTTGCATTTCGCTGGGGAATATTTTCGTCTTAGTAATCCGACACGGATCACTTTTACTTGTTGGAGACTTCTCCGTACATCATTGTGGTGGTCTCTGGAGCTTGAAAGTTTTAACAGAGCCCCGATTGCATTGGGTCTAAAGTTTCGACTTTAGGGTGCTTAATCAAGCGCACCGCTTAAACTTGGACATATATCATAACAGAAATCATATAATGCTATCCCGAACTTTCGGAAATCATAGCTCAAATATGGAAGATCTCAAGACCCGAACTAAAACGTTGGGTTTCTGACCCGGTTTGCATGTGGAAAGGGATGTCGCCCGGAATCATTACTTCATTTTTGAAAAGGTGCTTCACCCGGATCATACATTTGAAAATGGGCTTCGCCCGAAACATTTGCAAATGGGCCTTGCCCGGAACATAGAGTTTCGTTTTAAGGATTGGCTTTGCCTGAAATCATTTCATATTGAACATGGGCTTCGCCCGGAGCTAATGTTTCATTTTGGAATGGGCTTTGCCCGGGACATTTGGAATTTTATTGGAAAGCGATGAATAAACATGTTTCGAGTTTATGACTCAGGGGACCGACCCGTAAAACATAAAAAGACCGTAAGTGTGTCTTCGAGTATGGACTCGCTCGGGATAAAAAATGTAGATTGGCCATTCTGGCCCACGAAACATAAGTAAAACCCGTGAAAAACGAACTTTGGTGCAACAAGCGATAAAGAGATGTAAGGAAAACCCGGAGGCCCGCGCCCCCAAGGCCTCGGCCGTATAATTTGGATGGCAAGTAAGGACTTTCCTAAAACCCTTAGAACTCTCTCCTTGTTTTTCCTATATAAGGATATCATGATAGGAGGTAAATAAAAACTTCTCTTCTTTGCTATACAAAACTTTTGCTAAGCATGAATTCTCTTCGAAAAACCATGTCATCTTGGGCTTCCGATTTCAAAGGATTGGATTCTCAAATACTTGTTGATACGGGATTGAAACAATTAGCCCCGTTAAGGCAGATCTTGCCTGAAACTGTCTTTCTTGACGAATGCTTAAAATTTTGGGACCCTACCCATCATGTTTTTGCTTTTCCTGAAGGAGAGATTTGTCCCTTTCTAGAGGAAATTGCCATTCTAGGAGGTTGGAAGATTGAGCTGACTCCCATTATTTCCGACGTTCAGAGAGGATGGGCTAACAAGTATTGTGATTTCCTTAGTTCGTCACGTGATGAGGCACGTGCCTTTGTTGATGGGGAACGAGCAAACTTACTCACTATTGCTCAGAAGTTTGGTCATGTTGATGACCCATCGATCCCTGCGGCGTTCCGTTGTTGAGCTTTTGGATTGATTATGCTTCATCTTTATGTTTTTGAAGGGCATATTGAGGTACCAACTTGTTACGGTAAAGCGAAGTTCATTCGGATTGTTGAACAAATGAAGCAACGTAGGAGCCCGACTTGGCTCATTCTTGCTAAAATCATTGCTGGGTTAGATGCTCGAAAGGCCAACCCAAACCTTGCTTATACTAGATCAACCCGTCTTCTACAGGTATGTCTTTTATTTTTCGTTTTTTTTTCTCTTTTTTTTTTCTTCTTTTATTTTGTCTTTTTTTTTTGCCCACCTCCTTTTCTTTTCAATGGGTTTTGTCATAATTTCCTGTAGTCTGATTTGCTTTCGGTCCTTTTCACAGATCTGGCTATGTGAAAGACTTGAGTTGGTTGATCCACCGAAGGTTCCTGGTGCATATGAAGTGAGAAGCTTCACTTCTCGTCATTGTCAATTTCCGACTGGGAAGAAGGAGCCTTTCTGGCGACAACGGCTTTCTGTCAATGCTGGGTTACAAGTTATATGGGCTTTACCTTGACTTCGCCTTATCGTAGTTACTGGTTTGTCTGAAACTGATAAAACCAGACATCTCACTCTTTTGGGCTTGGAGTGGTCCACCCATATTTATCCGGACCGTGTTCTTCGGCAGGTCGGTCGTTGGCAACGGATTCCCGCTGTTGAGCCTGTTCGCGGCCAAGTCCAAGGAGTGACTCTTGCGAGGTGCATTGCATGGTTAAAGTCTTGGACTCGGAGGACTATCTGGCATATTTCTGAGCCATTTGCTTCTATTTAGGTGTCACCCTCTTATTTGTAGTGGACTATTGAACCTTCTTTCAAGGCCCGGAGGAAACTTTACGAGGACGAAGCCGTTGATTACAAATACCACAAGAGAGGGGAGAAGAACCGATAATTCTCTACTGGGACGACCCCGATTTTATCTAGGCCCGAAACAGAGACTAACTCGACAACTAGGACTGACTCTTTGGTTTCAGATGTGTGGAAGAGGTTAGGTTTGAGAAATGAAAGTGGGCTGACACTTGTAGAAAGACTTGGCCCTCGACCTAGTGTGAAAGACACACTGGGCCCTTGGGAAGAATTGATGATTCCTCCGAAGAAAAGAGCCCGAGTGATGATGGGTGAGACTTCGTCTCGTCGTGACGGGGCGTGCGGCCCGGCTGAGGGTAGCAAAGAGTAGCCTTCGATATTACTATCTATTATTACTATTACTGTTTGTGTGCTTTCCTTTTTAGTTGTGTGGGATGGGCCTCGCCTAGAATAAAATATTGTAACGGGCTTCGCCAGGAATTTAGAATAAATAAAAACTTATTATTTATTAGAAATACCCAGTTTCTACATCAAAAATTCCATTTTTGCTTTATATGTTTAGGTTTTACTCTTAACTAAGAGTTGCCTACGTATATGCTTTGCAACAGAGTCAAACCGAGCCCGTAGTTCTCACATAAAATATTGCATGCAGTGTAAACAACTCGCAACTTATTCTAAAATCATTTGCAATTCAAAAATTATTTCATAACATTTGAGAATGAGGTCGTCAAGGATAGATTTTTTTTTTTTTTTTTTTTTTTTTTTGCTAAAATGTAAGCATTATCATTGATGAAGCAAAGTTTACAAACCATTTTCCAAACAAATACATTTTTCAGACTATTACATATTTTGTGCACTAGATATTAACTTGAAGTACATTTGACAACCATATAGAATCAGACTGTTTGATTCCATACAACTTACATTGAGAAAATCTAGTTCTAAGGCTGACTTGAATCTGCTTTGCGACATTCTCAGGTTTATCAACAGATAAAGTCAGACGAGCACTATTCCTCTGAAACCATATAGCATACTAGCAAGCTAGGAGAGTTGCAGTGGCCATAGACTTCTTGATTCTACTCCATCTTTTTCTTGTAATGGCTTCCAAACTATTCATCTGAGTGAGATCAGCTGAAAGCCAGGAACCAATATTCTGCAGCACGACCTTACTGAACTGACACTTTGAAAACAAATGTTGCTGGGTTTCAGAGCACTGCATACAAATGCAGCATAAATCATCTGCACAGACATGAAAACTTTTCATCCTATCCTTCAACATCAGCCCGTGATAAACAATAATCCAGGAAATAGAAGAATGCTTAGGTGCTGCCAGAAGACACCAGACTGATCTATACCAGTGCACCTGAGCCCTCTTCTCTCTTACCCACTCATAACAACTTCTGACAGTATAATTCCCCACACCAATACACCACTGACCATCCAAAAAACCCTCCTTAATAGTCTCCTTCACACTGCAAAATTTCTTCCAATACCATGTAACATCAGAACTAGGTTTATAATCTAACTAGGTAGAGTTTTTTAAGTAGATGTGATTCACCCATTGAACCCACAGCCTGTCAGGTTGACTAAATAACCACCATACTAATTTACCAACCATTGCCACATTCCAACTATAGCTTTGATGCAATCCCAGGCTCCCCTCCCTCTTAGGGACACAAACTTTATGACACCCAACAGAAGGGGTTTTATTATACTCAGTGTTTCCTTCCCAAAGAAAATTCCTACAAATAACATCAACTCTATTAAGCACTCTTTTGGGTAAAACAAACATAGCAGCCCAGTAGTTATGCATAGTGGATAAAACAGAAGACACCAAGACAAGTTTTCCAGCATAGGATAATTTTTTAGCTCCCAAACTTCTGATTCTATCCACTATCTTATCTGTAAGCACTCCACAATCTTTCTTCTTCAGCCTACCTGCAGTAATTGGTACCCCAAGGTACTTAAAAGGCAATTTTCCTTCTAAAAACCCAGATACAGAAAGAATTTCCTTCCTGAGATTATTACTGACACCATTAAAGTAAGCACAGGATTTCTGAGCATTCATCTTAAGACCTGATGCTACAGAAAAGGCAGAGTAGGATCTTAACAAAACCATAATTGAATGTGCATTCCCTTTGCAAAACAAAAGTAGATCATCAGCAAACATAAGATGAGTTAACTTCATTTCTTTGCACAAGGGGTGATAGTTAAAAGGAAGCTTTTCAGTAGCACATTTGATAATTCTACTCAAGTATTCCATACTCAAGGTAAATAAAAGAGGCGACATGAGGTCACTTTGCCTAAGGCCTCTCTTTCCTGGAAAGAAGCCAAAGGTTTCACCATTTAGAGCAATTGAGAATGAAGCACTAGACACACATTCCATAATCAAATCTTTGAATTGACAGGGAAACCTAAAAGCAGTTAATAACTCTCCCAAAAATTTCCAGCTCACAGAATCATATGCCTTCATCAAGTCCATCTTGAATATACACCTAGGTGAGCAAGCTTGTCTATTATACAACCTCACAAGATCCTCACATACAAGTACATTCTCAATAATGCTCCTACCCTTGATGAATCCTCCCTGGTTTAAGCTAATTATATCAGGCAATACATCAGCAAGTCTAGCACAAATTAGCTTGGATACACACTTGTATAACACATTGCAACAAGCAATGGGTCTGAATTGGGTAACATGGGTGGGCATCTTACACTTAGGTATTAAAGTAAGTATGGTGGTGTTTAATTGTTTGAGGAGCTTACCAGATCTAAAAAAAATATTTGACAGCATCACATACCTAACCACCTATTACACTCCATGAATCCTTGAAAAAGGCACTAGAAAATCCGTCTGGCCTAGGTGCCTTATGAGTAGGAATAGAAAAAAATAGCTGCTTTAATCTCCTTATTGGTCACAGGTTTCAGCAATATAGCAGCATGAGTATCAGTGCACACCCCTCCTTTCCTGATGATTTTGGCATTTACAGGAACAGTTTGGATCTCAGTCCCCAGCAGTTGGATGTAGTAATTGAGAAAAGCATTTTGAACTTGCTGAGGATCATCATGTTCCTGACCATGAATATCTTTGATAGACAACACCTGATTCCTCAAAAAATGGCTTTTGATAACCCCATGAAAATATTTTGAGTTGCAATCCCTATCCTTGATCCAACTAGCCTTTGCTTTTTGCCTTAGGAAAAGAGTATAGGCTTCTTTCAGATAGAATTTCTTCAGCTGGTCCAAATTCGTAGGATTTGTGAAGTCATTCCCATCCAATCTGTTAATTGAATAGCGCCTCCTGACAGAATCTTCTTTACCAAATAAGGGCCTGCCCAATTTGGTGTAAACTGACTCCTCAGGTCAATAGGTAACAAAGCTCTGACTGACATGAGAACCAGCTCACCCTTACTAATTCCCCTTGGTTTTACCTTTTTGTTGGAAGCTCTCTCTATCCATTTCTGGCAGAGTTTGACATGGTACAATGCGTTCAAACGTCGCTCATCGAGCATGACTAGCGAATCATATCTTGCTTGACTCAATCTACTTCATGAACCTGACTTTCTAGGAGGATCCTTAGGGATGATACTTCTAACTCAACTGGTTTAACCGCTTCCATTCCATATACTAAGTAGTACGGGGTTGCTCCCGTGGCTGTTCTAATTGAAGTTCTATACCCCCATAATGCAAAGGGTATCTTTTCTGGCCTTTCTTTATGTTGTCGGATATCTTCTTTAAGATAGTTGTAATTGTTTTGTTGGCAGCCTTTACGGCAGCATTCGTCTGTGGTCGGTATGGTTATGACTTGTGATATTTGATTTTATACTTTTCAAGTATAACCTCGGTCTCAGCTTAGAAATTAGTTTCATGATCACTGATGAACTCATGTGGTAATTGGTACCGGCAAATGATGTCATTCTGAATGAACTCTGCTACTTGCTTTGCTTTCAGCACTTTGTAAGACTTAGCCTCTTCCCACTTCGTGAAGTAGTCGATTGCAACAAGGATAAAACAATGCCCTCCAGTTCCTGATGGGTGTATTTTTCCGATGATGTCGATTCCCCAGGTTGAAAATCGCCAGTGTGACGTCATGGTGTATAACTTAGAAGGTGCCACATGCTGTACATTTGCGAATATCTGACAATTGTGACAGTGCCTCACATATTTGCAACAATATGTTTCCATCGTTGTCCAATAATAACCAAGTCTTATGATTTTTCGGACTAACATATGGGCATTCATGTGTGGCCCACACACACCGTCATGAACTTCTTACATAACCTTTTCAACTGTCGGTTTATCGATGCATCGCAACAAAACACCTTGAGCTGTCTTTGTGTACAATTTCCTGTCCGGTTTTAATGAACAGGGCGGATAACATTAGTAGGGCGCATTTTCCACACGTGTCAAGGTCAGGAGGAACTCTCCTGTTTCCTTGAATTTCAAAATGACTGTGTACCAGGGTTCGGTTTCACCTTCCTCGGTATCATTGATTACATTTACATAGGCAGGTGACGATATTCGTTCGACATATGTTGAATACTGTCTATGTGGTTGGGAATGTTGATCAAAGCTGCTAACTTGGAGAATGCATCTGCAAATTGGTTTTCCTCTCTCGGGAGGTGAACATATCGAATGTCTTCTAAGTATTTTGCCAATTCTTCGATTCTGGTTTGATACGGGGCTAAACGTTGACTTCTAATTTTCCATGACCCATCCACTTGATTGATCATAAGGGACGAATCTCCATGAACTATCAACTTTTTCACACCCCAGTCTAGAGCACTGGGTAAACCAAGAAAACATGCTTCATATTCCGCGGCGTTGTTAGTGACGTTAAAATCTAATTTGATGGACACGGGCACGTGTTCACCCGTTGGTGAGATAAGAAGTACACCTACTCCATATCCCATATAGTTCGATGCTTCATCAAAATACAAATCCCATACGTCATTCTCGACGTGTACCACACTTTCGTTGGGAAACGACCAGGGGTCAATGACTTCTGTTTCTTCGATCGGAATATCGGCGAGGAAATTGGCAACCGCCCTTCCCTTGATCATCCTTAAAGGTACATATTTGAGATCAAACTCTGATAACATGAGGGTCCATCTCGACATTCTTTCATTTACCACTGGTTTTTCAAACAAGTACTTGGTCGGATCCCTTTTTGAGTAGACACACACACACTGTAGCTGAGTATGTAATGTCTTAATTTCTTCGTTGCCCAGACTAGGGCTAGACACGTCTTTTCAAGAGGTGTGTACTTTAATTCATAGTCTAAAAACTTTTTACTGATGTTGCAAATAGCTCTTTCTTCTTTGTCAACTGTTTGGGCTAACATAGCCCCCATTGTCGTATCCGTAACAGTTAGATATAGTCATAATGGCAGCCCGACTACTGGTGGGCTCAAAACTGGTGGAGAAGACATCCCTTCTTTTTTTTTTTTATCGAATGCGGCCTGACACTGGTTATCCCACATAACATGTTCCCGAACTTCAGTTTCTTAAAGATTGGCTCACAAATCATCGTCAACATCGTAACGAAACGGCTTATGTATTGAACTCTTCCCAGAAAACCTCTAATTTCTTTCTCGGTCTCGGGATGGAGCATTTCCATAATGGCTTTGATCTTTGATGGGCCTACTTTTATGCAAAGGTGGCTAACGATATGACCCAACAGTTTGCCGGAGGTGACCCCAAAAGCACACTTTTGTGGATTCAGTCTCATGTTATACTTTCGCAATCTTTGAAAGAATTTTCGTAGTGCTCCGAGATGACCACTACGTTTCTTTGACTTGACTATCATGTCATCGACATAAACTTCAACTTATTTGTGCATCATATCATGTAGGAACGTTTTTACTGTTCTCTGGTATGCTGCCCCGACATTTATCAAATCGAAAGGCATTACTGTGTAACAATAGGTTCCCCATTGTGATGTGAATGTTGTCTTACTCATGGCTTCCTCAGCCATCTTAATCTGATTGTAACCGGCATATCCATCTATGAAAGATAGTAATGCGTGACTCGCGGTATTGTCAAACAAGATATTGATGTGAGGTAATGGAAAGTCGTCCTTCAGACTAGCTTTGTTCAGATCCCGAAAGTCCATGCACACTCGAACTTTACCTTCTTTCTTCGGTACTGGCACTACATTAGCGACCCAATCCGAATATTCTAACATTTTGATGAACCCGGCTCTGAGATGTTTATTAATTTCTTCATTAACTTTTAAAGACCATTGCGAACGCATTCAGCGTAGCTTCTACTTTATTGGTTTGAACCCTAGTTTGATCGGAATCTTTTATTCTGCAATTTCCCTATCAATTCCCGACATGTCTTTGTAAGACCATGCGAAAACATCTTTGAACTCAAACAGTAGGTCAATGAACCCTTGTCTTTTTGCGGGATCTAAGGTAGTCCCTATCTTAAGCTCCTGTGGTTCTAAGGTGGTTCCCATATTGATGGTTTCGGTATTTCTTTGGTCATATTCTTCTAACCCTTTAACCAATTGTGGAGGTGGTTCCAGCTCCTCTTCATCTTCTTCAATCTGTCCGCCTTCAGCCTCATTCTCAATGTTACTACTTGTTTTAGCAGGATTTATCACAAGGATAAAGTCCTGCCAGGGATTTAATTGCAGGGTAATCTAACTCAAATAATTAAGCCTGACTAGTACGACTGATTGATTAAAGAGCAAATAACAAAGTGAGACACAAAGAGTTATACGTGGAAAAACCCTTGGAATAAGGTAAAAAACCACGGGCCCCAAGCTAGGAGGGATTGTTACTATCTTTTAGAGTATCCTGTCAGGGAATGTGTATGTCAGGCTATGAATAAAGTAATAATGGTTAATAATTATGCTTAAGTAGTTTACAATGATAAAACGAGAGTAAGTATGAGTGAATAGTCGATGATCCTTCCTTCCTCTGCTGCTTGTTATTTATACTTTGTTTACAACAACTCTTTCAAGGTTGTTTTGGATGTTCCTAGCACATAGGCCTCGTGCCCTATTTATCCGGAGGTGGTTGGTTGACTCTATAATCTGCCTGCCGTTATCTTTGCTCGGTCAATAGCTCCATATTCTTCGTATATTATGTTGAATATGTCTTGCAAGAAAGTAGGAGTCGTCTCTCTAGGTTTTAGTTGTGCTTTAGTTCTTGCCTGACTTGATCTGGTAGTGTCCTTCACACGGCTGGTGAGACATTCCTTCAGGCCTGGCCTAGTAGATAGCCTAACCCGTCTTTTCTTCCTGGCTGGCACATGCTCAGGTGTTGTATGCCTTGTATTGGATTGCTTCTGTTCAGGCTTGGCTTTGGTGTTGCCTGATTGTTGTCTGGAAAGGCAGGATAATTCTTGGCCCAACAATTGCCCCTTATCTCCTTATTCTCATTAGATCTGGCCAGGGATAAGGAGATAAAAAAATCGGGCCTAGCAAAAATTATAAGAATCTTTTATCGTAAAAGAGTTTGAGCTCCTTTCAACTTCCTTAACGGCTAGTGATCATAAATGAGGTAGTTTCATCAAACCTTAGGAGAGTCATGATTGGACTCATCCACTTGTGTTATCCGTTGGACTTTGGCGGTTATAAAATGCTTTGAGCCGTTTTTTGCTTCTATATTCCCTTTCTTCAATTCTCTAAACTTTCTTTCTCTTCTCTCTAATTCCTTTATGAGATAAACCTTCCTTTGAAAATCAACTTTATATTCCAATCATTCAAAAATGGCCGGCGGAAGGAGAAGGGTTGTTGCACCAAAGGCTGTTGGGGCTGATCAGGCTCCGATTGTAGTAGATGTCCCAGAAATTATTCTTGAGGATAAAATTATTGAAATTTCTGCCCCTGCAGAAATTATGTCTATCACTCATAAGGGTGTTACTTTTGCCCCTGTAAAATTATTATCTGCTTCTTTCCCTGAGGCCAACCAATTGAATCCTTCTTTCGAACATTATTTGAAAGATAGAGGTCTACTTCCTTCTGGTGCTGAGGTCTGGGTTCCTAAGAGTGGTCCGGTCAGGGCTAATAACTGGTGCAGTCCGGGCTGGTTTTGCATCTTCGAATGGGCATTCAAAGGGGGTTGTAGGCTTCCCTTTTCTCCATTTATGGTCGAGGTTATCAGGGCCATCAAGGTTGCTCCTTTTCAACTTATGCCGTTGGTTTGGAAGATTTTTCAATCTGTTGAACATCTATGTACCAAGCACAACTTGGTGATTACTCTTGAGGATTTTAAGAATGTTTATTATTTGGAAAGTAATACCACTGGATGCTTCAACCTTCGAGTCAGGGCAAAGATGACTCATCTGATAACCAACTTTGATTCAGGCAATGATAAGGGTTGGGCCATAACCTATATGTTCATCAGGGCAGATTCCGTTGCCCCTGATCTAGATTATCTTAACTATCCGGCTGTGGAGGGTGGTAAGTTCTTTTTCCCTGCATTCAATTCAAATTATAGTAGCCTGTAAATTAAATTTTAATGGTAGACTTACTTGTGTTGTGTCACAGTAGCTGACTGGGTTGTGATCCTGATGCTGAAGGGTCGGCTGACCGGATTGGAGCTTTTATGTCCTTGTCAGATGAGGAGAGGACGTGGCCTGCCTGTCTTGGTCAAGAGCCCTTACCTCATTTCAAGAAGCCTAAATTGAGCACTTACAAGGCTGCTAGAGGTGCCAAGGCTTCAGGGGCCTCATCATCAGGCAGTAAGTTTTTGTCTTCTCTTTGTAGATTCTGATGGCTGAACATATGTTAGTATTACTGATATCGGATTTCGTCGTGTAGGTACCAGGGCTTCTGCAAGGATTGCCATTTTTGGCTTGTCCTTGGTAAAGGCAGGCGTTTCACCGATTATAGGGGAAAAGTCTCAGAGTAGTGAGGCTACATGGAGTGACAACACGCTTCAAGTCCATGTCCCTGCTCACCAGGCTCAATTGGTGTCTCCTCAGGAGGTTGTGGTTGATGTTGATGAGCCTAGTCAGGCTGGTAAGAGAAAAAGGTCGGACGAGGCTTCTGAGGGAGTTGGTGGTGTGAGGGAAGTTAGGAAGGTTAGGGCTAGACTTGCTGATGTTCAATTTGATAAGGAACAAATCCAGGCTCACTCTTTCCTAGTTGATGATCCTTACTACAAATATCAGGCTGAGGAAATGTCTGCTCAGGCAATGGCTGCTATGTACCGTTCTAGGGATTATGCTGCTAACCTGGTTACCATGCTGCAGGAGGTATGATTCTTTTCTCATTAGTTTTGTTTTGGTTGCATGTTTTTGTTATAGCTTGCCTGTTGTGTGATCTTCTTGCAGAATGTAAACGACATGTTGAGGGGTGCTTGTGAGCTGGAAACTTCAAATGACAAAAAAAAGAAACTTTGGACTGGGAGGTGCAATGCTTGAAAAAGGACGCTGAATATTTGAAGACGGACTTGGAAGAGTTGAAAAAGGAGAATGAGTCTTTGAAGAAAGAGAATGAGGCAGGCAAGCCAAGGCTGGTTGTTGAAACGTCAAAATTGGGGTCTGCTCAGAATCCTGTGAAGTCCATCCAAGCTAAGCTTGCTACAGTCCAGGAAGAATTGAAGGTTGAGAAGCAGGCTATGGAGGATCAATTGAAGATAAATGAGGAGCTGGCTGCTGAAAGGGATGTGGTACAGGGCAGATATAAGGATGCTGCCTGGTATTTCTTTGGCAAGGGTCGTGTAGACGCAATGAAGGAGCCTGTTGAAGTCAGGCCATATTGGAACCCGGAACAAGAAATGGCTGATCTTAATACCACCTATCCTGATCTTTGCAAACTGCATGATGATGACGAGGTTGATTCTCCCCCGCCAAAAGAAAAAAGCGGTGAGGCTGACGAGGATGAGGATGATGGGGAGGAGGAGGAGGCAGCTGATGAGGACATTGGTTCTGTTACTACTTCCAAGGCAGGCTAATAATTTAGTTTAGGGTAATATTTTTGGCCCATCCAGGGGGGGTGTTCCCTGGACAAACTATCTATGAACTTTTCGCTAGTTGGTATTTGTCCTACCCGGGGGGATGTTCCCTGGGCAAACATTGAATTTTTTTCTTTTTCCTTAGTATGGCCGAGGTTGTTTTCTTGTTCCATTGTGTGCCTTGGCCTGATTAGGTAGTACCTGCAATAATGCAATTTGAGCCATTTGTTAAGATAATACCTGTCAATAGGGCTTATAGCCCTCAATCCGTTCAGGAAATCGTGGCTTTTTTGCCTGTCTGGAGGGCTTTTTCAGTAAGAGGGGCGGTTGCCAGTCAAGAGGGCTTTAAGACAAGTGGTCTGGTTTTATTTTACCATCATACGTGTCTTTTTATATTGAGCTCAATTTTTTATGTGTTTTTTAGATGTGGCAAAAATGGCAATGTCTGTGAAGCATTTCTCATATATTGTTCAGGTTGGGTGGAGTGGCCCTCAATCCTGAATATTTGTTTAAGCCTATAATTATATTGATCTAGATAATTATAGAAAAAGGCGTAAAACAAGTTTTCAGGATTTAACATGGTAATTTGAAGCATAAGGTAAAATTTGTAGTTTATATTAGGCAAGGGATAAGGTAAGAATATAACAGACAGGCACAATTGCAATTAGCAAGAAAGCACATATAAGGAGCATAGAAAGACCATGGATTATTTCATTTAGAGAGTTTCACATAGAATTTTGCCAGGTAAGACATAAAGTTAATAGTCTTACATGGTTGAAGCATACGATAAGTAGTTTATACATGAAATAGTTTTAAGTGGGAGATGTTCAAGGATCTGGGGATTATTTCTCCGTCCAGGGTCTATAGCCTGTAGGCTCCCTGCCCTACTATTGAATCAATCAGGTAAGGTCCTTCCCATGCAGGAGCAAGTTTGCCAGCATTCTTGTCTTTTGTATTTGGAAAGACTTTACGTAAGACCAAGTCTCCTTCCTTGAATACTCTAATGTTCACATTTTTATTGTAGCTTGTGTCTACTGTTTGCTGGTAGGAAGCTATTCTAATCTTGGCTGCATCTCTTAATTCTTCAGCCAGGGTCAGGCTATCTTGCACTAGTGGCTTGTTTTCCTCTACGGTGTTCAGGCTGCTTCTAGTAGTTGGTACATGGATTTCTCCTAGGATCACTGCTTAGCAGCCATAGACTAGGGAGTAAGGGGTCTGGCCTGTGGATGTTTTAGGTGTGGTTCTGTCAGCCCAGAGGACTAAAGGGAGTTCTTCAGCCTATCCGCCTTTTCTTCTCATTAGTTTTTTCTTCAGGCAGCTGATTACCACTTTGTTGCTGGATTCAGCCTGGCCGTTGGCTTTTGGATAGCCTGGTGTAGAGGTCACCAGATTGATATTCCATTGTGCACAGAAAGCCATTGTCCTTTTTCCCACAAACTGAGTGTTATTGTCATAAACTATTTCTGAGGGGATGCCATATCTACATATGATGTTGTATTTGATGAATGATGTGACATCCTTCTCCTTGACTTGTCTGTATGAGTCAGCCTCTATCCACTTTGAAAAGTAATCAGTCATGGCTAACATGTAGACTTTTTGTCCTGGAGCTTGGGGTAGTTTGCCTACAATATCCATTCCCTACTTCATGAATGGCCAGGGCGCTGAGATGGAATATAGTAGCTCTGATGGTTGGTGACTGAATGGAGAGTGAAGTTGACAGGCTTCACATTTTGAGCTGTAAGCCAGGCAGTTAGCTCTTAGGGTTGGCCAGAAGTAGCATGTCCTTAGAACCTTACTTGTCAGGCTTCTGCCGCCTTTGTGATTTCTGCAGTATCCATCATGTATGTCCTCAATAACCTGTTTGGCTTCATGAGGCTCCAGGCATTGCAGGTAAGGTCCAGCCTGAGGCTTTTTAAATAAGGTGCTATTTATAATAGTATAGGTGTAAGCTT
The DNA here is from genome assembly GCF_048544455.1 of Silene latifolia. Classification (NCBI taxonomy): domain Eukaryota; kingdom Viridiplantae; phylum Streptophyta; class Magnoliopsida; order Caryophyllales; family Caryophyllaceae; genus Silene; species Silene latifolia. The sequence continues at coordinate 5,505,069 of NW_027413609.1, forward strand.
TAATTCTAAGGGCCCTTGCTTCATGCCCCTCTTTGGGTAAGATCCCCTGTAAGAACCAGTCATATTATGGTTTGGTCCAGGAGTTCGTATCCTAATTGATGGGACAGATTTGGTCAGGTTTTTTAATGGCTGGTTCGAGCAGGTGAACAATAGGTATCTTATCAAATACAACAGGGCTGAAATTTGATCCCAGGCTGGCTAGGGCATCAGCCTGCGTGTTTAAGTCTCTTCGCTTTTAATCAATGTCAAATAAACTAGACTTTTTGCAAAGGTTTTTGGCATAGTCTAAATAAAGAACCATTTTAGAATCCTTTGCAGCGTAGGTTCCTTTGACTTGATTGGAAATTAAAAGTGAATCAGTTTTTTCCTTGAGATTTTGCACACCATGATCTATACATACCTTGAGTCCAGCTATCAGGGCTTCATATTCAGCTTCATTGTTTGTTGCTTTAAATTCACAACTGATAGCCTGAGCTATTAAATCCCCCTGTGGTGATTTTAGTAATAATCCTAGGCTAGTTCCTCTCATATTTGTTGCTCCATCTACGTGTAAGGTCTATTCCTGGCCTAATTTTTGGGTGTCTAGATGATTGGCCTCTTTTATGAGGTCTGGTTCTAGGCTAGGACTAAATTCAGCCATAAAGTCTGCTAAAGCCTGAGATTTAATTGCTGTCCTAGGTTCAAAGGTTATGTCATAAGTACTGAGTTGTAATGACCATTTTACCATTCTGCCTGAAAGTTCAGGTTTGCTGAGGACAGATTTGATAGGCAGGTTGGTCTTGACAATTATTGGGTGACTCTCAAAGTAAGCTCTAATTTTTGCCCACGATATAATTAATGCAAATACGTATTTTTCAAGTAGTCCATACCTTGTTTCTGCATCCAGGAGACTTTTACTTACATAATAGATGGGGTGCTGTTGGCCTTCAACCTCCTTGGTCAGGACTCCACTTCATGCAGTCTCAGTGACTGATAGGTAAACCGTAGGGGTTCTCCTTTGTTAGGGTTGGCCAATAGTGGAGGAGTAGCCAGGTAAGTTTTTAATTCATGGACGGTTGTTTCATGTTCAGGCATCCACTTGAATGATTTCTTCTTCCTGAGGAGGTCATAGAAGGATCTGCATATTTCAGATGATCTGGATATGAATCTGTTCAGGGCTGCAACTCTTCCTGTTAGCCTCTGGATATCTTTGACTGACTTGGGATATTCTAATTCCAGGATGGCTTTTATTTGTTCTGGGCTGGCTTCAATCCCTCTTTTTATCACCATGTATCCTAGGAATTTACTTGAAGACACTCCAAAGTGGCATTTGGAGGGGTTGAGCTTCATGTTGAATTCTTCTAGAATTTTGAAGGCTACTTCTAGGTCCGTCACATGATCTTCTTCCTTTTTTTACTTGACCACCATGGCATCTATGTAGACCTCCATCATGTCACCAATTTGGTCTTTGAACATCTTGTTGACCAGGCGTTAGTAGGTTGCCCCTGCATTTTTCAGGCCAAAGGGCATTGTTGTGTAGCAATATATGCCCCTTTCCGTGATGAATGCAGTATTTTCCTGGTCAGCTGGGTGCATTTTAATCTGGTTGAATCCACTTGAGGCATCCATAAATGTTAGTAGTTCATGCCCAGCTGTAGCATCTACCATTGCATCAATGTGAAGGAGTGAGAATGGGTCTTTTGGACAGGCTTTGTTAAGATTTGTGTAGTCTACATAGACTCTCCATTTGCCATTCTTCTTTTGCAACACGACCACGTTGTCTAGCCATTCAGGGTACATTACTTCCCTGATCATTCCCATGTCTAAGAGTTTGTCCACCTCTTCGTTAATAATTGTGTTGCGCTTAGAGGCAAACTTTCTCCTTTTTGTTGTATAGGCTTAAAAGAAGTGTCAATATTGAGTTTATGTGTAATAATATTAGCATCTATGCCAGTCATATCAAAATGGGACCAGGTAAAACATGAAGATTTATTCTTAAGAAAACTTACTAGTTATGGTCTAATATTATCAGGGACATCAGAACCTACCAGTACATACCTGTCAGGGTACTGAGGGTCTAATATTACTTGATCTGTTTCCTTTTGGGTTTCTGCCATGTAAGTGCTCTTGACAGGGTACTGTAATTGCTAAGTGAGAGACTTACCTGCCTTGGAAGGTTTTAATGATTCAGTATAATATTCCTGGGTAGACATTTGTTCACCTTTACTGGTTGCTATTCCCCATTCTTTTGGTATTTTGACGCATTGGTGATAGGTTGAAGGAATGGTTCTGACATTATGGATTCAGGGCCTACCTAGGATTGCATTGTAGGATAAAAGGCAATCCAAGACTCCAAATGTTTTATATGATGCGACTCCTTCAACGTAGGTTGGCAGGTAGATCTCTCCCAGAGTGTTCTTGCTTTAACCACTGAATCCTACCAAGACATTTGACTTCTTTATGATCAGGTTCTCATCGATCTTCATGGCTTTTAAGACATCAAGCATAATTAGATTTACTGAGCTGCCGCCATCTACTAGGATTCTCAGGACACGTGCAATCCCAATTTGCATAGTAATGACCAGGCCATCATGATGGATGTTAGAGATTCCCTACACATCAGTATCATCAAAAGTAATTTGAGGTAAATTTCTAGGTTTAAAAGGAGATTTCGTTTTTAACTCTCTAGCTATTTTCTTTGCAGCTGAGCTAGTCAGGCCGCAGATCTTAGATCCTCTATTGATGAATTTGACTTCATAGATGGGTGGTGCTGGGGGCAAGTCACGTTGTGGTCTTTCCTGATCCTTTATTGATCCGCTGTCTTCCCTATTCTTTGATGACATCAAATCTTTCAGGTAGCCTTTCTTTAGCAGGTAGGCCACTTGTCTGCGTAGACCCAGGAATTCTTCTGTGGTATGTCCTATATCCATGTGAAATTCACACCATGTTGTTGTGTCTTTCCTTGAGTTGGGATTGTCCACCTTTTTGGGCCACTTGACAATGTCTCCCATGTTGTTAAGCCTTTTAATCAATCCTGCAGTATCAACAGAGAAGTTATATTTCTGAATAGGTGGGTAAATATAGGTGTTACCTCGTTGCTCATGAGCATAGTTGACTTCTAATCTGTCAGGCCTAGTGTAGGGGGATGGTCTGGAACGGTTTCCCCTGTGATTAGAACTTTTCCTTTTGGATCTTTCATAGCCTTGAAACTTTTATCTAGCCAATAGCCTGATCTAGCCAATAGCCTTTGCCTAAACGTCTTCAAAAGTTAGGCAAGGTTTCATGGTCAGCTCGTCATAGGAATCGCTATCCAATGGTAGTCCCCACCTGAAAGCTTACACGACTGTTCCAACATCACTTCTGGGGATTGATACTTTCTCTTTGTTGAATCTGGTCAGGAAAGCTCTGATTGTCTCGCCAGGCTTTTGCTTGATTCTGTATAGGTCACTGGATCTCTTTTCGAGTTCCCTGCTGTTGGCGAATTGATGGTTGAACGAGTTTATCAGATCTGCAAAGGACTTGATACTTCCATTTTGCAGGTTTATATACCATTGAAGGGCAGGTCCGGTCAGGGCTATTCCAAAACCCTTGCACATACATACTTGTCGTAGCTCATTGGGTACGAAGGCTGCCAACATTCTTTGTTTGTAGTAGGCCACATGGTTCTGAGAATCTGTAGTTCCATCATAGATTATCATCGATGGTACCACAAACTTTGTAGGCAGATCTATCTTACCTATCTCATAAACGAAGGGAGAGTCAGCAAAAATTTCTGGGTTGGCTTCCTCAATGGTTGCAGGTACTCCAGGGATCTTCTCAAATTTCTCATGGATTTTCTGGATTTCCTGGAGCATGGCCATCAATATGGCTGCATTAGTTTGATCTATGATAGCCTCCTCATTTGAAATTTCGTCTAAGTCTGAATCAAGGTCCCCTGCTTTGGATTTTGATGGAGTTAGAGTACCAAAGTTGGAGAAATCAATATTTCTGATAATTGAAGAAAATGGTGTTCCAGGCTGAATCTTCAATTTTGAGCTTGAAGCTTTATCTCCTAGCTTTTGCTTTAGACTGGACTCTGATTCTTTCAGTTTCTGGACATCAGCTTCAGCCTGGGCCATCTTTTGCTTTAGTTGCTCCATTTCCAGTAGTTGTTATTTGGCAGCAGCCAGTTGTTGTTCTATGCTGTGTCCAGTCATTTTTTGGAAAGGTTTTTGTGTTGTTTGGAATTAAGTTTCCGTTATTTTTGAGCTAGATGTCCCACGGTGGGCGCCAATTGTTTTAGCAGGATTTATGACAAGGATAAAGTCCTGCTAGAGATTTAATTGCAGGGTAATCTAACTCAAATAATTAAGCCTGACTAGTACGACTGATTGCTTAAAGAGCAAATAACAAAGTGAGACACAAAGAGTTATACGTGGAAAAACCCTGGGAATAAGGGAAAAAACCACGGGCACCAAGCCAGGAGAGATTGTTACTATCTTTTAGAGTATCCTGACAGGGAATGTATATGTCAGGCTAGGAATAAAGTATGAATGCTTAATAATTATGCTTAAGTAGTTTACAATGATAAAATGAGAGTAAGTATGAGTGAATAGTCGATGATCCTTCCTTCCTCTGTTGCTTTTTATTCATACTTTGCTTACAACGGCTCTTTCAAGGTTGTTTTGGATGTTCCTAGCAAATAGGCCTCGTGCCCTATTTACCCGAAGGTGGTTGGTTGACTCTATAATCTGCCCGCCATTATCTTTGCTCGGTTAATAGCTCCATATTCTTCGTATATTATGTTGAATAGGTCATCCATGAAAGTAGGAGTCGTCTTTCTAGGTTTTAGTTGTGCTTTAGTTCTTGCCTGACTTGATTTGGTAGTGTCCTTCACACGGTTGGTGAGACATTCCTTCAGGCCTGGCCTAGTAGATGGTCTGACCCATCTTTTCCTCCTGGCTGGCACCTGCTCAGGTGTTTTATGCCTTGTATTGGATTGCTTCTGTTTAGGCTTGGCTTTGGTGTTACTTGATTGTTGTCTGGTCAGGCAGGACAACTCTTGGCCCAACACTACTAAAACAATTATTTTCAAAAATTGAATTGCAATGTAAATAAAACAAGTCGTAAGCAAACTGGTTCATCTTATTATTATTAATTTGAAATTGCGCGAAATGCGCCAACATTTGAGCCAACTGATCAGAGGTCAGTGGCGAGACAACAGAGGTACTCGGGACAGGCCCCGGGATACTAGAATTAGAAAGGGGTGCATTAAAAGGAAAGACTTGGGAGGGGGTGGCTTCGACACCTGACTCCTTAGACACAGACTTAGGACTCATATCAGACTCGGACTCAGACTCAGACTCAGACTCGGGAACGTCATCCAGTTTTCATACTTCTCCTTCTAAGGGCGGTAGAACTTCTGTTATGTGATGCAGTAGTAATCTATATCCACCCTTGTCTTCTCCTCTAAGTAAGACATTCTCCTTTTTGATCTAAACAACCATTGATGCCAAACCTTGGTCACTTTGCTTATTTCTGTGGCATCCCAACCACAACGTGGCAATATATACCTTACCATTAGGTCTTCTGACGATCCAACCTTGTATGCGGGTGAGTTCTCATCCGTACCATGGAGGACTATGTATTAGGGATGATACTTGATGAATGCTAGATAGTTTGAGGTTAACTTCTTTCTGTTTTCCTCTGTCTCTCTTGCTGCAACCTCAAGAACCATGATCGGGAGTATCTTCCCTTCATTACCCTGTTCATCTCTTCATCAATTTTTGCTACCGGATTTCGGATCCCCATGAAGTTCACCACAGTAGTGAGCTTGTCATGGACGTCTTTTATTGTTTGGTGCTTTGAGATTGGCTTCCTAGTAGTGGCATATGCCCTAGTTTGAGACGACATTTGTGTGGTCACCAAATGGGTTGGTCACTTTGTTGGGCTTGACCGTCGGGATTGGGAGTGTTCCACTCTCGATCATATCTTGTATTTCATGTCTGAGACGGAAACAGTTTTTCGTGTCATGTCCTTTGCCTTGATTGTATGCACAATATGCACCAGGCTTGTACCATTTATTTCGTTGTTCCAATGGTGGTTTAGGAGTTGGGCCAATGGGGTTCAGTTTCCCCTGGGCCATGCGTTTATCTAAAGCGTATGTGTAGGTACACCCTATATCAGTAAATACTCTTGAACTAGAGCGTTGAGGCCTTTTGGAAGTTTCTCCAGTAAGGCTAATAGCTTGAATATGATTGGTACTGGCGTGGGCCTTCGATTTAGAGGAGGAGCCCCTAGTGTACCCCTTTGGTTTCTCCATCTGAGCAGCTCGGAGGTCATCTTCGATTTTCCTCCTGCACCTTGTCAATTCATTTAAAAGTGCTAAAGTTTTGATATTTCAATACATCACGGTAGACGGGTCGGAGATTTTTCACAAACTTGTCTACCATTTCTGTTTCTTCGCGTTTTCTGGCTATCTTCACGCTTTCTGCGCGCCAGGAAATCACTGAACCCTTCCTTTTCATTTTGAGTCATAACTTCCATAGTCCTCATAGTGGTTTGGATCTCTGCGTTATCAGCATAATGTTTGCAAAATTCCACGGTGATGTCTTCAAAAGTAGGGTAGTTCTTCAGTTCTAGGTTATAGAACCAGGTTCTTGGGTGTTCCCGCAAAGACAGCAGAGAGCATACTTGCGGGTACACCTTTCAAGGCAAGGTGTTCCTTGTAGGACCAATTATGTTGGAGAGGGTCTTCCATCCCTTTAAACTTTAGGATGTCAGTGAGCACAAAGTTCTTAGGGAGTTCATCTTAGACTAGAGCATAGGTCCTAAAGTTCTCATAATGGATGTTCTCCCCCCCAAGAGAGCTTCAGTTGATCTTCAATAAGTTTAAAACGTTTTTCTACTTCAGTCATTTCTGGTGGGGTAGTCACAATGTTTTCCCCATTGATCCTGGCCTCAATGGCTCCCAAACGAGTCATCATTAATTCCAAGGTCTCACCCAACTTAGTGACGGCACCTTCCATTGCTTTCTTTCGGGTTTAGAGGTGCCCTTTCTACAAGAAAAACCCCGAATTAAATCAATACTTGAATTAAAAATCCCCTTCACAGACAAGGACTCGACTCATAGACTTGACCTATGATCAGACTTGACTCAAAGACAGTGTAACACCACCATTTAATCAGGAGCCTTCAGCTAGACATTCTCGACTAATTAAATAGGACTGTTCCCATCTCGGTTTCCCGAGGTAGTGAATAACAAAGTATAACAATGCCAAAGTACTTTAATTAAAACTTAGTGATTATATATTATTACAACTTATTCAATCTAGATATAATATAAAACTTGATACAACGTGCAGCGGAATAAATAAAGTGATTACTAATCTAAGTGATCTAGACAGCAACTATGGTCCAACTCAAGCTCACGTCCCAATGCTCCCAAGTCAGCTAATCTTTAGTACCTATCAAAACTGCATCCCATTATGGTTCATTACAGGGTGTTCAAGAATACACTGTCAACCACGAGGTTGAGTATGAATAACTAACAACAGAAGATAACAATATGAATATGTATGATATAACTTAAGAGAACCATTCAGCCGAGTCCACCACTCGCAACACTATTCATCCCGCCAATCCCTGGCCGGGGAAGCCTCAACCCGAAGGTGAGAAAACACACTACATTACTATAAAGTAATGTCTGCCTCAACATACAGTTGATTAATATCCACCAGATGGCCCTGCAGACCAACCTGGGGCCTTCCTCGAGAATTCACGATTATAATCGTCTGCCAGAATAAATCTGATAACCACTATACATTACTATAAGTAATGTCTGCCAGAATAACTCAGATAATCACTATACATTACTATAAGTAATGTCTGCCAGAATAAATCTGCTAACTAATCCAAATGCCATCCTTATATGAATGCAACGATAAATAATAATAATCAGCCGGATATAATCCACAATAATCAACCACAACGATATAACAAGTATACTTCCAGCCAATATACTCATGGGAAATACAATAATAACATCCAGTTGAGTAGTTATCCTACCTGATCAGCCAATTCTCCCATCAATAGCTCAAGCAAATCCGATCAATAGTACTTTCAATAAACCGTCACCTAAATAATAAAATAACATAATTACTATTATTCTATATTAATTATTTATACTTTATTATTAATTATCATATTTATTCATATATCATTATTATTAATTATTATGATATACGAAGGGGTCAACTCAACTTAGAACCCGTCTCACATATATTAACTAATTAATTAAACCCGTCTTAATAATTAAACTAATTATACGATTAATATGGGGTTATTATATTTAAATCCCGACTTCTCAAAACTCGTGTCAACACCCAAATAAACCCGACTAACCACACCAACAATATAATATAATGTGTAAAATTCACGTGTAAAAGCAATTCCATGCAAAACCCAGACACATCATTTCAACACCCCACGATAACACCCATACACACAACACAACCCCAATAACAACCCTTGCAACCACCTGACCCAACGACAGCCACTAGCCCTGACACTACCGTGTACCAACCCCACACCTTACCCAGTCACGACGGACAGTAGCAGCCCCGTCCACTACATATAGCTCCTCTAAAAACCCGATTCGGAAAACAACCAACACAACTCGACCCGAAAACCACCCTTTCCTACCACCAGCTCCATCAAGACGTACCACCATCACCTCCACTGCACAACATCAGCCGCCCTCATCAACACCGCACAACCATCATAGCAGCACGCCCTAGCTATCAACACCATCGACACCAACAACAACAATGCACTCCACACAACTCGACACCACATCTACCCGACACTACACCACCACACGACCACCAGTGGCTACCATTGTGGTCTCCCTTGACCCACGGTGGTCCCACCACCAGCTACGACCTCTCACGGCTACAACCTAACACCGTCAGCAACAACATACACACTCCCCTCTGTTTTTGGGAAATTCCGGCAACCACCACACCAAGCGCAACCCTTGACCACCAAAAACCACCCAAGACGGCCGCCCCTTCACCCAGATGCCAACCCCAGTCTCGGTCAGGCATGGGTCACTCGAAACAAGGGTCGAAAACCCATAAATTCCACGACACAAACACACCCAACCACCAATGAAAAACCCTAATAATAATCCCCTTTTCGCCGGTCAACGGTGGTCAAATATGGGTGCGGTCACCCCCTTCTGGTCCATGGTCATGGTCACGTTATTATTTTGTCAAACGGTGGTCTACTTTACGAGTTATAACAAAGCGAAGGTGTATACATGAGACGGTCTTACCTCGAGTTAATTGTTGATTTTGAGTCTCTTGTCACGCTTCCCTAGATCCCCAATTCTCTCTTCAAATTCCAGATTTATTATGACAATTTAGATGTATTATTTTCCCTTTTATATGACAAGTTAAGCTAATCCCTTTTCAATTTAGGAAATCCTTCTTTAAGGCAACTATTTCTATTATTATTCAATCCCGATAACTTTCCCGGTCATCACACAAACCAAGGTAGTATGGTCGGCCGAAAGCTCTATGAGCGCGGTCCATGTTATACATATGGTCCAATCCAATTCTCATCTTGCTTTATTATTTTATTATTTAATTCCGCCTCTATTTGCAATTACTATTATAAAATACAATTTTTATTATTACTAGTATTATTATTATTAGCACTACTCGGAAATTCTGAGCACACATCCCTAGGTCCACATAGCCCATAACACATTCCCGACTTAAATTGTTATTTTATTATAGTATACATTATTCAATCTTATTCACAATTATAAATTATAAACTTATTATAATTAATTATTTAAAATGCGTTAATTATTAATATAAATTTAATCAAATTACGGGGTATTACAGACAGAACCTAACCCAACAAATGAGCTAAGTGGCTCACTTGTAACCGATCACAAGGGAGAGTGGTCTAGACCTGACTAGGACTATGACTTGACTCAAATAACTTCTTGACGTAGACTTGACATCGACTCGGTGTGGCTAACCCGTGATTGAACCAACTTGGTTTATGGGCTCGTGGAAAATACCCCAGGTGGTCTAGGATGGACGTTTTGGTGGTTTGACTTTAACCAAATGGTCGACATACTGACTTGGACCCAAGAGGTGGCTTGGGTAACCCACTAGGGTTGTGTTCCTGACACGGTTCACTTGAACCAAGACATGACTAGACTTGACTTGAAACATATTCTATGTTCGGGAGGAATGAGAAATCATTTCGGAATTGATTTCAAAATGGATGATTTGAAAATGAGATTTCAAATGGGCAGCATGCCGGTATAAAAAGCTCATTTTGGTCAAAAAATCTATATCTATTTCGGCAGCATTCCGAGTTTGAAAACATGCTTGGTTTTCGAAAAAACTGTTTTGACAAAAACAGTTGAAAATTTCGAAAAACATGGAGGATGATCATGTAGCACATAAGCATTCGCATATTAATCGTGCATGAACCTAGACTCTTCTAAGTCTCGGTCGATCTTCTGATTGGGTCTATGCCAATGATCCACCTTATCAAAGAAACACAAGCCTCCCATAAGCAGAAGTGTGCAATATGGTAAGAGCGAGTACTTAGAGATCTCGGCGGTACCATCTTGATACTTAAAACAGTATAGTGGACGTCACCTCCTAACCACTGAAATCGATCCAATGGGTGAGGTGGTCCTCCTAAAGTCTCGACTACTAGAATAAATGGAAAAGAAACCATTGATAAATAACCACAAATAGGATCCTACATCCTGTTGTACAGTAGCATTGTACAACAGACCCATATATTATATATATATATATATATATATATATATATATATATATATATATATATATATATATATATATATATATATATATATATATATATATATATATATATATATATATATATAGAGGAGTTCTAATGAGTCCAACATGTGTCATTGAGTCCATAAGTCCTTCTAAGGGCCATTGGATGGACTCAATGAATGGTTGAGATGAATTTGATTAAGGGCTATTAAAAAGAAAAGGTAAAAAATGTGGATGGTTGGATTGAGATGGGTGGTTGAGATTGAAAATTACCAAAAAAATTACCACTAATCAAATTTCTATACACTAATTAATTTTTCTTTCTCTCTCTAGCCCCTAATTAATCAGTTTTGAGTTTTAGATTCCAAAAGTGTAAATGTAATGTTGTATGAGTTTTACAAGTGTAAATGTGATGTTTTACGAGTGTAAATGTAACATTTTAAGAGTGTAAATTTGATTTTTTGTGACGGAAATTTTGAATTTATATAATTTTAACATTTTACAAGTGTAAATGTGATGTTTTACGAGTGTAAATGTAACATTTTTAGAGTGTAAATTTGATTTTTTGTGACGGAAATTTTGAATTTCTATAATTTTAGCATTTTACAAGTGTAAATTTGATGTTTTACGAGTGTAAATGTAACACTTTAAGAGTGTAAATTTTATTTTTTGTGACGGGAATTTTGAATTTATATATTTTTAACATTTTACAAGTGTAAATGTGATGTTTTACGAGTGTAAATGTAACATTTTAAGAGTGTAAATTTGATTTTTTGTGACGGAAATTTTGAATTTATATAATTTTAACATTTTACAAGTGTAAATGTGATGTTTTACGAGTGTAAATGTAACATTTTAAGAGTGTAAATTTGATTTTTTTTGACGGAAATTTTGAATATATATATTTTTAACATTTTACAAGTGTAAATGTGATTTTTTACGAGTGTAAATGTAACATTTTAAGAGTGTAAATTTGATTTTTTGTGACGGAAATTTTGAATTTATATAATTTTAACATTTTACAAGTGTAAATTTGATGTTTTACGAGTAAAACTTTAGTCCTTTACGAGTGTAACTTTAGTCCTTTATAAGTGTAACTTTGTCCTTTACGAGTAAAACTTTAGTCCGACTACCAACAAACACCAGCAACGTCATCCTCCACCACCAACTCATATCCACAAAAATTATGGGTGCAAATCTATATAATTTTAACGAGTGTAAAAATAAATTCTACGCATCTTCTTTTTCCCTAATTCTAATTTCTCTTCAGTCTACAAACCCTCTTCTTTCCCTTCTCTAAATTTCTGTTAAATGACAGTCGACAAATCTCTCTTCTCCATAATTTTGATTCAAAATGGTGAAGGGGAAGCAAGTTACATCATCATATCAAGGAGGAAAAACGCATCTAACAATATTTTATGAACAAGAAGCAATTTATATCATCATCAGGAAGGAAAAATGCATCTAACAATACTTTGAGGTAAATTTCTGCACCAATCATACGAACTATTATTAAAAGAATACGAACTAAAAAATACGAGCACCTAAGAATACGAGCTATTAAGATAAGAATACGAGCTAATGTAAAAAGAATACGAGCTTAAGAGGATCATGAACTTAAAAAAACGAGCACATAAGAATACGAGCTAAAGTAAAAAGAACACGAGCTTAAAAGGATCATGAGCTTAAAAATACGAGCACATAAGAATACGAGCTATTAAGATAAGAATACGAGTTAATGTAAAAAGAATACGAGCTTAAAATGATCATGTGCTTTAAAATACGAGCACATAAGAATACGAGATATTCAGATAAGAATACGAGCTAATGTAAAAATAATACGAGCTTCAAGTATTTTCATGCATTAGAAATTTTGGATAAAAAATTCCTTCAAGATGATGCTCAGTTCCGCATAGTCAATTAAATATAATAATTTAAGGAAGAAGATGATTCAATAACTGGATGATGGAGGAAGATGAAGATAAGTTAGAAAAATATGGAAACAGTCAAAGAGAAATGAGGATTAGATTGAAAATTGAATTACGTTACTTTTTTTTTGCAAAAATATTTGAAAAAAGACTAAAATAACCTTAGATGTACATTGCTCATTGTACATCCAGTTGTATAGTCTTGGAACTGTGTTAAGAGCATTGAACCAAGAATTAGTACTAAATTCAATCACACATGGCTTAATGTCACGATTTGGGAAGTGTGAAGAGGTGTGAAGACTAAATATAACCATGGTACTGACAACAAGCAAAGAGTTTAGTGTAAACTAATAGGTTGGGTTTTAGTTTAATGTTTTAAATTTGATAGGTTGGGTTAATTTCATATCTGTGCAGATAATTGTTGTATTAGAGTTTAATCCTTGACTTCGGGTAGTAAAATTTGCTATTTTGCTTCAATTTGTCACATTCATGAGAAGGAATAGTTATTAGGTTTTTTTGTTTTTTTTGTTTTGACAACTGTAAATAATGGTTCTACAATCTCATTGCATGACGGGCTACGTCATGCGCTACTATATTAAGGTGCCTAGGAATATAATAGAAACCTAAACTGTGTTACAACCATTACTGTTTTGCTCTTTGGGTAGTTTTATGACCATTACAAAAAGGCATAATTCATTTCGAGAGATATTTTGTTCGTTGTGGATCATTAAGTACTCCAAATAACCCTCTGATTATGTTTTCGTATACTTTCCAAAGTTCATAGACGTTAGTCGTTACTCGTGTGTAACACCTTAAATTATCTAAGCAAAGCACCTGATCATGTGCTTAAACCAATTGTCATGTGACATAGTCACATTATATTTATTACTGAAATCATTTTGATGATGTACCTTGAAACAGTTCAGCAAGCTTTAGAGACCAAAGGTTTGTTTTTAGATATTGTGTTGTGATATCCGGTAAGTCCATACTGTTTTGCTCCCCTACCTCACCTATGTATATGAGCATATTTCTTCTTGTGATTCCTAACAAATGGTTAATGAAATAATACATTTTTTTAATGATTTTTTTCGTAATAGTGTCCTCATACTCCTCAACAATCACTTGACTTGCTATATTGTGGATTTTATGTTTGTCGTTATATGCTTGAAACGATTGCAAACTGATCAGGTATTACTTCTTGCATCTTTGTTTTAACTACGCTATGTCTCCAAGATAAATTTGTAGTAATGGGTTGCTTTGGTGACGAGTTGTTGTAGTTGTGCTTGTGGTAATGTGGTGTCGTAGACTCGTAGTTATGCTGTGATTGTTGTTGCGCGGGTAAGGTGCTCTAATTGTTGTTGTACGGATAACGTGCTGGTTATTGTTGTGCGGGTGAGTTGTGACTACTGTACTGATAACGTACTCTATTTTTTTGGCCATTATTCTTAACTTGTATTGCTTTTATAAATGTCTGACATTGTGGAAAGTACTTAAATATTTTTCCTCTTATTTCGCAAATATTAGTATTGTAAATTTTGTGATCAAGTTACTAGGCTTATTTTTGTTTTGTAGTGTTTTAAAGATGTCTCGGAGACTTACTCCCAACAAATGCTCGACGAGTGAAGGAAATATGGAGTTCATTTGTTCGCAAACACACTCAAGGAAGTAGAGGTAGACGGTACGGAGGTTGATCAGTGAGACACTGAGTTAGATTTTTTTTTTGTTATTGTAATTTTTGCAAAATAGTCATCTTTTTTTTTGTATTAATGGCAGAAAATATTACCACTTGCTTTAAGTGAGTGTAAAAATGAATACACTTTTCATTATTATATATATATGTGATATTTTTTTGCGAATAGGTGATGCATGTATGCAAAACGAATCATAATGTTAATCCTATTAGCCATTATTTTCCTTTTCAAGTTACAACTCCCCAGCGGAGTGCCAAAATGTGGATGTAGGGATTCGGATGATCCACGGGTTTGAAAAACGTTTGGAGTCGCCACCAAATTTAAGGAAATTTGGGAACCATAAATGAGGTATGAGTTCGTTGTGAAAGTACGTGATGGGAAGTTTGTTAATAAAATACTCACCCTCGCCCGTTGCAATAACAACCTCTTCTAAGGACTACGATGGCTAATTGGACAAGACTACGATTCGTCGTAAGAGAATGCAAACACCATTTTGATCCTAACATGTGAGCTTAGGTTTCTAATCATTTAATGCTTCTAATCTACTTTGTCCAAGTGATTTAGCATGTAAGATTGATTTAAACTATACTAACAAGCATTCACAAACATGGCATAGATAGGAATGAGGGAGCCGTTGGGGAACTAGCTATTACAACCCAGACGATTCTCGTCGACTCGATTTGCAAACAATTGAATTATAGATACAACTCGATCTAAATACAATTGATATCTAGGTGCCTCAAAAACCATGCCAATGATGAGGCCACGACTCACATAGGACTTCGTCCTTAGCCTTATCATTGTTTGTTGCACTCACTTCGATTTAATTGATTAAATGCTTCAATTTAACCAATTAAAACAAAGGTTTTGAAAAAATCAATTTGACCCAAAATAAAGGACTTTTTAGACCCATATTTTAAAGTAAAAATTACATTGCTTTGAATTAAATTACAATAATTACAACGATTAAATAACAATAACAATTGAAATAAAACTGCGATAATTAAATAAGACAAAGAAACCAAACCAAACTTAGCACGAAAACCGAGACAACACACGACCAACATGGGGGTGGTCAATATTGACTATCCTAGTCATCGAGTACAATGAATCGTATGCTAAGCATGCGCAATTCAACTAGCGAGAAATCGTCATAGAAAAGATGAATCCATTAAACTCTTTAAAGAAGTTCATTTAAAAATCATATGTCAGGTTTTGTAAGACTTGTGAATGTCTAATTTAATTAACATGCATTCTACATATTAATTAGGCCAAGTTGAGATTTAACGATTAATAACGATACAAATAACATACATGCATCATTAACCAATTAAACATGCGATTTAATCTAATTATTTCATAATTAAAATTAAACCAAAACATTAAACATGTGAATCAAATTAATTACTTCATAATTAAAACATTAATATGTGAGAACGAATTAAACTAATTAAACTTTCATTTTAGTTGGTTTAAATCATGTTATCGTCATACAAATACAAACAATTCATTAAACATGTTAATTATTCTAACTAAACATGTTATCGTCATAAATTGAAAAACAAGCATGCGATTAATATACTATCTATTCTAAACAGTAATGAACCCAACGGTAATTAAAAGGCCCTTAGGCCATCTACCACACGAGCAAAAGGAAGGGAAGGAGACGGGATTTTGTGCACCCTAAACATACATGTAGACTTGGACACCACTCGGGATCCCGTATGCATGCTTTGCTTAGAAGGCGCGTCTTCAACGATCGTAAAACAAACTTTGAAAAAATTTAAAAGTTTGTATGTTGGGTTAATTGCCGTTTCTTGCTTAGATTATCTAAATCCGAAAGATGTTCTGGAATCCTTGAATGACAAAGATTCAAACTTCAGCAAGAAAGATACATGGGGGTGGTCAATATAGACTATTCTAGTCATCGAGTGCAATGAATAGTATGCTAAGCATGCGCAATTCAACTAGCGAGAAATCGTCATAGAAAAGATGAATTCATTAAACTCTTTAAAGAAGTTCATTTAAAAATCATATGTCGGGTTTTGTATGACCTGTGAATGTCTAATTCAATTAACATGCATTCTACATATTAATTAGGCCAAGTTGAGATTTAACAATTGATAACGATACAAATAACATACATGCATCATTAACCAATTAAACATGTGATTTAATCTAATTATTTCATAATTAAAATTAAACCAAAACATTAAACATGTGAATCAAATTAATTACTTCGTAATTAAAACATTAATATGTGAGAACGAATTAAACTAATTAAACTTTCATTTTAGTTAGATTAAATCATGTTATCGTCATACAAATACAAACAATTCATTAAACATGTTAATTCTTCTAACTAAACATGTTATCGTCATAAATTGAAAAACAAGCATGCGATTAATATACTATCTATTCTAAACAGAAATTAACCCAACATACATGTAGATTGTGACTTCGTTTCTTGCTCAGATCTAAATCCGAAAGATGTTCTAGAATCCTTGAATGACAAAGATTCAAACGATTTTCAAACGAAGATTGTGACTTCGTTTCTTACTCATATCTAAATCCAAAAGATGTTCTGGAATCCTTGAATGACAAAGATTCAAACTTCAGCAAGAAACAGAAGTTAAAATGTTTTTAAAACAAAGAGAAATGGACGAGAACGGTGGCTGTCCAAAACGCGGAAAGACACGAACAAGAGAGCAAATCGATGCTCTAATGTTCGTCTATCCCTTTGTATGAACCTTATGGTTTTTTTCTGGGTAGGAGAGGAGTTTAGGGTTGCTTTTGAACGTGAGGTTGATGAGGATTTGCTTAGGGTTTTGAGCTCTCAAAACCGAGTGGATTTTCTCTCTTTTACACCCCCTTTCGTCCTGTTTTTTTGAGTGTGAGGCTTGGTTTATATAGGAAACGGGGTAGGGGAGCTAGGGTTAGGTTATTTAGCAGGTGTATGGTGGGCTTATGGAAGGGGAAAGGGATTTTAACCGAAATATAGAGAGTGGAGGTGAATCTTTCGGTTTTGGAAAGAATAGAGAAGGAGATTATTTTTTATTGTTATGGAGATTGTGTGAGCTGTTTATGGGAGGTGGAAATATCTCCTTTACTTGGTGAACAATTAGGAAAAACGAGGGAATGGAGTAGGGTTTGGCTAGGCTTGAAAAAAGGGACGGAGGAGTCCCTGTTTAGCGCAGCAAAACAGGGTGTGGGCACGGGTTGGTGGGTACGGGTCTGGCTGGGTTATGGACGTGGGCATGGGTTGGCGGGTGCGGGTTTAGCATTTCCATCCATTAGGTGGTCTTGGGTTGATGGGTAATGTAACACCTCCATACACCAAGGTGCCTTACCAAGACCACCTAATGCATGGAAATGCTACCATCTCGGTTACCCGAGGCAATGTATATCAAATTGACCATAAAGAAACATAATTACTTAATTAAATGAGTTAAGTGATTACAATATCAAAATCCCAAACTGTAAAAGAAATACAAACGTTCCAAAAATCAATCAACTTAAAAGCAAACTAAGTTTAAGACACAACGGAAGACTCTAAAGACATGTGATGACTCCATCCCAGCTATTCCTCCCGCAAGCCACCTCATACCTGGTCAATAACTGCTCACCATCCTCGAATGGATCACTACATTTTCAAAACATTAAAAACGGGGCCAGTTACTGATTACATAAAACAAGATACACAATATACAAACACACACAACTCCCAACTCCATGATATCTCCACACACCTAACTACACATTAAATTGTGTAGTCCTGCCAGAAAACCCATTGCAACAGATATTCCACGCCGCCATTGGGGGATTACAGTCGTACCCACCAAATCCCCGCTCATCTATTCCGAGCGATAACCCATGTTCCTTAATGTGCACATCCCTTTTTGTGGCGGGTTCCACAGAGGGCGAATCAAGGGCGTGAAGCCACTCCCGCAAGTGACTCCACTCAGCCGAGGACAAGCCTCGCGAACCACAAACAAACATAACACAATCAATTATACAACAACAACAACACCAATACAAGCCAATACGTTAAAGATCAATATAATAAACACAACCATCACCAACAACTATGTAATCAATAACCGAGTAGGGAAACCCTACCTGGAATAAGCAAATCACCACGGCCGTCACAAAGCAGCTATTCAATATTGCTCCTCTTCGAAACCACCTCCTATAATCACATAATCATACCATTACCATCTAATACAACATTAAACTCCCCAAACCCCCAAATTACCCAATTAGGGTTTTAAAAAAATTCAATGAAAAGGTATAAAAACTATACAAGGATCTTACTCACGACACGATGAATTCAACGGCGTAAAGAACACGACGATCCGAAAACCTTAGCTCTTGGGATTTGATAGCAACGCGAAGATGAAAGTAACGTAACTTATTTTCTCCTTTGAAAGGTTTTTAGAAAAGATAAAAGTTATGAAGAAACTGACAAAAAGCTTTAAATATCAATCACGCGTTGCTAACAAAACCCGGCTAAAATATCCTGCAGAACCGACTTACTCGATCGAGTGACCCTTACTCGATCAAGTGCCACACTTATTCGATCGAGTACCCATCAGCAGAAGACTGTTTCGTAAACCAAATTTACTTACTTGACAGAGTAAGCGCCATTCAATAGAGTACCCAAACTATAGAAAAACGTAGTGTTACAGTCTTCCCTCCTTAAAAAGAAATTCGTTCCCGAAGTTCAACCCATACACAAAAACAAAACATGCTAACTCAAACACGACACAACAACGCAACTAAATCTCAAAACAAAACTGCCAACCACAACTCAAACTGACTCAAAGCAACTACTAACTGTACCAAAACTAACATAAATCATACCAAAACCTTATGTGATCACCTCCTACCCCCCTAAAAGAAACATGGTTATGTCCCTCTAACAACACATGATACGTGCATTTTATATAGTCCTTTTAGCCTAATTTATGCGCGTATCTTTATGCTTTTATCATGGTTTTATGCTACGAAATGCCCCGAATAGGCTACTTTGGTGTATTTTGTCTTATTTGCAGGAATGAACCATAAAGTAGTGAAATCAAGCCTTTTACCGTCCATTTAGCATGCATTTAGGAGATGAGTTGAGTCGGAGCTTGGAAAGTACTATTTTGAGATGCGCATTGGAGTAAGGAAGTTAGGCGAGCCAAGAGAGTGCTTCAATTTGCTAGTTCCTGCTTGTAAGAGCCATATCTCGAGTTCTACAACAGATATTCAGGTGATTCCAATTGGAGATGAAATTTTGTCCTCTTAGCTTTCCAACGCCACCGGAATCACCCTGTTTGACCAAGTAACGAAGAAATGGCAGCCGTTTGAAGTTCAGTGCGCAAGCAGGAATTACGGCTGAGAAGTGCTCGATCGAGAACTGTTTCTATTCGATCGAGAGCCCATTTGCTCGATCGAGAGCCACTTCTTCTCGAATCGAGTGGTTTTAGGATGAATAAGTACTCGATCGACTATTTTTCCTTTCGATCGACCAGTTCCTTTTATGCCTTTGCTCGATCGAGTGATTTAGTTGCTCGATCGAGTGGATTTCTTTGTGGTGGCCGGGCTTTTGCTTTAATTCCATCATTAGGTTTAATTATACTCCTATTTTCTTATAAATAGGAGTTAGGTCGATTTATAATTAGGGTCTTCTCCTCTCTAATTACTCTTAATACACTGTCACTTTTACACTGTTACTTTGCTCTTTCATTTCCGGACTATTTAATTCAGTAATTTCTCTCCCTTTTTCTCCTTAATTTCTTAATGTTATTTATTGTTTCTCCTTTATTTCTTGTTCTTCCTTTAATTATGCGTAGCTAATTCCCCTAGTATGTTAGGATTAGGGAAGCCGTGGTAGCGATGCTTTAATTGACTTATATACGTTAGTCTTGCGATAGGAATTGTATTAGGCAATTTAATTGTTATCCGGTCAAATGAATGCATGCAGGAGACCATAAATCTAGTTAACCCCGACCTAGATCGAAAGATTGGAAGGGAAGGCTTGCTTAATTACAATAGGGTATTGCAGTGAGGGCGAAAGTTAAGCTGTTTACGCTCTAGGGCGGTTTAAGGACCGAAAGGTGACGACCATAGCTCTTCTTATCAATAGTCTAATCGCTTTAGTATTCCCGATAGTATAAGATCTGATAGCTGCCACGATGGACCGACTCTTAGCATACTCCCTTTCTCTTACTGTTAATTCTCTTATTCATTTCCCTCGCCTTAATCTCTAGTTTAGTTAACACAATCAATTCAAAACCCCCATTTCTGTGACACCCTGACAGACCGAATTAGACAGATAGATAGCAACCTTGCCTCCCTGTGGAGATCGACCCTACTTACTACTAGCTATTAGTTAGTTGTTTTTAGGTATTTATTTTTGGTACGAAACGACAGTATCAAATTTTGGCGCGATTCTTGGGGGAGGCGACGCTTTTTTATCTGTTTTATTTTGTTTGTCCTTTCGCCTCAAGGGAAGACTAAGTACCTTGAGGTTGTTCTTATCATTTTCTTTAGTGTTGTTTTGATAGGCCTACGGGTTTATTAGATGACCCTGCGAGGGAGATTATCGAAGGGAAGGCTTGAGTACCTTCGATCCCTCTTGCCAAGATGACATCTGTCTCCCGACTAATTGCTCAGTTTGAAGCCCAAGCTGAGCCACCTGCTAGTTGGGAAAGGAAGAAGTCTTGGGGATGTGGTCCTGCTAAGCACAATGCAGCCGTAGTTGTGCCGCCACATCCACCCCATCAATGGCCACCGCAACAAGATCCTCGTGATATACAGAAAAAAGAAATCGCGGAGCTGAGATCCTTAGTTCTGGAATTTGGTAGACATATGGGTGCTCAAGTCACTGAAATTGCTGAGTTGCAGTCTGAAATTGCTCGGTTAACAGCTGGGTTGGTTGCTCGGCAACCAAAAGAGGTGTGCTTGACCAAGAGCGGTTTTTCCCATGAAGAACCCGCGTTGCCCAATGCTGAAAATGATTTCTATATTTCGGATGACGACTTTCTATCGTATTTCCAGAGTGCATGCAAGGATATCAGCGCTGTGCAGGAAGAAAGTCCTCGATCGAGTAATATTTCTTATCGATCGAGTGACATGAATGAGGGAAGTGCTCGATCGAGTGATTTTATTACTCGATCGAGTGAGATGCGGGAGGAAAGTGATCGATCGAGTGATTACTCTGCTCGATCGACTGAGTTGGCCATTGGGAGCTTAAATTCGTCACTTGGGTTCATATTGGATGACGAGTTTGACGATGATGAAGGTTACGGTGAACCCCCCCTTATTCACAGCAGAGTCGGATACACTTGAAGCTGCGATTTACGGGATGGATTCCACTGAAGAGGTTGATGAAGAAACAGCTGAGTCGGTAATTGCTCCTAGCACGGAAGAGGTAATAAACCCTTTTACCTATGATTCCGTCATTGAGAGCGACCAATCTGAGGTAGTAAACGATAATTTTATTATTGTTTGTTCTAATAGTATTTTGCCTCGTTTGACTTGCGCAATTCCTTTTAAAGTTATACCCCCTCTCAAGTGGACGATTAAATTAGCAAATTCTCACCGTACATGTCATCTCAAAATTGCTAATCTGAATCGGGACCCTTATATATTGACAGTTGCTCCCGCGCTCCTTTATTATGTGGATAAATTTAGGAGCTCACATAGGAAATTTGTTAGACTCAAACGGTTGTTTAATTTCATTTCCTATTTCTTGATTCCACTTTGGTGCTACTTATCTTTGTTGTGTAGCACATGCGCACTATTTGACAAAGTTGCGCGCGCTTTGAGCTGTTTTGATTGTGACTAATTATAGAGGCTCGAAGAAAAAGAAGGTCGAGCTGGGACCTGACTGAAGCTAGCGCTACCCGGGAGGCAACCCGGAGATTTTATTTTGCATTTTATTTAATTTCAGTTGTAATAAATGGTTTTATACCATAGACTATCTCAGTTAAGCTGTCTTGTTAGTTTGCGGGCTGTTTTTCATTGCGTTTTGCAGGAACACGCTGAAGAGCACTCGATCGAGTAGTTTTTCTACTCGATCGAGCACCTTAGCTGATGGATTCACTCGATCGAGTAATTAATCCACTCGATCGACCACCTGCAGAAAGAAAACAACTCGATCGACTGCTATTCCCTTCGATCGAGCAGTTTTGGATGCCCTTTTCACGTGCTGACTTGGATTAGCTTCCTGAGACGGTTTTCCGGGCCTTTAGCAACCTCCCATGTTCATGGTCGGTTTGGGGAGGTCCCCTTATTCGCGCGTCTTGTGAGTTTTCCGCATTTACTCTCTTTCTCCTTCAGTTTGCATTTCCTTTCCATGTTTTGGTACAATGGGGGCATTGTACGGTTTGGTTTGGGGAGGTTGTGCATCCATATCTGTGTCTGCATTTTGTTTTCATTGCATTTCAGTTATCACGTTTAATTTATGTTTGCATTGTTGTTTATTTTTGTTAAAATTCAAAATCTCATAAAAATTAGAAAATTGTTAAAAATTCAAAAAAATTTCACGTTTATTTTAGCATATAGGTTGAGTCGGAACGGTAGATTTCAATGATGAAATTGCACTATATTTGTCTTTTTGCTTAAGCCTTGCATTAGACTGTTATCTTTTAGCTTTGTCTTATTGCATATCTACGAGTTAATGTTTAATTTAGCTGAACGAATAGACTTGACCTGAAATTTTGGCAACCTACTTATAATTTCTAAGGAATTAGAGCCTTATAAACTGGTGTCATTTATGACCAGTTTCATGTAGGATTGTGAGTAGTATACTCCTTGCATATCATGTATCATCAATTTGCACGTATATGAAATTCAATTGCTTTCTGCCGTCATACATTCGGGTTAGTGGTTGGTGTCACATGCAGGGAGGTGCTTACAAATTTCCTTTCTTTCATTTTTACCCATTTAACTCCACATTAGCCAAATTTGCCAGTTGACCTTTAGCTACATCCAAATTTAGCCTGCCTTGTCAAGCTAGTTTAGTGTATGTTTTGCGGTATATATTTCATTGCATCAAATTTTTGCGCATATTCTGTTGATTCGGAGTTGGTAATTTATGAAGAAAGGGAGGATGAGAAAAAAAAGGATGAAAAAGAAAAATAAAATAGAAAAAGAAAACGAAAAAAAATAAGTTGAAAATAAATAAAGAAAAGAAAAAGTACCGAAGAAAAGAATGAAAACAAAAGAAAGAGAAAAAAAGATTTTGTTTGAGACGGTTTGACTCCTATGTTCTATCTTTTATCATTTGAGGAGTATGTTTGGTTCGGTTTGGTGAGTTTTGTGCCAAATGAAGGGCATGTGCTTAATTTCAAAATTGAGTTGGAAATGGATATGTCTCATATGGTTCTGTTTAGGTACTAGCTTGATCACCTATACCTCCACATTCCCATAAATGTTTTGCCTTTTTTCCTACCCATTGCCTCACTTTACCATATTTTTGTAAGCCCTCGGCTGTGACAGGACCTTGTTTGGTTGGAATGTGTGTACGGTAGTTAGAATTGTCTATCATATTAGTTGCATGCATGTTTATGTGGGTCGTTAGTTTAGGTGAGCGACTATTTTTCCTTCTCTCTTACATATATATGTTCACCCTTTGCTTCATGAGAGAAAGAGTGACCCGTGAGAGTCCATTGTTAAAGGTCTTGCAAGGTCGACGGTTCAGCTTTATTATAAACATCTTATAACTCGTTTGCATTTGATTGTTTCGCTATAAGTGTTAGTTCGCTTGCATTAAATTGGTTTAAGTGGGCATTTGTAGTGGCTCTCGAGTTATCTTTTTCCGTTCCATTAGTTGCATTTTAGTTTACCGGGACGAGTAAAGGTTTGGTTTGGGGAGATTTGATACGTGCATTTTATATAGTCCTTTTAGCCTAATTTATGCGCGTATCTTTATGCTTTTATCGTGGTTTTATGCTACGAAATGCCCCGAATAGGCTACTTTGGTGTATTTTGTCTTATTTGCAGGAATGAACCATAAAGTAGTGAAATCAAGCCTTTTACCGTCCATTTAGCATGCATTTAGGAGATGAGTTGAGTCGGAGCTTGGAAAGTACTATTTTGAGATGCGCATTGGAGTAAGGAAGTTAGGCGAGCCAAGAGAGTGCTTCAATTTGCTAGTTCCTGCTTTTAAGAGCCATATCTCGAGTTCTACAACAGATATTCAGGTGATTCCAATTGGAGATGAAAGTTTGTCCTCTTAGCTTTCCAACGCCACCGGAATCACCCTGTTTGACCAAGTAACGAAGAAATGGCAGCCGTTTGAAGTTCAGTGCGCGAAGCAGGAATTACGCGCTGAGAAGTGCTCGATCGAGAACTGTTTCTATTCGATCGAGAGCCCATTTGCTCGATCGAGAGCCACTTCTTCTCGAATCGAGTGGTTTTAGGATGAATAAGTACTCGATCGACTATTTTTCCTTTCGATCGACCAGTTCCTTTTATGCCTTTGCTCGATCGAGTGATTTAGTTGCTCGATCGAGTGGATTTTTTCTTGTGGCCGGGCTTTTTGCTTTAATTCCATCATTAGGTTTAATTATACTCCTATTTTCTTATAAATAGGAGTTAGGTCGACATAATTAGGGGTCTTCTCCTCTCTAATTACTCTTAATACACTGTCACTTTTACACTGTTACTTTGCTCTTTCATTTCCGGACTATTTAATTCAGTAATTTCTCTCCCTTTTTCTCCTTAATTTCTTAATGTTATTTATTGTTTCTCCTTTATTTCTTGTTCTTCCTTTAATTATGCGTAGCTAATTCCCCTAGTATGTTAGGATTAGGGAAGCCGTGGTAGCGATGCTTTAATTGACTTATATAGATTAGTCTTGCGATAGGAATTGTATTAGGCAATTTAATTGTTATCCGGTCAAATGAATGCATGCAGGAGACCATAAATCTAGTTAACCCCGACCTAGATCGAAAGATTGGAAGGGAAGGCTTGCTTAATTACAATAGGGTATTGCAGTGAGGGCGAAAGTTAAGTCATTTTACGCTCTAGGGCGGTTTAAGGACCGAAAGGTGACGACCATAGCTCTTCTTATCAATAGTCTAATCGCTTTAGTATTCCCGATAGTATAAGATCTGATAGCTGCCACGATGGACCGACTCTTAGCATACTCCCTTTCTCTTACTGTTAATTCTCTTATTCATTTCCCTCACCTTAATCTCTAGTTTAGTTAACACAATCAATTCAAAACCCCCATTTCTGTGACACCCTGACAGACCGAATTAGACAGATAGATAGCAACCTTGCCTCCCTGTGGAGATCGACCCTACTTACTACTAGCTATTAGTTAGTTGTTTTTAGGTATTTATTTTTGGTACGAAACGACAGTATCAACACATACTAGATCAAAAAGAGACGGATATTGCTTCCTCATAGCCTCTTCCGCCTCCCAAGTAGCCTCCTCAACCTCATGATTAGACCATAGGACCTTAAGCAACACCGTTTCCCCGAACCTAGTTTTCCAAACTTTGCGATCAAGAATATGTTTTGGCACCTCAAGATAAGACAAGGACTCATCCAACTCTATGTTCTCTACCTCTAACACATGGGAGGGATCACTCACTTACTTCCTTAACCGAGACACATGAAACACATTATGCACACAATCCAAAGCCGCTGGTAACGCTAACCGGTATACAACCTCTCCCACACGATCCAAAATCTCATACGGTCCGATGAACTTCTGGCTCAGCTTCCCTTTCTTACCAAACCTCATAACCCCACGCATAGGAGACACTTTCAGAAGAACCTTGTCCCCAACCTGAAACTCTATGTCACAGCGATGTAGGTCTGCATAACACTTTTGCGGATCCTGGGCCGCTTTCATCTTTTTCCTAATCACCTTAACTTGTTCTATCATCTCCTGTACCATTCGTGGTCCAAAACCACTGCCTCAACTCTATCATCCCAGTAAATCAGACTCCTACACCTCTTCCCATACAAAGCCTCAAACGGTGACATCCCAATAATCGTGTGATAGCAGTTGTTATAAGAAAACTCAATCAGGTCCCACCTATCCTCCCAGCTATCACCAAACGTACTCCATCACACAAGCTCTCAAGATATCCTCCAAGGTCTTCATAGTCCTCTCTGTCTACCCATATGTTGTAGGATGAAAAGCAGTACTCATCTTCAAGGTAGTTCCCATCACACCATGAAACTCTTGCCAAAACCGAGAAATAAACCTCGCATCCCGATCTGACACAATGTCCTTAGAGACTCCATATAACCTCACCACATGTTTCCTATACCCATTAGCCAACTGAACCTTACTCCAAGTATCTTTCATAGGAATAAAGTGAGTTGACTTAGTCAAACAGTCAATTATCACCCATATCATGTTGTTACCATGCTGGCTCCTCAGTAAACCCACTATAAAGTCAATAGAGATAGATTCCCATTTCCACTCAGGTGCCTCAAGAGACTTAATCTTACCTTGTGGTCATCGCTATTCTCCCTTAACTCTCTAACAAGTCAAACATCATACCACAAACTCAGTTGTTTCCCTCTTCATCCCAGGCCACCAGAAAGTCTTCTTCAAATCTTTATGCAACTTGTCACTTTAGATACCCGGTATCTGCTGAGACTCCAACAAACACCCGATGATTATCGGACTACAACATGCTTTGGAATCGCGGCGTTTGATCGACAGTTCGTGTACAACGTTACATCGGAAAACTTAAAACGATTTCAAAAATAAAACATTTCAAAACTTTTCAAAAGTACATGGAGTGTTTAATGCATGACGACGGGGTCGCAATGACACTAACTAGAGTCAAAATCGACACCGGACCAAAAACCGACTCAAAATTCAAATCCCGACTCCAACAACGAGTCAAACCGAGCCAAACACAAAAAACAAACCATTCAAATGCTTCCATGTTAAGATTTCCTGGATTCATGTATGGTTAAGTACCAAACATGTGCATACAAATCCTACGATAGAACAAATCATGATTGCATTTGCGTGATAGTGACAAGACACCTCGAAGACGTGCTACATTGCTCGCGCCTCTTTGAGCAGCCCAGGTGACCACGTCGCTCAAAACTCACACAACCACTCATTCTCCTATAAATACCCCTCAAATGCCACCATTTGAGAACTTACGCGAGTGTCCGCCCCCTCTTTTATCCCTTAAAATTCTCGACTCGACTTCCTAAGTCACAATCCGACGCGTATTTACGACCTACCGATCGTAAATACAAGCCTTACACATTGTTTGGTACCGTCATCGTGTATTAAATCACTTGACCGACCACTTCGACCACTACACCATCACTAAACTTAACAAAACACTCTTTTTGCTTACTAAAACGGTTTTAAACTGAGTCTTTTCCGACCAAACGAGTTGATACACTTACGTCGGTTTCTCGCCATAAACAAAGCATGAAAGTATGTGGGTGTAAAAATCCTTCTTTTATCATGTCTTTACTGGTTTCATGACTACAATATGCTAAATCATGCATAACACGATCTAAATATAGGTTAGACGAGCCAAAACTGAGTTTTGGCCTGAGATAGAAGTCCCTTGTTATGCACAGAGGCTCGCGCCTCAATGGGGTGCCCAGGTCAAACTTAACCGTGTTTGTTTTCGTATTTCCTCTTTAATTGTTTTTCATATTTGTAATCGGTTTTCACCATTTCAAGTATTTTCAAACCCATTTTTATTTTATTTTACAAGTTTTAACCATAAAACATTTTTCACCCTTGGTTCTTAATACCATGACGGTTTAATCCGTGTTTCGGTGATAATATTTGGTTAATTACATTTTAAGAGGTATTTTAAAGCCTTTTATTTCATTTCTTTACATTTTGGAAGGTATTTTAAAGCCTTTCATCATTTCTTTACATTTTCAAAATAAATGTATTAGTCACCAACACAAAGTCATCTTTGGTTCTACATACCATGTCGGATTTTAACCCGAATACGATGATGAGTATCGACTAATTGTAATCAAATGAACTTAAAATAATTATTTCATAATTACTTTCAAAACTATTCATGTCAAGCTTATAAAGTCGAACCCGACATCGAATATCATCAAAACAATGATGATTATTCAAGTCGCGTTCCTCAAATCAACACAAATACGACCTAAACGGTCCTTTCAAACCAAAACGGGTCCAAATACCCATTTTCAATAATCAGAATGCATCTTATACCGTTGACTGACCCGCGCCTAAACAGGCCATTTTTTTTCCTATTTTCAAACCAGGGGAGACCCCTTTACATCGCCAATAGGCTCGCGCCTCATCCATTCGCCAGTGCATGGTCATTCCCTTTCCAAAGATTAGTCTAGGACGATCCCGACTCTAGCTAACCTTGATATAGGACGGATCAGGCGACTAACTTGCTCATTTAAAAACCGTATTTGCAAAACGACTTATTAAGACAAATGGATCACATTATGCACCATAAACCTAATTTTGTAAATGGATGTTTAATTTTCGTCTTGCATGCAAATCAACCATAAATCCAACTCGACATCTTATACTTGATACTTGGATTAAATCAACCGACTTAGAGCTCTTACATGTTAGGTTTAAATTATTGGATGCGCATTCATGCATTTAAACCGTTTTATCAACTTTTGCATTCAACCAACCAAGATCGATCAGTAGAGGCCGCTACCGCGGGCGGGATTGGGTGTCTGATTAAAGGGCTTCCCAATACGTACCTTCACCTCTTATCCAGGGCGTATGAGAGTCATTCTAAAGATAGGATGCTAAAGAGGGACGATTCCTTATCTTTAGTACCTATGTCAAGCACTTCTTTGTGCTTCGTTTGACCGCGGTATAAAGTGGATTCAAACGGGTTCCAAGCATCCCAGAAATGCTTGGTGGCGACTCCGAACATCTCTAATCATTTAGAGACCCTTACTGAGACGAAACCGACTGATCTAAAACGATCCCGTCAAAAGCATTTTTACGCCGTCGAGCGTGGCTTTCAAAAGACCACTATACGTCCGACAGATCGGCTCGGCGTGTAGGTGGGCCCATGTCCACAGATTGGCGACTCCGCTGAGGAGAGCTAAGACACTTGTGTCTTTGTGATCCCTAGATGGTGAGACTCGAACGAGGTCTTCGTTGGAATGCATTAATTGATATTACGGTCACGGTCGGGTTCCTTATCCGGACCCATAACCTAACCCTTTTCGACCAATTGGCTCGTCTCGTCAGCGTGAGTTTTCTCATCCCCGCTTTTCGAATCCCGATTGAGTCAATTATACCATTGACGACACATTTCTGTTTCGTCAAAGAGCTTTTATCACCTTCGAGCACGAGGCTAGGGCACCCTCCTTACACATTTTGTTTGGATTGGTATCCCTTTCACAAATCGGGGTTTGATTGCTTGGTGTGTAACCCACCTTTTTAAGCCAAAACCCGTGTCAGCATTATGCATAATATAATGAAATATGAGTGCTTATGTGCTACTTAATCATAAGTCCATCCGTGTCATTTTCAAACTTTCAAAAACACCTTTTTGCGCCGTTATAATGGCCATTTCAAACCTCAGTCTTTCGCCGACCGTTGCCATTTCAACACGCCTTTCTAGGCCGTCGTAATGACGATTTTCAAACCCGGCTTTTATAACCATTTCAACACGCCTTTCTAGGCCGTCTTAATGACGATTTTCAAACCCGGTTTTTAAAACCATTTCAACACGCCTTTCTAGGCCGTCGTGATGACGGTTTTCAAACTCGGTTTTCTACAACCATTTCAAATCACCTTTTTACGCCGTTATAATCGCCGCTTCTAGACACGGATTTTAACCCGTTTTGCGCCGACAATGGCTCTTTCAAAACCCGAGAAAAGCACACACCCTTTTCTCGAGACACTTTCGAGATCCCGAGGACCATACACCGTCCCCGAGACCTCTTCAAACATTTCAAACCCGATTTTCAAAACATACAATTTTGAATTTCGAAAACCGTCTTAGGAAGCAATACGTTGTTTTCCGAGCCGATACAAACTCAAAACCGTCTTTCGCAAACAAACTTAAGACAACCCCTTCAACTGACCGACTTGCAGAGATCCCTATCTTCGGAAGCCGTCCATAAAGCGACAAATGAATCTTATTGAAAATTTCTATTTTCGAAAACTTCAGTCCACCATTCCAATCACGCTTCGTGTCTATCGAGTCGAAGCAAACATACTTATGGGTCTTTACTTATGAGTCGTCTCACCACGAGACTCGTCCAATGGCGTCACGCCGCTACGTTGGACGCGTATCAAAGTTCGGTCAACACCGTCACGTTATAAATCGAGTCAGCACCAAGGTACCACACACGGTCACCCTCGTCTTGTTGAGTCTGATCTTTGTCTCGTCCTTTATGTTGTCTGCGTTCAGTCTTTGAGCCGAGTCGGATTGAGTTGTAATGTGAGCCGTTTTTCTGCCTCAGAACCATGGCCCCGTCTTCATCTTCGTCCAACAAAAACAATGATAACAACATAGATGTCACGACTGCTCAGCTAGCCAGCCTGCTCACTGCTCTTAAGGTCACTCTGGACCGTGTCGAGACCCGTATCGACACCCTGGAAAACAAAGAAGCTGGAGAACACAACACTCCGCCTTTGACTAAAACTGAGAAAAGGCTTAAGCTCCTGGAAGAACAGCTCCTAGCCCGGGGTAACAATATCCATCTTGAGAACAACCGAAGGTTTGAACCTGTTGGGGATCAACTACCTGACAACTTTACCTTGACCGATGTGCCCGAATTCAAATGAGTGGAGGACCCACTCAATCATATCCGAGCCTTCAAAGACTACATGGCCATAAAAGGGGTTAAACAAGAACTTTTCACCCGGATCTTTCCATCATCCTTGGAACCGATCCCTCGCCAATGGTACTACTCCCTTGACCCGAAGAACCTTACTACCTGGGATGAGGTCGCAGTTGAATTTGCTAAGCAATATACCGACAATGTCGAAATCCAAGCCAACACCCGTACCCTTGAGGTCCTAACCCAGAATGACAAGGAGGGATTCACCGAGTTCTTAACCCGTTGGAGGAGGGTAAGCACCCAGTTGGTCAGCAAGCCGAGTGAGTCAACCTTGGTGGAAAAATTTGTCAACAATATCTGTCCGGTGTATGCCAACTTACTGAGGTACCAAAACATCAAGACCTTCCAAGACCTGCAAATCCTTGGCACACGCATTGAAGACGACCTCCTTAAGGGTGTCCTAGCCAAAACCACCGGTAGAGGCTACCAGGGATCCACATCAACCGGATCTCGCCCTTATGGTCAGACGAACAAGATTGATGAGTTCAACCTCCTTGAACCAACCGCCAAGAGAGATGAGTGCCCCCAAAGAGTGTTCACTAATATGGGGTCAAGTTATGCAAGCGCCCTAAAGAGGCTCATGGACCAAGGGAAACTACAACCAATTGGACCCACCCCGGATCCGTCTGATGCTAAGAAATACCGCTTCTGGAACCCTAATGCCTACTGTCAGTACCACCAAGGGAAAGGGCATGACACAGAAACCTGCTTCAAGCTCAAACAGACCATCCAAGACATGATCGAGAAAGGAGAATTGCCTTTGCCTCCACCAACTAAACCAAACAACAACAAAAACCCTTTGGGAATCCATGCTATCTCCGATGATGAGCCAACCTTGGACTGCTCACACCTCATCCTGCCAATTGATGACGAGGTGAATGCCCTGGAGAAGGATGCCTCAGACGGGGTTTTTGTGTTCAGTGCCGCAACTATGCTTGCCATGTTCGAACAAGTTGAGGAAGCTATAGCCAGTCTCTCCGAAAAGATCACCCGACTTGACGACGCTTAACACCATCTGATTTTTAGTCCTCCAACACCACGCCCAAGGGAGGGTCCCCCGAACACCTAAAACTACCCTCACCAGGATGGATTGCTCCCACGACCATTCTGGCATGCACCTCACGATAACTACCCTCACAATAATCAACCTCACAAAAATCACCCTCACAAAAACTACCCTCACAAAAATTTTCCTCACAAAAACTACCCACCGTGGAATACCCCTCCAAGGTACCCTCGAGATCCCGAAATCAATGGAATCTGGAGAGACGATGTTGAAGATGTCTATATTGCCCCAGGGAAAGTGAAACAGGCGAAAGAGATCGGTCATCTTACCCGGTCCGGACGCCCCTATCAAAATCCGAACAATTCAATGGTCGCTCCAACAACGAATGACCAAGTTGTCCCGGACGCGGACACCTAGCCCAAGGCTCCCGAGAATTCTATCCTCAAACAACTGAAGAAAGCAAAAGCCGAAATCTCAATTTGGCAACTGATTGCCACATCCTTCGAGAATCGGCAGGCTCTACTACAAACCTTGAGAAAACTGACCGTGCCCTCTACCTCCTCCCCGGAAGAAGTGGTGGCACACATGACAAGGGATGTCCCTGACTTGAGCAACCCGGTCATTTTCTCTGACGAAGATATCCCTCCCTCCGGAGCCAACCACAACCTGGCCATGTACATCACCGTACAATGCCTAAAAAAGAATGTGTCTATGGTTCTTGTGGATAACGGATCCGCGGTGAATGTCGTTCCACTCAAAACGGCTCATAAATTGGGTATCAAAGACGCTGATTTGGTCCCAACCAATCAAGGAGTACGCGCTTATGACGGAACTCGTCGTAAGGTCGCAGGGCTTATCACTCTAACTGTCGCAACTGGACCACTAGAAAGGCAAACCAGTTTTCAAGTAGTCGACATTGACGCCTCCTTCAATATGCTTCTGGGACGTCCCTGGATTCATGTCGTCAAGGCAGTTACCTCAACTCTCCACCAGAAAATCAGGGTCCCCTTCAACGGGAAAATGATCACAATTCCTGCTTCCCCGATCAAAGCCGTCATGAAAAAGGGAATAGCCTCCCATGCCATTGAGGAGGATGACAATGAAATGTGGGGATTCCAAGCCGTGAATGCCATAACTGATGAATCAGTATCCTCTGATTGTGACCCGTTTTCCAACCTCACAGTCAACCGCATTCTGATGCACCGAGGTTATTTCTCGAGTTTACCCCTCATTCCGCTGAAGAACTCCTTACCTCCCTTGAAACAGGCTAAGGTCCCCAACATCCCCTTTGGGCTGGGCTATGAACCTACCGATGAAGGTATCCAGGAGATGAACCTCCTAGTTCGAAAGCGCAAGAAGCACGGAGTTATCCTCCGTCCCTACCATTTGACCCTCAATGGATACTTTGTCGCCGAGGGAGAGTCCGAGCTCTACCATGGCTTTCCGGAGCCGATCTATGACTCTGTGGCCAAAGTCAAGCACCCGGGTGTGGAAGTCTTCCAGGACTGCTACTTCATCCCCGACAACATCGAAGCTGCATCAACCGAGTCTAAATCGTCCCCTTGCCTCGACGGACAAGCTCTCACTCTCCTCTTTGGAGAGGATAACATTAAACACCTCAACTATGAGAACGTCATCAACATCGCTCTGAAGGACAACCAATTTGACCCCACCGCCTTGATCTTTGATACTGACCCAGAGAAAGCAACACAGAGCTGGAGGAAGACCATTAAGGGGACCGATCGCCAAGGCCGCATTCTCAAGATCACAACTAGAGATGGCCCTATGTTCAAAGAGGGAGGTGAAGAATAATCTGAGTCTGAGTCGGAGTTAGAGTCTGTCATAACTCCTAACACTCCTGATGTCCCAGTCAAGGTCCCCTTCCCACTATTTTATCACAAGCTTGTGGCTGATTCAGAGGCTGAGTCTACTAGGGTCATCCCCACTCCCATGAAAGGTGATAACATGGAGCCTGTTCTAGGGGCCACCTCCTCTAGTGTATCGCCTCTGACTAACCATGAGATGTCTGTCCTCTCCGAGCTTTTCCCTTGTGTAAACTTAATGAACGCTAAGTTTGCTTATGACTCGTCTCAATTTAACTGCAATGCAATTTTGAATGACTATGAGGAATTTGACTTGAGTGACTACCCACCTCACCTAGCCAAAGAACTTGACAAATGGGAAACCAAAACCCCTATCATTGAGGAGACCGAACCTATTAACGTAGGAACCAACAACACACCTCAAGAACTTAGGATAGGGACAACCCTTGACCCCTCGGAAAGACAACAGTTCATTGATATCCTCCACGAATACAAGGACCTATTCGCCTGGTCCTACAAAGATATGCCTGGGATTGACAGGGAAATTGCAGAGCACCGGATACCCATTAGGCTCGGAGCTAATCCCGTAAAGCAAAAACTGCGCCGGATGCGTCCTGAATGGGCCTTAAAAATCAAAGAAGAAGTGGATAAACAGTTCAAGGCCGGTTTCATCAAAGTGTCTGATACTTGACTGGGTGGCCAACATTGTTCCTGTACCAAAGAAAGACGGGAGAATTCGGGTTTGCGTCGACAGCAGGGATCTGAACAAGGCAAGTCCAAAGGACGACTTCCCTTTGCCACATGTTGACATTCTGGTGGACAATACTGCCGAACATGCTCTCCTATCATTCATGGACGGGTATGCTGGGTACAACCAAATCAAAATGGCTGAGGAGGACATGCACAAAACTGTATTCACTACAGAGTGGGGTACATATTGCTACACAGTCATGCCTTTCGGCCTCATCAACGCCGGAGCTACCTATCAAAGAACCGCTACCACTCTCCTACATGATATGATGCACAAGGAGGTAGAGGTATATGTCGATGACATGATTGTCAAATCAAGAGAACGGGACGGCCACATCAACGCCCTCCGAAAATTCTCCGCTCGTCTAAGGAAATATAACATGAGACTAAATCCTCAGAAGTGTGCATTCGGGGTCACCTCCGGAAAACTCTTGGGACATGTCGTCAGCAAAAGAGGCATTGAGATTGATCCAACCAAAATCAAAGCCCTTCAACAAATGCCACGGCCTAAGAACGAGAAGGAGATTCGGGGATTTCTCGGTCAGGTTCAATACATCAGTCGCTTCATTGCCAAGCTCACCATGATCTGTGAACCAATATTCAAGAAACTTCGCGCCTCCGATCACACCGATTGGGACGACGACTGTCAAAAGGCCTTTAACAGGATAAAGGAAATTCTATCCAAGCCTCCTGTCCTGATGCCACCTCAACTAGGAATTCCTTTATCCCTATACCTGACTGTCACCGGCACAACCATGGGAGTAATGCTAGCACAAACGGTCGACGGCGAAGAACGAGCCATCTACTACATCAGCAAAAAGTTCATTGAGTATGAGACAGGGTATACCCAACTGGAAAAGACATGCCTTGCCCTAGTATGATCAACAAAGAAGTTGCGGCATTACATGCTCAGCTATACGGTCCACATCTATTCCAAGATGGACCCGGTCAAATACATCTTCGAAAAACCCGTACTAAACGGAAGGCTGTCTAGATGGACACTCATGATTTCCGAGTTTGATCTCAAGTTTGTACCCCTCAAGGTTATCAAGGGAAGGGCAGTCGCCGATTTCCTAGCAGAGTATCCCGTCAATGAGGATCCAACAACCGACATATGGTCACTTCCTGACGAAGACATCCTTTGTGCCGATTCCGACGCATGGGACCTATACTTCGATGGTGCGTCTAATCTGAGAGGCTTCGGGGTAGGAATCCTTCTAATATCGCCAGAAGGAGAACATGTTCCGATCTCGGTCAAGCTAGACTTCGCCGTCACCAACAATGCCGCTGAATATGAAGCATGCCTTATTGGCCTACAAGCAGCCATAACACTTAGCATCAAGAGACTGGGGTCCACGACGACTCCTCGCTCATCATCAATCAGGTGTCCGGATCATGGAAAATCTGAAGTGGCAGCTTAGCTCCCTACCGAGCGAATATCAATCAAGAGGCCGAGTTCGTCGACCAAGTCGACTACTTTCACTTGCCACGAGAGGAAAATCAATTTGCTGACGCCCTAGCCAAACTTGCCGCGCTCGTCAACATACCCGACGACATGACATCAATGCCCCTATGTGTCGAGAGAAGGAGCGAGCCAGCTCACATATTTGCCATTAACAACGACGAGGAAAACCATTCCGAACCTTGGTACCAAGCCATCCTCGACTATAATACCAAAAATGAATTCCCTCCCAACTTTGATCAAAGAGGACAAAGAGCCATCCGTTTACTTGCATCACAATTCGTGATGAACCAAGATCAACTATTCAAAAGAACACCCCAAGGAATTCTCCTCCTTTGTATTGACTATCACAAAGCCAAAAAAGTCATGGAAGAGGTCCACGACGGAGAATGTGGCCCTCACATGAGCGCAATGATGCTTACCCAGAAAATCATGCGGCTAGGCTACTATTGGACGACCATGGAAGCCGATTGTCGTAACTACGTCAAACATTGCCACAATTGCCAAATATTCGCCAACATACAACACATACCACCATCCCTTTTATACACCATGTCATCACCCTGGACTTTCTCCACCTGGGGCATCGACATCATCGGGAAAGTCAACCCGATAGGCAGTAAGGGGAATTGCTTCGTCCTCGTCGCAATCGACTACTTCACCAAATGGGTAGAAGCACAGTGATATGCAGTCTTGACCGCCAAACAAGTGGCCAAGTTCATCCAAAACAACATCATCTGCCGATATGGGGTACCCCATGAAATCATCAGCGATCAAGGCCTCAGTTTCGGGCGGAAACTCAGGCCTTGCTGGACAAATACAAGATCAAACAACATCGATCATCCCCCTACCGTCTCCAAACCAACGGAGCGGTGGAGGAAGCTAACAAAACTCTTGTCACCATTATCAAGAAAATGCAAGACAACTACCGCGATTGGCCGAGCAAACTCTCATTCGCACTCTAGGGATACCAAACCTCCATTCGAACACCAACAGGCGCCACGCCCTTCTACTTAGCATACGGTATGGAGGCAGTACAACCGGTAGAGTTAGAGGTCCCTTCTCTACGCATCCTACTGGAGAGTCAAGTCCCTGAGGCGGAATGGACCCGTCAAAGGTACGAACAACTCACTCTTCTAGACGAACAGTGGCTCAACGCTTTGCACAACGTCCAGCTATACCAACGACATATACAACAGGAATTCAACAAGAAGGTTAAACCCAGGAACATCCAGGAAGGCGACTTGGTCCTCAAGTCGGTTCGAGCACCATTACCCGTCGATCCGAGGGGGAAATTCAAACCCAACTGGGTCGGGCCATACCCGGTCAAGAAAATACTTTCCAGGGACGCAGTGAGACTGAGTGAACTAGACGGGAAGGATTTTGCAAACCCGACCAACCTAGACCAACTCAAGAAATACTACCCTTGAACCATAGCAACCAACAACCTAACCCTAGTTTTACAACTAGCGACCACCTTAACCCTTTTCAAGTCAAGTTCCTCAACGCGTTTTAATTTAAAATTTCATGTTTTATCCAGTCTAAGTTGCGGCACCTTGCCCGTTTCGAATGTCCTTTGATCTGTCAAAGGCAACATCCGTTTGCACTAAAAAAAACCCTGAACTACGAGCATGGTTTTATTTCACCTCTTCAGGTGGATACGTAGGCAGTCTCTCTTATACATGAGGGATACAACCACAAAACCCAAAAAAATTTACAAAACATTCCGAATACGATCATGGTTTGATTTCACCTCTTTAGGTGGATACGTAGGGAGTCCTTTCTTACACAAGAAGGATACAACCATACCCTTAATAAAAAAAAACATCCCAATCAAAAAATCATTCCCTTGTGTTTACCCACATACAAAACATCACCCATATCAACCTTTCAAACGAAAGGGGGGGGGGGGGGGACATTCCCTTTCCTCACAAAAAATACAAAAAAAGAGCCTTTCTCCCTTCCCACAAAAATCCCATTTCCCAAGTGCAAATGTTTAGGACGATTCAAACCGAATTGCCTTTACAAAATGGATGGAAGAAACAATGGGAGGGATTAAAATTTCAACAACAAATAAAGCTCGACGAGTCTATAACTTGTCAAAGCTAAGGAGTCGACTAAAACACCTCACATAATAAAACTAGCACAAAACACAAATTACATAGCTAATACAACATAATAAAAACTCACAACAATAATACAACATAATAATAAAGTGGGTAATGGAGGTCTTCATTCTTCCATTCTA
Source organism: Silene latifolia (assembly GCF_048544455.1). Lineage (NCBI taxonomy): Eukaryota > Viridiplantae > Streptophyta > Magnoliopsida > Caryophyllales > Caryophyllaceae > Silene > Silene latifolia. The sequence goes on from NW_027413609.1 coordinate 5,543,594, forward strand.
CCCTTGCCTTTTCCCTCGGGGTACATCTTCCCCTTGTTCTTCTTGTTGGCCCGCCTAGCATGGATTTCTTCCTCGGAACGGATTCTCAACGGATCTATAACCGCAACGGCCTCCGGTCTATTGCAAGATCCCATGTTCGGCCTAAAACGAGCCCATGCACGGCCCACTACATTTTTGGGACCCGAGCTTCTCCTATTTGGTGGTCTAATCACATCCGGGCTAACTCCATCAACATAATCCTCAAAGAAGGCACGGTTGGCCTTGCCAACCTCTCGATACTTCAAGTCGACAACCTCGTGCTTACGGTATTTGGACCTCTCTTCCAAGGACGAAGCTCTTGACCACTTGACATAAGCGGGAGTCACCCATGTCGTGGCAACGAAGTTTGGTACCGCCCAAAGTGGCCGAGTGGCCCACCATCTTTCGAAGACCTCCACAAGCTCGGAGTTCCGGAAAACATTCTCTTGGACAAGAGTATCTTGAGCGGGCACCTTTTGTTGACGCCCCATTTGCCTCATGAGCCTTTCGAAAAAAATGAAAGAAGCAACCTTCAAACCCACCACCATCAAAGAACGAGGACTAGCGCCCGAAGCGGGCAACCCCGTGAAGGACCTCAAATACCACTATGGCACCACCCAACGGATATGAGGACCACCCTCCTCCGCCAATCTTACGGCCCAATAGGCCTCGGTGGAAGCAAAGCTATCCGAGTACAACTTCTTTCTCATGGTAAGGTGACGGAAAAAATAAGCAGAAGAATCAACAAGAAGCTCTACATACCTTATCCTCTCCAATAGCCACACTTGGAGGATCCTTGGGGATCCAAATGAGGGAACTTCTCCACAAGAGCCTTCCTTGTCCAAAGCTTGGATGATCTCGCCAATCACCAACCATGATGGATCCCTACCATGCTCCATTTGCTCAACCACATGCACAAGGGTCATGCTACCATATCATTTCGGCCCCTCTTTCTTCAAAGAATCAATGAAGAGGTATACATGGACAAGGCAAAAGGCAAGAGCCCTTCTTCTAGCCACCTCCGAAACATTAGCATCCAATCGGTTTGAAAAGATGATGATAAGAGCCAACATATCCACACCATATGGTGCAAGAAGGAAGTTGACTTGACTTGTCGACAAGCCCAACATTGAACGGAATTTCTCCTTGTAGCACAACCGAGTCGGAGGAAGCACCGGAACACAACCCGGCCACCCACCAATGGCTCCAAAATCTTCGGCAAGTGGACAAATTTCACCTTTCGGGAAAACGAAAACATGGTGTTTCGAATCCCAAAACTGAGAACATGCTTCGAGAAATGAGGATTGCACCTTGACTGGACGGAGGACCAACAATTGACCAACTCCCATGCAAATGAGTTGATACTTTTCGGGAGGTGACAAATCCCGGCACCATTGTCGCAAAGCATTCTCAAAGGCATCCATGAAATATTTTTGTGGAAGAAGAAGAAGAGGTTTTGTAGAGATGTCTTGTGTTTCAGATGATGAAACATTGAAGCACGAACATCCCTATTTATACAAAACAATCAGCGCGTTTTTCAGAAAAAAGGGAGAGCTGCTTCCTATCGCCAAATAGCTCGCGCCTCTTTAGGTCTATTCTCAGAATTCCCACCTTGAATTGTCCCTTTCAAGTTGTGTTTTCTCCTAACACCTCAAACCTCCCGCCGGAATGACCGCGCCTCTTCGGGATGGTCCGGGACATTTTGTGTTTCCTCACGCTCACATTTCCTTGTCTTCGCGTTTTACGAAATCCGACATGGTTTCCTTGACGCAACTTTAAACATACGGATTTTTCTTTCTTTTTTTAAAAGGGGGAAGGGCTAGTCGCCCCGATCCGCGACGGATCGTTTCCATCAAAATTCCGAATTTTTTTTCGCTTTTTCGCAATTTCCCGGCAAAAATAAAAATTGAAAATTGATAACCCGACGTCAATTTTCCTCAAAATTTCAAGCACTCACAAATTCGAGTCTTAATCTCACAAAAAAATCAAATCAAATACACTCGTAAAAACCTTTTTCTAAAATTCACCCCTGGCGGTTTGAGTTTGAATTTTTTCGAGTCACAAATCAATTTCAACAATCTCGATGCAATTTAATTCAAGACACGAGTTAATTGCTCAAATTTTCAAATCAATTTCTTTTTAAGAGGTCCGAATACGACGAATTGTCGCGGAATTTTCAAAATGTCATTTCAAATTTCAATTTTCAATTTTTAACTTCGTGTCATCGCGGTTAAATTTTGTCTTCAATCGAGTGCCTTTTACGTGTTTACGTTTACGCAAACGTGCTACCTGTTGCCTGTTTTCTACAATAACGATGCAGGAACTGATGCAAAGCAAAAGGGGAATTGACAACCGACAGCGCTTCTCCGAAACACAACACAGAAAAAAAGCCAAAAATCACAAAATGAACCACATTCCAAAAACACATATATACAAATCGCCTAACGCAAAATACATCAACACACGTTTGGTACAAACGACTGACCATGCAAACAGGAGCTAGTACAGACATCTATCATACAGACACTGGCCTAAAACAGAAATCTATCATACAGAAACTGGCCTAAGAAAACAAACTGGGGGCTATCCGCCACCTACCGAACTAAGCACTCCCTATCCTTTCGCTCGGAAAATAAAAGGAGCAACACAGGAGACAGAGGAGTAACAACGGAAGCAGAGGTGGTTACCACGACGGTAATACCTCGCTCCTACTCCACGACAAAAAGAAGAGAACGAGTGTCGCGGACTTCGGATGAGAAGGAGGCCAAGAACCATGATGCGGCGCACCACCCCGGTGTTGACCCCCAATCATCAGCCATCCTGTCTATAAGCCACAATGAAAAGGACAAGCCGACCACATCAGCCGCCTCCCCTTCTCTACGGAAGCATCCTCTACCACCACCTCGGCTCCAGGCCCCCTGGCCGTCGCTCGCTCTTTCTGGATCATCTTCCTCCTGCAAGATCTCAACGACAGGCCCCGTAGGCCCCGAACGCTCCCCTGCAATCAAAGGCAAATCAAAGAACGTCAGCCGAAATTTCGGCATTACTACGGCGTAAAATGGACAAATAAAAAAAAAACCCTGCAAAGCAGAACAAGGGCAATCCCGCCCAAACCCAACCAAACAAAAAGAGTTTACAAAAAAACGCACAAAAAAAACGACTCGCACTTCTTTTCAAGCAAAAGACGAGTAAAATCAACAACAGACAAAAATGGCATCTTAAAACATGCACAAGGTCCGCCAACAAACTAAAATACATTCCCAATTCAATGGGGTGTTTTTCTACGGCTCAAAAAGGCAATTCCTATCCCAATTTGAGCACAAACCGGTCAAAATTGCAAAATACGACCACAACAAGGCAACGTGATTTTATCACGCTTCAAAGCGACCCAAACTACAAATGAGGTCCATTTCAAGGCAAACTGACTCAATTCAAGCCCGAACAGGCGCTTATTCTGTCAGACATAAGACCACGAAATGCAAAAATTCCAATTTTGCCCACAATACCCAACAAAGGTCCACAATGGCAAATACGGTCTTTCCCGACTACAATGCAAGCTAGTGGGACCCACTACCCAAGCAAATAAACTTGACATTGTGAAATGAGACAGTTTCTTCGCCTCAATCACGTTTTTCGAGCATAGGGGACGCAAACGGGGACCAAAATGCAAACAAAAAGCACCCCTATACTCCTTAACAGGTTTCTAACCTAATGCAATCATCAATTTCACTCGAAATGGGATCAATCAAAAACGCCCAAATCGATTCTCAAGGGTAAACATTTCGCCCTAATTCAATCTATCAAAAAGACCAACAAATTCAAAAGGATTCAAAAGGAAATACATACCTTGAGATGACATGTTGATAATGGCACGAATGGGAGCAAGCAAGAAGACCAACAATTACAATTTTCCGCGGGTTTTCGAGTTTGTGTGAGGAAGACGAAGAATGAATGACGAGCAAGCCCTTCTCGCGTCTTTTACAGGAAGATTAAAACCGCCATTTTGCAAATACAAAAATAATAGTGAAAATTCAAATTCACTATTTCTTCAAATTTCAAACCACGGCAATTAAAACCGTCATTTTAAAAAATGATAGTGAAAAATTCAAATTCACTATTTCTCCGAATTTCAAACGACGGCAATTAAAACCGTCATTTTCAAAATAATAGTGAAAATTCAAAATTCACTATTTCCTTCACATATCAACGGCGGCAACATAAACCGTCACTTCAAACGTGATAGCGGAAATTCAAAATTCACTATTTCCTCCAAAATTCAAACAAACGGCGATTAAAACCGCCACTTCAAAAACGAGTAGTGAAGATTCAAAATTCAATATTCCTTCAAATGTCAACAGGTGGCATCCTCGCGGAACCCGCTTATTTAAAAAACAATAATAGTGAAATTCAAAATTCACTATTTCCACGGCGGCATCAAGAGTTCGCTATCTCTAAAACAAGCCCATCCAACGCGGCTATTCTCACGGTCTATCAACCGACCGCCCCATGGCTGGCGAGCCTTACAACGCATCGCGGCTGCGAAGCCCTCCTCATATACGCCCCATGGCTGGCGAGCCTTACAACGCATCGCGGCTGGCGAGCCCTCCTCATATACGCTCCATACCAACTATCATCTCAAAACCTTCCATCGGAAATTCTAACAAATCCACTGGAAGGTCAACCTGCCCAACTATCATAGATACACCCTTATACAACCTCCCACAAGATACAGACTCATCGACGGTATAAAAACCTCATATTTTACAGACTCAAACTCTCATAAACCCAAAAGCTTAGTATGACTCGACGATAAAAAAGAGTATGACGTCCCCGAATCAAACACAACAAAGGTAAAAACACCATTAACAAGAAAAGTACCCGGGATTATGTCAGCATCATCCTCAGCAGCTTTCTTGTCCATCATGAATAACTTGCCACTAGTCTTTTGTCTACTTCCCTGGACAATACTAGCACTAGTAGATGGCTTAGCAGCCGACCCCTGGTTGTTGTTAGCTGCCGGTTTCTGATAAGAGTTACCGCCATTGTGGTTAGATCCACCGTTGTTGTTACTCTTACCACCCTGATTATTCCATGACCCAGCCGGCCTGTTGCTAGAATAACTCTGAGATGGACCCTGAGAGAAACTCCCCAGTGATGGCCTCTGAAAACACCTTTCCCACAACACTATTATACTCATGTGTCTTGTGGCCTATACCGCCATAGTTGTAACAAGATATACCCCAGCTGCTACTACCACCACCTCGACCACGCCCATAGGAAGCTCCACCACTAAACCCCGATCCCGATGAGTAAGCCCTCGCTTGGTTATGGTTGACCCTCTTATAATTGGACTAACCACCACCCTCACTCTTAGCCTTCCTCTTCTAGGGACCTCTCTCCCTGTTCTCCTTGTCCATTTCGACCAATCTCTCATCTCTCCCTGCCCTCTCATACACTTCCTTAACATCTTTAAGGACCCCGACCGGTTGCTTCTCCATAATCTTATAGGTCAAGCCTTTCTCAAATCTAGGCGCTAAGTTCTCCTGACTCAGCCCCATATCCTCTGCGTACCTAGACTTCTCATTAAACTTATGATAGTACTCAGCCACAGTCATCTCTGAAGTCATTTTGAAATCATCAAACTCCTCTCTCAGCTTACTACGAACATGCTCAGGCACAAACTCTCGGCGCATAGCTCTCTTAAACTCGCTCCACGGTATAGCTGACTTCCCTTGCCTCACATACAAGTCCAGAGCACTCTCCCTTACCTTATCCCACCATTCTCGCGCAAGATCCCTCAAATAAAACGCAGCTTGTTCCACTTTAAAGTCCTCAGGGCAGTGAACCACATTCAGAATATTCTCTATCTCCCTATGCCAATTATCGAGCAAAATTGGCACTCTGGTACCCATGTATTCCTTTGGGTTGAAACGGGCAATGGTAGTACTCATCTTAGCGAAATCTACCCCAGCCTCTTTGTCCTTCCAAAACATCTTCAAGGCCTCAGTAAGCGCCTCTTGATGCTCAAGCATCTTAGCAACTTCATCTATACTCATCATCTCAGCCCTAGCATACAAAGCGGGTCCCTTTTGCGGCAACTTTGAACTATAAAAGAGAAGAGGCAAACATAAACACATATCCCATATCTTAAACACGTATATAATCTGTGCAGACCACACTCGACCGAGCTCTCAACCCACTCGATCGAGTTGAGGCCACTCGATCGAGTTACCCACCTATTCGATCGAGTACCTTGATACCGTCGTTTTGTATCAAAATTAAATTTATAATCCGAACTAAAACTATAGCTAGTGATAGTAAGGGTCGAACCACAGAGAGACAAGATCAATTCTATTTGCTAATTTTTAATCTATTGAAGTAACAATTTAAATTGGGGTTTTGAATTGGTTTGATTCTAAAGACTAATTGACAAAATAAAGAGTTTCTAAAATAAGATAAAAGAGAGATTAGGAACTTCGGTTCACCATGGCTAAGGTCAGGTCACAAAGTGATAGCAGAGGTCTTGTAACGGTCTCAGGGAGTAAGAGCAAGCCTTTCGATCTATGCTCAAATTTAACCTTACGGTCTTTTAATTCCCTAGAATTTCTCAAGCTTTCGCTCAAAGGAAATTCCACAACTAATGAAACCTAACCTACTAATCTTTCAATCTAGCAAGATGGATTTATCAAAAGGATATAAGATCGATACGGAAGAAATCATACTAATAAAATCGACCTAATTTATGCCATGGCTCACCTCGTTCCCAATCAAGAAAATTAGCTATGCATGATTAAAATTATAACAATTGCAAATTTAAAGACATACAATGAAATTGACATGATTGAAATTGAATTTAAGACAAAGGATTAAAACTGAATTGCTTGAACAAAAACTAATAACAACAAGAATTGAATTGACAAGAAATAAAAGAAGAAGGAAATTACATTAAAGAGCTTACTAAAGAATTGATGAACAAAGTAATTGAAATTGGAATCCGTCGGTTCACTTTCTTGTCTCCAAAACTAGATCTAAACTTCAGTTCCTCAATAATGAAAAGCATAACCTAAAATATTGCTGCGTAACTACTGATAAACGTACTTCCAAAAGTTAATTCCAAATTGGGCTTTCAAAAGTCTAAAACATGAAATAAATCTCAGCCTCGCGGCCTGGTCGATCGACCAGCCAGTGCAGTGCAGTATCTCCTGCTGAACGTCCACGAACGATCGACTGATGATGTTGGTCGATCGACCAACTGAGCTATGCAGTAACCTCCTTTCCTCTTCCATACAGCCTCTAAGCTCCATGCACGCATCTTGAGGTGGGCGAGTTTGAACTCCCATCTTCCAAGTTTCCATAGAGTTGCTTCCGGAGGACGATTTAAGCTTGGTTTAGCTCACTTCCACTCATTCCTACAATAAATCATAGAAATTGTAAAGTAAACCGTTCGGGCGAAAGAGTAGCTTTAAGCTAACCAATACGCATGGAAATACGTGCCAAAACTGCAAATAAAGTGTATAGAATATGCACGTATCAAATCTCCCCAAACCAAACCTTGCTTGTCCCCAAGCAAGCCCTAAATGCAACTAAAAGGACCTAATGGAAAGGAGTATATCTCAGAGCTAGCTACAAGTCAATGCTAAACCGTTTAATGCACATAATCAATTACTGCAAAGCTCAAAGCAAGTGAGCAAATTTATGCATATTATGGAATTAAATCGGGCGTTCGACCTTGTAAGACTCATAAATTTGGACTCTACCGGGTCACTCTTCTCTCAGCAAGGCAAATGGTAAGAATATATGTAGAAGAGAGGGGAGAAAATCCAGACTCTCACCTAGACTGCGACCGACAAAACATGTATGCTTGACTAGTATGAATAATGATTCTAGCTACCGTACACACGCATAACCACCGTCAAGGACTATTACATGCCGAACTATTGCAAGATTTGGATATGTGAGGCTAAGTGGGAAAGAAAGGGCAAAACAAGTATGGAAATGTGAGGGTAAGAAGCCAAGCTAGTGATAGATAGTACCTAACAAACCATCAGAAACCGTATCCCGTTCCTCCAACTCGAAAAATAAACCATTGCCTCCAAATGTCTAGGGAACACGCTATCCCAAAACAGACACCTCCAATTCATAAAATAAGCACATGAGGTGTGTTCTCAACTCAGCCGAATGTTTTTCTTATTTTTTTCCAAATTACTTTTTTCCTTTTGTTCTGTTTTTTTTCATTTTCTTTTTCCTGGATGGGCGGTCGATCGACCATCAGACCCAGTCGATCGACCACCTCTACTGGACTATACTCACTGCCCAGACCAACTTCCTTTTTTCTTCATTTTTTCTGAGTTTTTTTTTCTTTTTTCCTCTCATGACTTTCTCTTTTTCAGGCTGACACATTAGCAACTTCTGCACTTCTCATAAATACTCACTCCAACAGTACAGAAACGAACCAAAACTGCTATAATTCGACAAATTCCTCTACTACTTCCTAGCTCGGCACAATGGTAGGCTAAGTATGGGATGCAGTTAAGGGCAACTGGTAGATATGGCTTATAGTGGAGTTAATGGGGCAAAATGAGAAAGGGGGAGATGCAATAGTTCTCAAAACACATAATACCGACCACAAACCGATGCGTATAGACAATAAGCAATCAAAACTCATACACGTGCAAAACATGAAATGACGGGAGTACTACTCTCAATCCTAAATTAACCGGTCATGAACGTCACCAGTTATAGGCTCTATATCTCAGAAAGTATAAGTAGTTTGCCAAAAATAAATGAGTCAAGTCTAATAACCCGAAGTAAATTCCACAACAAAATTTGAGAAATCACTTTTAGTTCTCGCTAAGCAGTTGTGAAAAGGCAAGGAATGGCATATATTTGACTAATAGTGCAATGTCATCATTAATAAACTCCAATCCGACTCGACTATATGCAAAAGTAAACGTGATATTTTTAAATTTTTGGTTGTTTTTTCAAATTGTTTTTTTGAAATTAAAACAAATGCAAGCTGAAATGCAATAAACGTGTGACTGAAATGCAATAAAAAACAAATGCAGATGCAATAGACATATGGAAATACCCTCCCCAAACCAAAACGCACAATGCCCCCATTGTGCTCAGCAGCAAATCACCAGCAGTAACAACAACATGAGGAAGAATATAAGCAACAACAAAGCAAAAGGAAACCAACAAAGAGGGATCGGAACTCACAAAAGAAGACCTCCCCAAACCAGCCAAAAATAGGGGAGGTCACAAGCATCTAATCTCCACCGTCATACTCGGAACCACTATCCTATGCATACAAATATCAGGGCTGATGCCCTTAATATCATCCAAAGAGTAACCTAAAGCCTTCCTGTTTTTCTTAAGCACACACATCAAAGCAGAAAGCTGGTCATCATTAAGCTTAGCACTAACAATAGCTGGGTACTGCTCCGTATCATCTAGAAAAACATACTTAAGATTAGGAGGGAGTGGCTTACGCTCTGGCACCTTTACCTCTACAGCATAGACAAAATCAGCTTCAATGGTATAGCAGGTGTTTACCAAATTCTCGTTGGTCGGGCTTAAGAGCATCTCATCTTCTTCCTCTGTGAGCTCGTAGCTTTCCATTGAGGCTACCAAAGCATCTGGCTCCTCAGCATTCTCCGCTGTATTACCTGCACACTCATCTAAACGGGTTAGATCAGCTAAGGGATCCTTGGCTAAGGATTCCCTCAAGTTATAATTAACAGCCATGTCAACAATATCAATGGAATAACACGTATCATCATCAGCAGGTTCAGTAGCCTCACGAGCAAGACTGAACTCAATGGTGTCATCTCTTACCTCTAAGGTTATAATTCCGCGTTTGACATCTATCACAGCCCCAGCTGTATGTAAAAATGGTCTACCTAAAATGATAAGTATCTGACTGTCCTCTGCAATGTCCAAAACAACGAAATCGACAGGAATAAAAAACTTACCCACTCGAACGGGTACATCCTCTAAGACTCCTAAAGGTCTCTGAGTCGATATATTTGCCATCTAAAGGGTAATATCGGTCACCTTAAGTCTACCAATATTTAGTCTTTCGCAAACAGAATACGGTATGACACTGACACTGGCCCCTAAATCGCAAAGGGCCTTTCCAATTTCGTGATTACCTATAGTGCAGGGAATTGAAAAACTACCCGGATCCTTTAATTTAGGTGGTACGTTAATTTGCGAAAGAGCATTGCATTCTTCCACAAAAGCAACGTTACCATCATCATGAAAATTTCTCTTACGATTCAAAATGTCTTTCATAAATTTAGCGTAAGAGGGTACCTGGGTAATTAGGTCAGTGAAAGGAATTGTTACCTCGAGATTCTTGACCATTTCCAAAAACTTACCAAACTTGCGCTCCAACTTAGTATTCTTTAAACGCTCCGGATACGGGACTGCAACACTGGCCGTAGGATCAGCAACCTTCGGCTTCCGTAAGTTTAAAACTTCCGTCAAATCATTAATAAGTATAGAATCATGAAGATTAGTTGACGGATTTGCGTCCTGCACTGGAGACCCAGTCGATCGACCATTGGTCTCGATCGATCGACCAATCTGGCTGGGCATGAACAGTTTCTGGTCAGAAATTGCTTTGTCAAAAACGTCAGTCGATCGACTGACATTGGTGGTCGATCGACCGCATGTGCTGTGCTCAATTAGTTTCTGTTTAGAAACTTTTTCATCAGGTATTCCGGTCAATCGACTGCTGGTGTTGGTCGATCGGCCACTGGTACTGGCAATAGAGTTTGTTTTCGCACCAGAAATTAAACTCGTCTTTTCATCCTTTCCCGAGTCTTCTCTTGGCTTATCAGGACCATCATAAGAAAGGCCACTTCGGAGATTAATGGCATTAATGGTTTCAATTGGTCCTTCACATTTGCTTGAAGAATTGGCGACTTGCCTAGCCTCTAAATTCTCCAACTGCTTGACAAAATTCTTTGCAGATTCAATCCCGGCTTCTTCTATTTTCGTGACTTGGACCAAAAGAGTTCAGACTAGGTCTCTTAATTCCGCGGTCTCATCTGAATTATGGACATGAATTTCAACTCTTTCCTTGGAAGCTTCAGAGGTCTCGAGCTTCTCGAGACGGGCAGTAATAGAAGTTATGAGTGTCACAACGGCACTCATTTCATCACTTTTCTTTCGCGACTTTCCACGCGAACTTCCAAACTCGGCTCTATGGACTGCCATCTCCTCAATAGTGTTCCAACCTTTATTCTGACCGGTATTATTTTGGAACCTACCATTCGCAGCTGCGTCCAGGATAACCTTGTAGTCATTATATAAAGCATTATAGAATAGGTTGCAAAGGTACCACTGTTGGAACCCGTGGTAAGGGACAGCCCTAACCAAACTCTTGAAACGTCCCCATGCTTCACAAAATTCCTCATCAGGTCCTTGCTGGAAATTTGTAATTTTACTTCTCAAGGCATCAGTCTTTGCAAGTGGGAAGTATTTTTTGTAGAAAGCTAATGTTAGAGATGTCCAATCTGTGACTCCAGCTGCTACCCTATCAAGGTAGCGGTACCAATCTCGCGCCGAATCCTTCAAGGAGTATAAGAACATTATCCCCTTTACTTCATCTTGGGTCACCCCAGCCGGTATAGGTATGGAACAGCAGTAGTCTGTGAAAATTTCCATATGCTTCAAAGGATCCTCGTCCGGTAGGCCAGCAAACTGATTTCACCCGGCAGGCCAGCAAACTGATATAGGAGGAATTAAATTCGAAGTGACCAGTAGTAGGGGTAGGTAAAACATGTCCCTTTGGAATGTGTTGCTCTTTTGGTTGAAGATTGTCATATATCGTAGTCATGTTCGCAAAACTGAGAGTACTCAAGTCTTCCTCTCAAAAACCTATCTTCTAACTGTGCAAAAGCAAAACTAGAAGCAAGAGTAAGCAACGGCCTCAAGGAACCAAAGTTCCTTGAGACAAGAAAAATAAACTAAAAATAAAGCAAACAGAATTACACCGTCTCCCCGGAAACGGCGTCAAAATTTGATACCGTCGTTTTGTATCAAAATTAAATTTATAATCCGAACTAAAACTATAGCTAGTGATAGTAAGGGTCGAACCACAGAGAGACAAGATCAATTCTATTTGCTAATTTTTAATCTATTGAAGTAACAATTTAAATGGGGGTTTTGAATTGGTTTGATTCTAAAGACTAATTGACAAAATAAAGAGTTTCTAAAATAAGATAAAAGAGAGATTAGAAACTTCGGTTCACCATGGCTAAGGTCAGGTCACAAAGGGATAGCAGAGGTCTTGTAACGGTCTCAGGGAGTAAGAGCAAGCCTTTCGATCTATGCTCAAATTTAACCTTACGGTCTTTTAATTCCCTAGAATTTCTCAAGCTTTCGCTCAAAGGAAATTCCACAACTAATGAAAACCTAACCTACTAATATTTCAATCTAGCAAGATGGATTTATCAAAAGGAAATAAGATCGATACGGAAGAAATCATACTAATAAAATCGACCTAATTTATGCCATGGCTCACCTCGTTCTCAATCAAGAAAATTAGCTATGCATGATTAAAATTATAACAATTGCAAATTTAAAGACATACAATGAAATTGACATGATTGAAATTGAATTTAAGACAAAGGATTAAAACTGAATTGCTTGAACAAAAACTAATAAAAACAAGAATTGAATTGACAAGAAATAAAAGAAGAAGGAAATTACATTAAAGAGCTTACTAAAGAATTAATGAACAAAGTAATTGAAATTGGAACCCGTCGTCTCACTTTCTTGTTTCCAAAACTAGATCTAAACTTCAGTTCTTCAATAATGAAAAGCATAACCTAAAATATTGTTGCGTAACTACTGTCAAACGTACTTCCAAAAGTTAATTCCAAATTGGGCTTTCAAAAGTCTAAAACATGAAATAAATCTCAGCCTCGCGGCCTGGTCGATCGACTAAGGGGCATGGTCGATCGACCAGCCAGTGCAGTGCAGTATCTCCTGCTGAACGTCCACGATCGATCGACTGATGATGTTGGTCGATCGACCAACTGAGCTGTGCAGTAACCTCCTTTCCTCTTCCAAACAGCCTCTAAGCTCCATGCACGCATCCCGAGGTGGACGAGTCCGAACTCCCATCTTCCATGTTTCCATAGAGTTGCTTCCGGAGGACGATTTAAGATTGGTTTAGCTCACTTCCACTCATTCCTACAATAAATCATAGAAATTGCAAAGTAAACCGTTTCGGGCGAAATAGTAGCTTTAAGCTAACAAATACGCATGAAAATACGTGCCAAAACTGCAAATAAAGTGTATAGAATATGCACATATCATACCTCAACTCCAGAACCTGACAAGAAAGCATCACAAAACCCACTCGATTGACCCCTTAACTTACTCGATCGACTAGCCCTTGCTCTATCGAGTTCCCAACTTACTCAATCGAGTGCCCCAAAACAGCACCGACTTCCCAAAAACGTCATATATCCCACTCGACCGAGTCCAGCCTACTTGATCGAGCCCCACCTACTCGATCGAGTATCCCTCACTCGATCGAGTCATGTTGACTCGTTAGCTACCCGCATGCTCAGCTCAACTACTTTTCACAACAACTATATATATGTATACGTAGATAAAACAACACAACATCCTATTCACATGTTTCTAATAAACCACATTAGAAATCAACATCATGCAATTCCGTTATTCACATCAACATATAATCATGCAAACTACTCACCTTTCGCCACTACATCCTCCATTCTCCACATTCATTTATCCACCAATTCATACAACGCATCATTCAATACATATATGCAATATAGCTTAAATAAACACATAGCGATCCCATAACATCCTATAGTGACCGGTTCAAAGTTGTTGGGCAAGATCGCGATTTTCGTATGTCTCCCAAGCCTTTGCATTAGCTCTTAACAACTCCTACGCGGGTTCATTTTATTTTGACTCCCTAGATTCATTGGGTTCAATAATTACAGGTTCCAAAATCGTCTCTCTGATAACACTTTGTAACACCCCTATACACCAAACTGCCTTACCAAGACCACCTAATGCATGGAAATGCTACCATCTTGGTTACACGAGGCAATGTATATAAAATAGACCATAAAGAAACATACTTAATTAAGTAAATGAGTTTAAGTGATTACAATATCAAAATCCCAAACTGTAAAAGAAATAAAAATGTTCCAAAAACCAATCAACTGGAAATCAAACTAAGTTTAAGACACAGCGGAAGACTCTAAAGACATGTGATGACTCCATCCCAGCTATCCCTCGCGCAAGCCACCTCATACCTGCTCAATAACTGATAACCATCCTCGAATGGATCAGCACAGTTTTCAAAACATATAAAACGGGGTCAGTTACTAATTACATAAAACAAGATACACAATATACAAACACACACAACTCCCAACTCCATGATATCTCCACACACCTGACTACACACTAAAGTATGTAGTCCTGCCAGAAAACCCATTGTAACAGATATTCCACGCCGCCAGTGGAGGACTGCAACCGTACCCACCAAATCCCCGCTCATCTATTCCGAGCGATACCCCATGTTCCTTAATGTGCACATCCTCTCCTGTGGCAGGTTCCACAGAGGGCGAATCAAGGGCGTGAAGCCACTCCCGCAAGTGACTCCACTCAGCCGAGGATGCGCCTCGCGAACCACAAACAAACACAACACAACCAATTATACAAAAACAACACCAATATAATCCAATTTGTTAAAGGTCAACAATAAACACAACCATCACCAACAACTATGTAATCAATAACCGAGTAGGGAAACCCTACCTGGAATAAGCAAATCACTACGACCGTCACAAAGCAGCTATTCAATATTGCTCCTCTACGAAACCACCTCCTATAATCACATAATCATACCATTACCATATAATACAACATTATATTCCCAAAACCCCCAAATTACCCAATTAGGGTTTTAAACAAAATCAATGAAAAGGTATAAAAACTATACAAGGATCTTACCCACGACACGATGAATTCAACGGCGTAAAGAACACGATGATCCGACAACCTTAGCTCTTGGGATTTGATAGCAACGCGAAGATGAAAGTAACGTAACTTGTTTTCTCTCTTGAAAGGTTTTTAGAAAAGATAAAAGTTATGAAGAAACTGACGAAAAGCTTTAACTATTAATCACGCGTTGCTAAGAAAACCCGGCTAAAATATCCCGCAGAACCGACTTCTCGTTCGAGTAAGTCACTTACTCGATCGAGTGACCCTTACTCGATCGAGTGCCACATACTTACTCGAACGAGTACCCATCAGCAGAACACTGTTTCGTAAACCAAACTTACTTACTCGACAGAGTAAGCTCCACTCGATAGAATACCCAAAAGCATAAAAAACCGTAGTACTACAGGTAAGGTTATGGGTGTAGGGTTGATGGGTTTGGGTGGTGATTGGTGTTGGTTGGGCTCGGGCAAAATAGGGCAGAAGGGGGGTTTGGGTCGCGGGTTTTGAGGTGGAAAAATAAAGGGAATGGGTGTTGGTAGTGGGGTTCGAACCTAGAATCTGAGGAGATGGGGGATGGATCAAAGCAAGCCTCGAGGCCAAAATTCGTCCAAAAAACGAGATACAAATCGTCTTAAAAATCGAGTAAAAAACCGCTTTGAAAAATGTAATTTTTCAAATAAAATAAAGCGATAAAAACACGAAAAAACGTCACAATCTCATTAAAATAAAATCTTTGAACGATAATTTATTTTTCAAATAAATTATAAAACCTTAAATTTTAAAAAAACTTGAAAATATGAAAACCGATGAAATAAATTTCATTTATTTCAAAATAATTTAAATTTCATTTAAATTATAAAACCGCAAAATAACGTTTGTTTCGCATCAATAAACGAAATCCGCTAACGAGCGATGTTAGTTGTAGATACCCAGTATTTGCACCTTCCAAAAACCACCCGCTGATGATCGGACTATAACGTGTTTTTGATATGCGTGCGTTGATTGGCTATACATGAGACGATTTAATGCATTGCTTGAATATGAAAAATGATTTCATAAATGATTTTCTAACTTCATTTGCATTAAAACAACACTATTTAGAGTTACAGCCGTCTTCGGACCCAAAACCGACTCAAAAACCCGCAACCCGAGTCAATCTGAGTCAACCCGAGTCTAAAATGTCAAAAATAATGCCATAAATGGTTTTATCATGCCATTTGCATTAAAATGACACTAATTAGAGTCTAAACCGACACCGGGCCAAAAACAGACTCAAAATTCAAATCCCGACTCAACACGGATCAAACCCGAGTCAAGCACAAAAAACTTGCCTCAAGTAACACCCAAATATCATTTTATTAGATGCCTATATTTTTACACGACATCTTATTTGATTACCACAAATCAAACCAACCAAACAATGGATAGAGCAAAGGCTACGTCCAAATTGAAAAGGACAGTACACCCCATTGGGGCACTAAGTGGCTCACGCCTCTTTATGCTTCCTTCTTAACCTCCAAGAAAACTCAACCGACCTACCACCCCACATTTCTCTATAAATACCAACCTTCACATATCATAATCCTTACGCGAGTGCCCGCCCCCTCACATCTCCCTTAAACTTCTAGACTCGACTTCTTAAGTCAAAAAATCGACACATGTTTTCGACCTAATGATAAAAAACACAAGCCTTACACATTTTGTTTGGTACAGTCGCCGTACATTCGACTGACCCATTCGACCAACTCAACATTAATCAACATGTTTTTCAACCACATGTTTTCAACATATTTTCAAAACAAAATCCTTTTTTAAGGCACTCTTTTAAACTTCTTTGATCGCGAGTAGTCACAATGAGAATACCGTCTCTAAAGTCGTCTACCTCGCAAATATCAATACACATAGGTTTGAGGGTGTAAATAACTCACTTATTTCATGTCTTTGCTGTTTTTATGAGTTTATAAGCATGAACAACGCATAACACGATCAAAAAACAGGAGAAATGAGCTAAAACCGGATTTTGGCCTGAGACAGGGGCTACTTGTGGAGCAGGGGAGCTCGCGCCTCTATGCTCTCTCAGGCCTTAATCCAGCTGTGTTTGTGTTCATCTTTCCGCAACATTTTCCTTTTATTTTGTTTTACGGCTCTTACCGTTTTAATTCATTTTTATGACAAATATTTTAACCATAAATCGTAATCACCCTTGGTTCCTTATACCATGACGGTTTTATCTGTGACTCGGTGATATTATTTGGTTTATTACATTTTAAAGGGTATTATAACACTCTTTTCTTTTATTTACCATTTTTCTCATTTATTTACACTTGCAAACATATTAGTCATAATTCATAATCATCCTTGGTTCCTTATACCATGTCAGTTTAATCCGAGTACGATGACAAACTTGACTAATTAGTACCAAAAAAAAAACTTGACTAATTAAAAAGAAATGAACTTCACATATTAGTTCATATTAAACATTTTATATTTTTATTTGTAAACTATGGTTTTCAAACTTGTACATCCGACAACGAATATTACTAATATAATTGTAATTATTCCGAGTCATGCAAAGCATACTTGCAAATCATTTAAACACAAATACGATCTTAAATAACCTTTTTAACAACCTGGAGGAACCTCTTGGCTCGCCCCATGGCTCGTGCCCCAAGAGCCTGCCTATTTCCACCTTTCAAAACCTGGACATGCCTTGTTCCCTCGCCAATAGGCTCGCACCCTAATGGGGCTTCCTGGCACTATTCTGTCTCATTTTGGTACTTGTCTAGGAGGATCCCGATTACGGTTAACCTGAATACCTGACGGAGCAGATTTACGAGTTTGCATTTAATACTTTCTCACTTGACACCCTTTTTCAAACAATTGGATCGTGTTAAACATCATAACCCGAATTTGGTAAATGGATGTTTAATTTTGGTTTCACATGCAAATCAATCTAAATCCAACTTTGACATCAATTTCATGATATTTGGATAAACAAATCGACTTAGGAAATTATCACATGTTAGGTTAAGCTTTTGGATGCGCATTCATGCATTTAAACCGTTTTATCAGCTTTTGTACTTAAACAACCACGATCGATCAGTAGAGGTCGCTAACACGGGCGGGATTGGGTGTATGGTTAAAGGGCTTCCAAATACGTACCCTCACCCCTTACTCAGAACCTTTGGATAGTGGAAGGCCTTATCCAGGGTGCACGAGATTCATTCTAGAGATAGGATGTTAAAGGAGGACGAGGCCTCATCTTTAGTACCAATGTCAAGCACCACTTTTTGCCTTGATTGACTGGGTATAAAGTGGATTCGAATGGGTTCCAGGCATCCCATAATTTCTTGGTGGCGACTCCGAACATCTGTGCATCGTTTCGATACCTTTGCCAAGACGAAACCGACTGGTCTAAAATGATCCGGTCGAAAGCATTTCTACGCCACCGAGCATGGCTTTCAAAAGACCGTTGTACGTTCACAGATTGGCTTGGCGTGAAGGTGGCTCATGTCTACAGACTGGTAGGTGGCCTGTGCCCACAGACCGGCATGTGGCTTATGTTCACATAAGTAAATATGTGTCCTATCATCATCAGGTGTTTTGTAGGGATTTCTGTAAATTCCAATATCGACGGATACGGGTATCTACACCTCCACAACTAATCTGAGAAGGGAGGTGCTTGATTATGAGTTCCTTGATGATGCCAACTTCGATAAAAGGTAAAATGTGACATTGTTACTGTAACATTATTACTGTAAAAGTTCTTGACTAGTCTGACTTCAATTTGCTGTAACAGTAAGACCCTGGCTATGTTTGGAGATAAAAGGAAATTGACAAGGGCAGATATACTCTCGCTACATCCAAACAATCGCACGAATTGGACTGTGTTCGAATGTTAGTCTCTACTCTTAAATCATGTCGAGAACAACAAAAGTGCCACACGGCGACAAGGCCCAACAATACTTCACCTTGGACTAGGTCACATGGTAAGTTCAACCGGTGTAAAATGTCTGCTTTTGTTTAATCAGATATAATGCTTATACAAAGGAAATCTAACTCTTGATTTTTTTTTTTAAATACAGAATGCCCTATTGGCTATAATGCAAGAGGATAGTGAACTGGGTAATTTAAAGACCGTGTTGTTTGAGATTTGGGATAATTTCATCCATGCGAGCAAGGCTAATTACAGAATTAATGCCCAGCATATATTTTATACCTTGTTTGTTTGACAATCACTACTTCGGTGTTTGTATTGACTTCAACCATAAGCAGATTAGTCTGATTGACAATCAAGCGTATGCCAACTGGGAGGCCTCGAACACTTACAACGTCGCACTAGTAGTAGTAAGTACCCTGAGTTTTTTATTTTACATATTAGTGTCATCTACATTACAAATAGATTAATACAGTAACAATGTTACTATATGTCAATCTAAATGTCCTGTTTCTGACAGGCCGGTTGCATGAGTGACTTCTTGGAGATGAAGGGTGACACGAAGATAGAAGCTATGGCCAAGTTTCCTTTGGTAAACGTGAAGTGGGAATCGGAGTCTCGGACTCCTAAATATGAAGAGTCGGCTTGTTTCGTTATGATGGTTGTATCCAACTTTGAGGGGCATCCGTATAAGTCTTGGTACCACAACAAGTTATATCGGCGGGCATGTTGTGCTCAAATCGCTGCGTCTTTTCTCTTAGCAGACATGAATAAAATAAGGACTAAATTGCTAGACCCTGTGGAAATTTTCATCGAATCCAAGAAAACTCTTTGGCCTAACATATATGCAAGGAGAGAAGCCCTTAGAATGGCCAAAGGAAGGTACCAAAAGACGTACTGACAGATGACAAAGAAATAATTCGGGAGAAACCGAAAAAAATCAACACTGAACTGTGTGTCCTTCGTTTTAAAATCAAACACAAGTAATGTTAACTTAGGTCTACTATAAAATAATGTTACTTTAACAGTGTCATAGTATGTGTGAAAAAGTGGAGTTGCATTTTCGAATATTCCTATTATTATTTAATGTTGAACAATGATGTTAATCTGTGACTAATTAGAAGTGAAATTTCTTAATTACGTAACATCTTACCTTGTCAAATTAAGTTTTGTTTTAGAACACTGCCATTGGACAATAATTTAAACGACAAATCATTAATAAGTAACTGTAACACTGTGACAAATCATTAATAAGTAACTGCTCTTAATCAAGGGAAACATGCAACGTGGGTTACATCAATTTTTAAACTTAATTTTAACTTCTTAAATAAGTTTTTAACTTTTTGACTTCCAAAAAATAAAGTAACATTTTTTTTATAGCAATTAATTAATTTTGAAAACTGTTTTTAACCATTTTAATTCAAAACTGTAACTGCTATTGGACGTTATTTTAAACCACAAATCATTAATGATGTTACTGTAACAATGTGACGGTTAAAGAATGTGACTCTTCGAATTTTCCCTTCTCCGCAGCAGTTATAATTGCTCTTAATCATGGGGAACATGCAGCATGGGTTACATCAATTTACAATTATTTTTAACTATATCAATTCCAAATTAAATTAAAAGTTTATTTTACAGCAGTTAATTCAATAACTTAACTACTTCTTAATCTCACTTGCCTATAAATACACTTATTTTCATTCAACATATGCACTTCTCTTTTTTTTTTTTATAAAAAAACCAAGACAAGACACAACAACTTTCCCTTAATTACAAAGTTTTTTGTTTTAAATTTTTTGTTGTTTTGCAATATTAAATCTACTAAAAAATTATCGAATCTTTAATATTAAAAATGTTGCTCTATTTCGATTTTAATATCTTAATACCTTGCTTTCTGTTTTCACCGTACCTTCATTACTCGAATGTTATTACTAAGAGTAACACCGTTATAGTTTAAGTTTTTTTATTAATATATTTTGTTTTCGCTGGTACAGAGACATAAGGTCAAAATAATGGAACAAATTAATAAGACACTTTCAGACACCAAGAATGAGCTTAAAGAAAAAACAAGGCATAGGGATGCCTTGTTTAAAGAGGTTATGGCGTTTCATACTAAGGTTCAAGAACTAGAAAAACATGCACAATTGCTTGATGAAGATTTGCAGAATGCTGAAGCGCATGTCAAGTTTCTGATTGCAGAAAAAAAATGTATTGCGAGATAACTAGAAGAAAATAAGAAAAGAAATACACCGAAGCTGATCTGGACAGGCAACTTCTCCTTGGTGTAACAGCTTTAACGGAATCATATACCAAAATCCACCCTTTGAATAAGGTAAATTGGCCTAAAGTTGTGGAGGCAATTGAAGAGTTGGACGGTTATAGGAAGCGTCTTAAGGTGGAGTTGCCTAATGGTGAAAGTAGCGTCCATGCTTCCGGGAACAAACGTCCTAGAAGGGACTGAAAAATTTGATATATTCTTAACTGTACAACATCATGCTGGTACTGTAACAACATGTTGTTACAGTTTATTTTAAAGATAACTACATTTAGTTTTTGCGGAGTATTTAGTTTTTTTACTAGTTGTTGACTTGACATTTTGTCTAAGAAGATATTTTTCATGAATGAACGTTTCCTAATTTAGTTAATTATGCAATTTATTTTGTTTAAATATTATACTATAGTAACACTCTTTCTGTAACAATGTGACACTAATACAAACCAAACGTTTAGTAACACATAATCATGAATGATGCTTCGAAAACGGGTCGAAAATGTTGGAATTTGTGTTCTCAACAATAGTGCGATCACATTATTGAAACTCATGATAAGAATACGTGTAGGGATGATTCATTTATTTATGTCAACTGATCAGCATTAATCGGTAATGATTGGCTGACTAGATTTTGACATTACTGTCGTTTGATGGTGGTGATCAGTTGATCCCTTAAGGTCACACCTAAAGGACGATTTCCTTAATAGAAAATTTAATTAATTGTATATCGATGCAGATTAATTGATTCCTTATAATTGAACAATTTACGTCTATGAATGAGAATATATATATCTTATTGTAATTCGATTAAATAAGATTTGATTTAGTAATTAAAATGTTATATTACTTAAAGTTTGTTTATAAAACAATTAAGAGAGAATGGTTAATCTTAATTACAAAGTGTTGTAGATTATATTAACATGATCCATTTTACAATATGTAATTGTGAGTTACCTTTTAATTTGTTAAAATTGATTTTTTCATTTTGTGAATAACATTTAATTTGTTAAATGTAAATTAGTGAGACTAATAACTTGTGAATTGTCACATGTCACACAACATTACAAAATGACAATTGACAAAATTAAAATGGATGTACACATTATGATATGCACTGAAATAATGGGTGGTTTCTGGTTATTATAAGATGTCTTTAAATTGTTTAAAAGACATGATGATGACCTTAACTTCTATAGACTACACCCTATATATTTTGATAAGAGAAAAAGAAAAAGTGACGGCCATGCATTGGCCTTGTGATGCTTCCCATCCGGCCCTCTTCCCTCTTAGAGGGATTTTTTTTTTTCTTTTTCTCACTTAACAACTCTCTTAATTCCTATCATTCTCACCTCTCTCTAAAATAGTTTTAGAACAAAGAAAATTGTTTAAGAAAAATTTAATAAAATCCTTTTACATTACTATAGTAGTAATATTGTTGTTATTAGATTTATCATAAGGACACTAATTACATTACCTAGTTAGTAATTCAATTAGTATTAAGGGATGGTCTTGGTGCAACTAAGAGGAGGTATTCCACTATTAATACTTGAATATTTTGGAGGATCATCCGTATACATTGTAGCTCAAGAACAAGTGGAGGAAGGAGTCCTCACTTGTGCCCTTTTCGTGCCTTACCTACAATGTAAGGAACTTAATTCTTCCATATTTTATCTTATGTTATGCTTGCAACTAGATCTATAATTAAATAAGTTTAATTAGAGAGTTTTAGAATCCTTTCAAATGGTATCAGAGCATAGGTCGTTGCATGCATAATCGGTTTATAGTTTTTCCGAGTTAAATGAAAAACATTTAAAACTAGATATTTTGTGATTTATATTATAAAGTCACGAAATTTTTTGCATGTTGTATATTCTGGTCCTAAAATGTATTTAGGTCATTTTGATGATTTATGGTAATTTTTGGCTCATTTTAATGTATTTAGTAATTTTATTACATTTTATTAAGTAAAATGGTATTTAAAATGCTTAAAATCGTTACACTTAGTTTCTGACCCTGAAATTTTTATATGACCTCACATGCATATTTTACTTATTGTATGTAAAATTTTGTATAAATTTGATTTATTTTGCATAATTTATAATTTTTATGTGATAAAAATGGAATAAATGGAGGTAAAATGGTTAAAAATAGCTAAACTTCGAAACAGGCCATGAAATTTTAATATGTTGTCTCATGCATATTTTAATCACTGTGTGTAAAATTTGAGATAAACGCGATTCATTTTGCATGATTTATGAATTTTTAGTGTAAAAATGACATACATAGTGAATATTTTAGCAAAAATAGCTAACCAAATTACATGGCATGAGAAAATTATATTAGGTTAATCCTATGAGCGGTTTCCTTCCTTTTCGTCCTGGCCTTCCGTCCTCCTCTAGGGGTTAAAAATCTTCCTTTATTTTTCTGTCTATTTTGCAATCTCAGGGATCATGGCTGCTACTGAATCAAGGAAGGATAGTGGGGGCATCGAGGATGGGTCTTTTGTGTGGGATGAAGGAGGAGAAAGTGGGGAGACACAACCGTCTGAACATGCCCTAATTGGTCGGATTTGGGGTTCAAAAACCATAAATATTAAAGCTACCATTGAAACGATGTGCAAGTTGTGGAGTTCGCGCAATGAGGTCCGAGGTAATATACTTGACTCGCAAACCAAAACGTTCATGTTTTATTTCCAGGATGTTAGGGATAAGGAGAGAGTCCTCGAAGGCCAGCTTTGGAACTTTGACTCTTTTGTATGGTGTTTAAATGACCCAAACCCTAATGGAAACTTGTGGGATGTGCCCCTATCCTTTGTCCCTTTTTGTGTACGTGTCTACGATCTACCTTTAGAGGGACGAAGCGTTGAGGAGAATTGTAGTAATTTGGGGAACCAAATTGGGACCTATGTTGGCAGGGATATAACCTCTTACCCGCAGTTAGATAGAGCAATCAGACTATGGATCATCCATGGTGTTCGAGGGAAGTTAAAGAACTCGGTTGTTGTGTGCATGAAGGGGGGCAAGAGGGTGACCTTTGGGGTCAAATACGAGCGCCAGCCGTTGTTTTGCTATGGATGTGGGATTCTAGGGCACGAAGAGAAAGAGTGTGAGGAGGGGCCGTATGAGGAGGGCTCCTATGATTACGGGGCTTGGATTAGGGCTTCCCCTTGGAAGCCTATCAAAAAAGAGGACACTGATAGCAAGAAGTCGAAAGTGGGGAGAAATTTGAGTGAAGTGTTTGAAGGGATGGATAAGGAGGGGGAGAGTATAGCGATAGAAGCCATGGTCAAGCGATTACAAGGAGTGACGATAAACACAAAAGCTACTGGCCCCTCCTCTACTTCCAATGGGGATAAAGACCTAATCCTCTCTCACGAGGTGGAAGGAACGGGTATGGGGGTGGTGGTAGGAGAGGGACGGGTGGGGACTATTGTGGAGGGGTCGGGAAAGGAGGTTCAAAAGGGAAAAGGTCCTGGGACTTGGCGTCGACTGGAGGCTCCCAGTGCACAACAGAGGAGGAGTTCCACGGGGTCGAAGAACAGGAGTAGGGGAGAACAAGAAGGGGAGACTGGGGAAGCATCAAAGCGGTTCCATGGGACTACGGAGGAGTTGTATACTAGCTCGGGGGACATACCTATGGATAACTGGGGTTGGGAAGGAGGGGGAGAGGATGGCGTGACGGGGGGTAAAGAGGTGGGTAGTGCTATGGCGGGTGATCAAGTTTTTGGAATGAATTCTAGTCACCTTATTAATTTTTTATCGGCGGAGGTTGCGGAGGAGCAACCCCGCCGGGACCAATGAGTCTTCTATGTTATAACTGCCGTGGTTTAGGCAACGACCCGACAGTTGTTAGGTTGAGGGGGTTGCTACGGAGGGAGAAAGCGGACGTGGTAGTGTTGATGGAAACGAAGCTAGTTAATCAGGAGCTTCAAGGCGTTATTCAACGGCTGGGTGGTGATTACATGGGGATAGGGATAGATTCTATGGGCCGCTCTGCGGGTGTGGCTATTCTGTGGAAGGAAGGAGTGGATGTGGAAATTATCTCGTCGACCGCGTATCATATTGACGTTGTTGTTCGTGGATTGTTTAACCTGGATGAATGGAGGCTCACTGGGATATATGGGTGGGCTCGTGGAGAAGAGAAATGGAGAACTTGGCATATCATGAAGGATATCAAACCGCTATCGAATCTGCCTTGGGTTATGATCGGGGATTTTAACAAAATACTTTTCGAGCATGAGAAACATGGCGGGGCTCCGAGGGAACAATATCTTATGGATGAGTTTAGGAGTGAAATTGACGAGTGTGGGCTCTTGGATGTGGGTTTTTCCGGGAACCCATACACATGGTGGAATCGAAGGGGAGGGGATGAGGCGGTTTATGAGAGGCTAGATAGAGCTTTGGTTTCGCCCGCTTTCTTGGAAGCATGTCCCACGATTTGCCTGTCACATGTGGAGTTCGACAAGTCTGATCACGCCCCAATAAAACTGGAGATTTTTACGCCAATTAAATCCTTGAAGAAGAGGGGATTCCGGTTTGAAGAGATGTAGACAACCAGTGAGCAGTGGGAGGAGGTAGTGCATGAGGCGTGGCTAGATGTGGGGGTCATGGGGACTAGTCAGGCGGCCTTACGTAAGCTGGACTTGTGTGCTAGTAAACTGGAGGAGTGGAGTCGAGGCCAATTTGGTAAGCTGCGCTTCCAAATTGAAGAAACAAGGAAACGGCTGCACTTTCTTGACTCGTGCACGCATGATAATGAAGCTATTGAGGAGAGACGGGGTACGTGTGCTAAATTAGATGAGTTGTTGATGGCAGAAGAGACATATTGGAGACAGCGATCTCGGGTGAGCTACCTAGCTGAAGGAGATAAAAACACGAGGTTCTTTCATATTCGAGCGTCCAACATGAAACGGAGAAACGGAATCAACCGGCTGAAGGATGGGGATGGCAATTGGGTGATGGAGGAGGAGAAATTGAGGGGGATGGCCATGGCGTACTTTGACGAGTTGTTTACGTAAGTGGGACCGGGGAGAGCCGAAGAAGCTTTATCTTGTGTGGCGCGGGTTGTCACGGAGGAGATGAATGACGCACTTACCAAGCCTTTCACGCAGGAGGAGGTAAGGGTAGCTTTGTTCCAAATGAAACCGAGTAAGGCTCCGGGGCCGGATGGGTTGAATGCGAATTTTTTCCAAAAGTTCTGGCACATTTTAGGTAAAGATGTCGCATGCTATGTGATTGATTGTCTGGAGGGGCGAGAAGACATGACCGCAATTAATAACACGCATATTGTCCTCATTCCGAAGATAAAGCATGCTACTGAGCTCAACTCAACAATTTCAGGCCAATATCTTTGTGTAATGTTATTTACAAATTAATTGCCAAGGTTTTGGTGGGCAGACTCAAGTGTTTTCTAAATGACTCGGTTGAAGTTGAACAAAGTGCCTTTATTCCGGGACGGTTAATATCTGATAATGCTATAATGGCCTTTGAAAGCTTTCATTTTATAAAATCACATAACCAAGGCAGACAGGGTTATATGTCTCTAAAGCTAGACATGAGCAAGGCTTATGACCGTGTCGAGTGGTCCTTTTTGGAGCAAGTTCTAGTCAAGATGGGATTTGCCCCACAATGGGTGGCGATGTCGATGAACTGTGTGAGGACGGTCAGGTCCGCAATTTTAATTAATGGAATTCCGAGTGATTTTATACGCCCTAGACGGGGTCTTCGCCAAGGTGACCCTCTCTCCCCTTACTTATTTATCCTGTGTGCTAATGTGTTTTCTCGGCTTTTATCTAGAGAAGTGGCGCGTAAAAAACTGTTTGGGGTCCGTATCTGCCGAGGAGCTCCGAGCCTTTCGCATTTGTTTTTTGCGGATGACTCACTTATCTTATGTCGGGCGGATAAGAAGAATGCGGAGACTATTAAGGGTGTGCTTGAACTCTATCAAGAAGCATCAGGACAACGACTTAATTTGCAGAAATCGGAGCTTTTCTTTAGCCCAAGTGTGAGTGAGGATGACCGGGGCTTGGTGCGTGAGTGTCTGGATGCCGTCATTGTTGAAGCTCCAGGAAGATACCTTGGCATGCCTGCCATTGTGGGGCATAATAAAACTAGGGCCTTTAGCCCTGTTAAGGAGCGAATATGGAAGAAACTAAAGGGGTGGAAGGAGAAGCTTCTCTCATTTTCGGGCCGGGAAATTCTTATAAAGGCAATCGCCCAATCAATTCCTACCTATCAAATGGGGATATTCAAGTTTCCAACCTCTTTATGCTCAAAGATAGAAGGGGACCTGGCCCGGTTTTGGTGGGGGTATAGTGGTGAAAAAAGGCAAATTTACTGGATATCGTGGGAGAAAATGAGTCGTGAAAAAGCTGGTGGTGGTTTGGGATTTCGCCATTTCGTGTCTTTTAATCTTGCCATGCTTACCAAACAATTTTGGAGGCTCTACGTGTAATACCCGCCCTTTTTGAGACCCTTTGACCAGCGTTGACTGACCTTGGGAGCGGGAATAGCCTTAGAAGTGAGTGCCAAAACCATCTTGGGTTGCGTGTTAAGAGTGGTACTCGATAGAGTAGAGGTTACTCGATCGAGTAGCTAGGTTACTCGATCGAGTAGCTAGGTTACTTGATCGAGTAGGGGGCAACTCGATCGAGTATGTTGGGTACTCGATCGAGTACCGAGTTTTCAGCGTGGGTTTTATATCGCGTTTTGTTAAATCCGCATATCACTTCCGCCACTTTCCTCCTATCCTTCAGTCGCCTCTTTCCCTTCCCTTCACCTCAAAACCTCCATGGAAGCCTATGTGAAGATCCTTGTGTCTTAGAAGAGCGTCACTTGAGTCGGGTAGCGGTCTTTTGCTGAGTTTCTCCCTATAGGTATGTCATAATCATCATACGTGTCCTTGTTCTTTACAGTTAGGATTTGCTTGTTGGTAATAGATAATTGTATTGTGGTTATAGGCCTTGCTTGGTCGCTGGATAGGTTATTTGTCGACATGGATTGGTTGCAGTTGCTCAAAGGTAGGTTCGCCTACTCAGTTTCTGTAGATGGTCTAGTATGTTGGTCGTTGTGATTGTATTGTGATTGCTTAGTATCGTAGTTGTATTGTGACGGTTGTGATGGTGATTGTGGTTGTTGTTTCTGGTTCTCGAGACGTGTGCTCGGCTGAGTGGGGTCACTTGCGGGAGTGGCTTTGCGCCCTAGTTTCGCCCTTTGTGGAACCCGCCACGGAAGGGGATGTGCACATTAATGGACAGGGTTATCGCTCATTATGAGGAGCGGGGATTTGGTGGGAACGGCTGCGGTCCCCCACTTTGGTGGCTGGTCCAAAGTGGACGATCGATGATGAGTTGGTTGGGTTATCGTGATTGTGTTTGAGACTGATAGCATTGTTTGTATTGATAATTGTAGTTGCCGTTGTCGTCTCTTATCTCAGTACTGACCTTGCGTGGTTGTTTGTTTGTTATGTGTCTGCCGTGATCCCTTATGGTGAGCAGTCGGTCTTAGCAGGTGTTGATGTTGTTGATAGCTGGAGTCCGGGCAGGGATGAGTCTTCACGAGATTCGATAGTCATAGCGAGTAGTCTTTGAGTTGTATCTTTCATATCGTTTGTTTGTTTAAATCGCTTGTAATACAATATAATAGTTCTGTTATCGACATTTGATTATTACTATCCTCGGGCAACCGAGATGGTAACGCCCTTATATGCTAAGGAAGGCCTATTTAAGGCTCCTCTGAATATGGGGGTGTTACACTACGACCGACCAAACTCTCTTGTTGCTAGGCTCATGGCAGCAGGTATTACCCCTCAGGTGACTTGCTTGGAGCGGAATTGGGATATCACCCGTCCTATGTGTGGCGAAATATGATGGAGGCTCTTCCATATTTTAAGAAAGGCAGTTGCTGGCTTGTCGGAAATGGAGAAAAGATCCGGTTTTGGAGGGATAAGTGGTGCTTTTCGGATCCTTCTGCCCGTTTGCTCTCTCCTATTAGCGGTTTGAATGACAGTGTTGTGGCGGACTGGTTTATTGATGAACCGAAGAGATGGAATGAGACACTCCTGCGACAGCATCTTTATGAGTTCGAAGCCAGGGAAATTCTTAGGATCCCGTTATGCTCTTTGGAGGAAGACGACAAGCTTATTTGGCCTCACACGAGGGATGGTTCATACTCGGTAAAGTCGGGGTATCATTTCATTAAAGAGCAAGCTTTGAATGAGAATGGGGGAGGGGAGTCGAGTGCTGTCCCGAAGGTGTGGTCACAAATATGGCGGCTAAAACTACCCCCGAAGATCAAAAACTTCGTGTGGAGGGCGTGCAAAGGGGCGTTTCCTTGTGGTCTAAACGTGAATAAGCGGGTGTTGCAAGCTGACCCGACATGCCAGCGGTATGGGAGGATGATAGAGTCCGAGGTTCATGCTTTGTTAGACTGCCCTTTTTCTCAGGAGGTGTGGGAGACGAGTGGGATAGGGGATGAGGAGTCGGGTAGTCTCGGGGGTGGGATGCTTAATTGGGTTGATGGAGTCTTTAGACGACTGGAGGGTGAGGAGTTGTGTCGGTGGATGGTCACGTTGTGGGCATGCTGGAATCTCCGTAATGAGGCCTACCATGGTGTAACGGGGGCCAACCCGCGACATGCTATGGAAAAGGCGCTGAGTTTTTGGGAAGCTTGGAAGAAGGCGCAACCCAAACCAATGGTTGATCGACATTCAATGGTGAAGGAGAGGGTGATGTGGGTTCCACCTACGGCTGGTATGTGGAAAGTGAATGTTGATGCAGCGGTCTTGGGGGACTTGGGGTGTGGCTTGGGAGTGGTAGTCAGGGATGACCGTGGGCGGGTGGAGCGGATGGGCCTTCAACAAGTGCGTGACAGATGGTGCCCCGATGTTGCGGAAGCTATGGCGGCTGAGTTGGGCTTAAAAATGGCGATACAGATGGGGTTGGACAACGTGGTTTTGGAATCGGACTCCATGGCTTTGATCACTATGCTGAAATCGAAGAGGTTCCTGGCAAATTACTTTGGGAGAGCAGGAAATCCCGTTTACTCTTTAGTTACTTCTTTTCATTGTATTCGTTTTAATTTTACTCGTAGGGATGGAAACTTTGTCGCTCACGAGTTGGCCCACCTGATGCCGATTGATTACTCGACACGGTACTGGGTGGGTACGATCCCGGAGCGTATCGTACCTTTTGTGGAGTTGGACTCGATTGGTTTACAAAGTTAATGAAAGTTGCTTGTTCCCCTCAAAAAAAATTATATTAGGTTGCATTATTATCCTACATATCAGATCTAAAGTTGGAACATCGATGAGATTAATTTTCATATGCTTTAGATGTTTTATTTGTTAAAACCGATAAATCGCATCTATATTTTTCTCGAAATAACTTAGAAGATTTTAACCTTGTTTTTTACATTATGAATGTCATGGAATTATTTCAGAATGTTCAAAACTTTAAAATTCAAATTTTGAAATTATTGTAATTTAATTTGGATTTATTTCATAAAAGGTTATTATTTTAAGGTCTATTAGGAGCATAAATGTTAAATCAAGTTGAATTATTGTCAAAGATTGAGTAATGACTAATTTTTGAGTCCTAAAAGGTTAGGATAATTAACTTGGACTAAAATTCGATTTTAGTATTATTTTACGATTTTAATAAGTTAAAGATCGCGAATATCCATAAAACCGGTTTATATTTACGATATAAATTTAATAGGGCGATTTGGCTATAATTTGGCATGTTAATTACATATTATAATTATGCATTTTTCATTGATGAATGTCATATTTTATTTATATAATTTTGAATTATGTAATTTTATCTTAGTGTGGCCTTAGTTTTAATCGATATTACCCGTAATGTAAGGGAATATTGATTCGGTTGTAATTTATTGTGATCTCGTATCACTTTTATTTTTATTAGATTTATTTTACAAATGTATAATAGGAAATGCAATGTACATACATTTTATTATTTCATTATTTGTAATTCCGGAGTTTCCTAAAGACGGTGCCATTCGGAAAGGAGTTCCGATCAAGACAGTGTCTATCCTTTGGAGACGTGTCACGTGAAGATTCAAGGGACCATAGGAGTTGGTTTCTGAATATGTAATAGAATATAATATTTTCTATTTTAGGAAAGGCCATACTAGGAAATTTACTTTACTTTATTTGCTTGCTTTATATGTTTGCATGCATTGCCAAATCGCCATACCTTCACATGCATATTTAATCCATTTTTCGATTATTGTCAATTAATATTATCAAGTATTTATCAACTTAGTTCACTTAAGATGATAGATAATAAATCGACAAGACCTCTCACATATTTAAAATTGAGATTAGCCTTACCAAATTGTAGGACTCATGAATCCCTTTGACACTTGGGGTAGATTCGGTTTCCCGGGGTACTTTCAATTTTCATTGGGTAAGTGGGGTAATAAAACCTTAATACACGCGAAATTTGGTTGGACTCAACGGGATATTATGACTAGTCTTATATTCCGGGGCTATAGATGGAATTTATGAAATACATAGACCGAGAGTTCTATAGTAGAATCAATTATGGAGTTAATTAACCAAATTTATGCAAGTATGGGATATATCAGTTTCCCGTGCCCATTTTTGTGTAAAGATGGATCTCGGAATCATTTATATAATTTAGGTGCGAGGTCATTATATAAATGCATAATTTTAAACCTGGTTAAAATGTTTGCAAGTAAAACGATAAATATTAATTCTTTCCTTCACCTTCTTTTGTAGTTATTTATCGCAATGGATTCATCTAATTCTCCTTCACCTATTACCATTGATACTTGGCTTAAATCATTAGATGAAAAATGCTCCATCAACGATCACAATTCGACTAGAGAATTACGCTTTAGCATTGGTGAAGATGGGGATCTTTGCTATCTCACAACTTCAACTTCTCTTACTCCAATAATTTTGCCTTCAAATAATGAATCTCATGAAGATGACATCATTACTTCTATGGCTTCCTTGTTTAATGAAACGAAGAGTAATGAAGAATTGAGTGGGAATTCAAGGAAGAGTGTCCTTAAAACTAAAAGGAGTAATGAGAAGTTCAAAAAGAAAGTAAGGAAGGGCGAAGAACCCAAGTTTTTAATTAGAGAGGAAGTAGCTAGTGGGACTACCACAACCAAGCCGAAGAAGGTGCCCAACCATTCGAAATGTGTCATTATTGTCATGACCTAGGCCATTGGAAACACAATTGCCCCAAGTATTTGGGAGATATTAAAACTGGACTCATCACTCCATTAGGTAATATTTCTTCCGAAATCTTTGTTATCGATATAAATATTACTTCCACCTCAACATGGGTATTGGACACCGGTTGTGGACACCACCTTTGTAATCATTTACAGGGGTTAGAGACGTGGAAAAGCTAAACAAGGGTGATGTGGATCTCCGTCTAGGAAATGGAGCTAGCCGTCACTTCAAGAGGGACCTATGTACTTGTTTTAGCTAATGACGTTGAGTTGTACTTACATAATTGTTATTTTGTACCTTCTTTATCTAAGAGCTTCATTTCCGTTGCCATTTTATACATGAAGGGTTTTTCATTTGTTATTAAGAACAATTGTTGTGTAATTTCTAGAAATGACTTGGCCATAGGCCAAGGCACATCAATTAATGGCATTTATGTTCTTGAAACTTTTAGCTCAAGCAAAGATATCTATAACATGCAATCAAAAACACTCAAAACAAGTGACCCAAATGAATCATACATTTGGCATTATCAATTAGGTCACATAAATGAAAAGCGCATTAAAAGACTAGTGTCGACTGGTGTAATTAAATCATTTTATTTTCATTCATTTGGTATATGCGAATCATGTCTTCTAGGGCAAAATGACTCATGATCCGTTTTGTAGTAAAGGCAAACGAGCAAGTGATTTGTTGGGTCTAATACCGATGTATGTGGACTAATGACTATCACCGCTAGAGGAAATTATGAATACTTCGTCACTTTTACCGATGACTTAAGTAGATATGGGTATGTCTACTTAATCAAGTATAAAAGTGAAGTTTTTGATAAATTCAAGGAATTTCAAAATGAAGTAGAGAACCAATTGAACAAAAGGATTAAAGCACTTCGATCTGATCGTTGTGGTGAATATCTTAGTAATGAATTCGATTCACACTTGAAGGGATGTGGCATTGTGTCAAAACTCACTCCACCTGGAATGCCACAACTAAATGGTGTTGCCGAGAGGAGAAATCGAACCTTACTTGATATGGTTTGATCTATGATGAGTCATTCTGATTTACCTGATTCCTTTTATGGATTTTCTCTTCAATCGGCCGTTCACTCACTCAATCGTAGCCCGACTAAAGCAACCGAGAAAACTCCATATGAGATGTGGATAGGGAAGGTCCCTCATTTGTCTTAAATTAAGATTTGGGGTTGTGATGCTCATGTCAAAGTTAAGACCGACAATAAGCTAGCCCCAAGATCTCAAAGGTATATATTTGTAGGTTATCCGAAGGAAACATATGGCTTTTACTTCTACATCCGTCACAAGAACAAAGTGTTTGTGGCTCGTGAGGCTGTCTTCTTAGAAAATGAATTTATTTCTAGAAGACAGAGTGGGAGAAAATTTGAACTTGATGAAGTTCAAGAGCCACAAGCTGAAGAGAGGACGCAAGAAGATGTTCCTTCCTCGTCTAACACGAACGTTGTTCCTTCCGAACCTTGGAGGTCAGGTAGAGTCAGTCGCCAACCTGATAGATACATAGGTATTATCGAGAAAGATGGCAACTTAGACGTGTTACTTTTAGAAAGTGAGGACCCTGCGACCTACAAAGCCGCAATCTCTAGTCCAAAATCTACTTTATGGCAAGAAGCCATGCAATCCGAAATAAATTCTATGCATGAAAATCAAGTTTGGGACTTTGTTGATTTGCCTGAAGATGTAAAACCTCTTCAATGCAAATGGATCTTTAAGGTAAATAATGGCATAGAAGGGCTTGATGGTGTCTATAAAGCAAGGTTAGTGGCAAAAGGTTTCACCCAAATTCATGGTTTACACTATGACGAAACTTTTGCCCTCGTGGCCATGCTTAGATCTATTAGGATTATGTTAGCGATTGCCGCATTTCATGATTATGAAATATGGCAAATAGATGTCAAAACCGCCTTCCTAAATGGGTATTTAGAGGAGGAAGTGTACATGACGCAACCAGAGTGTTTTGTAAATCCGAAAAATCCTAACAAGGTATGCTAGCTTAAGCCATCCATCTATGGTCTTAAGCAAGCATCAAGAAGTTGGAATCATCGTTTTAATCATGTTATAAAAGAGAATGGTTTCACTCGAAAAGTCAAGGAACCGTGTTTATACATGAAATTCAGTGGGAGCAATATCGTCTTCCTTATCTTGTATGTAGGTGACATACTACTCCTTGGAAATGATGTACCAATGCTTACCTCTATCAAGGGGTGGTTGGGAAATCATTTC
This sequence comes from Silene latifolia, assembly GCF_048544455.1. Classification (NCBI taxonomy): domain Eukaryota; kingdom Viridiplantae; phylum Streptophyta; class Magnoliopsida; order Caryophyllales; family Caryophyllaceae; genus Silene; species Silene latifolia. The sequence continues at coordinate 5,578,311 of NW_027413609.1, forward strand.
CAGATGAAAGATTTAGGAGAAGCACAACGTATATTAGGTATCCAAATCTATAGAGATAGATCTAAAAGGATATTGGTATTAAGTCAAGAATCTTATGTTGATAAGATTCTTCGATGTTTGAACATGGAAAAATCCAAAAGTGGTTTTATTCTAATGGGTAGTAGAATTACCTTGAGCAAGTCTCAGTCACCCACTGACCCTGAAGATGTTGAACGCATGAAATTGATCCCTTATGCTTTCGTTGTTTGATCAATCATGTATGTCATGATATGGACTCGTCCCGATGTTTCGTATGCTTTGCGCATGACAAGTAGATATCAAGCCAATCCAGGTGAAAGTCACTCGGTAGCCGTCAAGAAAATCCTTAAGTACATGAGAAAAACTAAGGATTCATTCTTGGTGTTTGGAGGTAACTGATGCGTCCCGCTAAGTGTTCACAAATTAAGATGTGGTCGTTGGTCACGGTCGAATCAAAACACAATTTATAGTTTAACAAGCAACTCTACAATTAGTAAAGAGGCAAGTAAAGGTCGGATCCCAAGGGACGGGAGTTGAAATGAGATTTCTATTGTAACTAGCGGTGTCTAAGGGGTGTCACAAATTGGGTTGATGTAGAAGGTTACTAAACTAGAATAACAATGAAAATAAACAAGCAAGATGAATAAAAAGGGGTGTAAACAATTGATTAAAGGCACTAGGGTGTCATGGGATCATAGGGGAATCATGGGATATGATCATACAAACATGTTCTCAAATTATAAGCAAGCAATTATTGTTGTGATGGATTGAGTTGGGTTATATCTTACAATCCTAGGAAAGTTTGGGTCCCGGAGCCGAATCGATTAGATTGTACAACACCTACAAGTCGACTTAATCTTCCCTACTCAACAACATGCATGGTCTAATGAGACTCGAGTTGGGTTATGTCTTACAAGTCTCATTGAAAAGATAGGAGATGATAGTAAATGCAAGGATTCATAGGCTTAACATTTCATCAAATATAACATGTGCATGAGTTGAGATCAAAACAAGCAAGCAAATAAAACATGAAAGCATATTAATTTAAGCATGAATCATTCCCCATGTTGGTTTCCCTAATCACCCATTAACCCTAGCTAAGAGACTACTCACTCATTATCATGTTGATCATGCTAGCAAGGTTGTCAATCATACCAACAATATGAAACATGATGAATAAATGAAAGTAATTAACAATAATTAAAAAGGGATTAAGAGATTATACCTACTAATGATTCCAATAATAAAGCAAGAATAATAGAAGTACTTGAATGCTAGATTGAGAGGTTGTCAATCTCCCAATAATAACCCAAATAATCTTCAATTACCCAAAATAAAGGATGAACAAGAGAGAGATTAAAGAACTAAAACTTGGATTAAAACTTGATTAATACTTGATTACAATATTGAAGAGATATTTGATTGATATTAACTACCCTAATTATTGATAAGAAGAACATGCTCCTCTAATTAGCCTAATGGGGTATTTATAGTGAAAATTAGGGAGGATGCATTAGGGTTAACTAAGGGCTAAACTAGTAGTTACACTTTTTTAAGTTGAGCAAGGAGGACCCGGTATTTTTGGAGAGAAGGGCTTCTCTTTTCGTAGCTTGAAGAAGACAATCCGTGCTGTGAAGAAATCCGGGCGGAATAAGGTCGGGACGGACGGATTTGGGCGGTGGAATCCGAGCGGATTCTGAGGAATCCGGACGGATTGTTGAGGGGAATCGAGCGGATTCGAGGCACGGGACGCTCGGATTGTGCGGAGTGGATTTGGACGGGCGGATTGTTGACAATCCGCTCGGATTGTCGATCGCATAGTAACTTCTTCTTTTCTTCCCTTTTCTTCATAAATTCCTTGGGGATTTCCTTGGGGACTCAAGGATCTTTCCTCAACATTGCTCTTCTACTATGATATGTACAAAGGCCTTCTAATCTTGTCTCTCCTTGATGCTTGGTCATTGAATTCGATCAATTTAGTCTTGTTTTGCCATGAAAATGCAAGATTCTTACTCCATTCCTACCAAGGGATCAAAATCTCAAAGAATATGCAAAACAAAGAACTAAAGATAAGAAATGACCCAAATAAGCACTAAAAAGCATGGAAACAAGGCTAATTCGGGGGCTAAATATGCGCCAATTATGGTCACATCAAATATCCCCAAACCGAACCTTTGCTCGTCCCGAGTAAAGAGGTGACAAAGACTAGGACCAATACTAACCTATCTTAATAATATAGCCGATATGAGACAATTAGCGGGTCTCACTCCGCCCCTTCAACTCACAACAAGACAACCATGAGGTAGGATGCCTTCTTGCAAGGCAAGGTGGGTCTTGCCAAAATGGCGACACATCCAAACATTAAGCACACAAAAACACATAATGGATGCATCTACAAAAAGAATAGCCACTCCCTCATCAAGTGGCGGAGGCACTAAAGAGGAACAAATTTAAGAGCATGTAATCCTTCACAAATACTAGTTCAACAAATTACTAAGTCTAAGAGGATGGCACTAAATCACCTCCAAATGGTGTTAAACTAGACTACTTTTGTCCTCAATTTCCAAATGCTTTCGTCAAGAGCGATCGGATGGTGGTGGAATGATGATCCCTATGATGCTAGTGGCATATGACATGACAAGTCTCGAATTCTCTACAAAAGTAAAGGTCATGGATCGTCCCAAGCTCGACCAAGTGGCTTGACAAAAGGCTTTTTGGGAATGAAATGCTCAAATATTTATTCACAATGGTTGGATATGACTAGTATTTCAAAATTGTCCTCATTTCACTTTCACATTTCAAAAATTTAAGATGGGGTTTGTCCCTTCCGGGCTAGTGTCCTTTGCTTTCGCCAATCGCTTATTAGGCAACCGGTTAACCTCTAGACAATAGCTTTTCGGGGTGAAGTCACTCTGTCTCTGGGCGGCCGAATTCACAACCGTATGGGGGCCCAATTCAATGGATCCCACACCAAAGCACATCGAAGTGGTAAACCTCCATCAAAACAACTTTAAAATTTCTCAACATTCAACAATTCATAACATTTGAGGTTTCCTTGGCATTACATTACTTCCACATGACAAAATTTGTTTGAAATGAGCACTTCAAGCTTATTGATAGAAAAATTTTTGGGTTGCCTTACCACAAGGTCAATCAAGGTCACCTAGACAAGTTAACCAAGTCCATATCGCATCACGGGGTTGGATAGGTGACTCACATGCAAACCCTTGACTAGGCCTTGAGTCATGGGTCAAAAGACACTAGTATGACACTATCTAGGGTGTTTTACAACCATTCTAGTAGGCAAAGTCTTAAGTTGAACAAGTATTTATAATGGCTTAGTTGCTCTTGTTAAAGTTCCTAAATAGGCATTTTTCAAAACATTTCTAACATGCAACTACATGCCATGATGCAACTAATATAAACATCCTAATGCAAGTGATTCTACCAACTAATATGACATATAAACTAAATGCAAGTCCTAAGTTCACATTGTTTTTACCGCATCAATCAAAATAAAGCCACATAGTCATTAACATAAAGAGGAAAAAGGAGATTGGAAAGATGATACCATGCGGTCTTCAATATCCTCATGTCTCGGATGTGGCGTAGTCGATCAATGTGAACAAAGGATAGAACAAACACAATATATACAAGACAATATATACAAGGGAAATAAACATATTTTTGGGTTTTCAATTTTTCAAATTTTTATGATTTTTGAAATTTTTCAATTTTTTTGGATTTTTTAATAAGAGTTAAATGTTAGAATTCCCATCCCCACACTAATATGGGCATTGTCCTCAATGGCCAAAATGATGGAAATTATGCAAAGATGATGCATGATTTCTATACTAAATGCAATCTACACTAAGCTACACTACATGATGCATGGTTTTTGTTATGACGGAGAGGATAATTTAGATTACCTCCCGTTGTGTATGCATTAACTTCCCCAAACCGAGTAAGACACTATTGCTAATGTCAAAGGATGGGTATAGTTTATGCACACACTATGCTATGCATGAAACTAATTTGTCATTTTGGATTTTACAAATAGGAACAATAGAATAAGAACACCTCAATGGTACCGAGGTGTGAGTCCTTTGATGGGGCTATGACTACTCCAACAAATGATCAAAATTATAGAAAACAAAGGTACAAGACACAAACTTCTTTTCATGAAAAATAAAGATAAAGAGAAGAGACGAGAGAACTTCACTTGAACTTAGGTGGCCGCTCATGCTTGCTCCACCTAGTGATGAAGTAGTCTCCTAGGCATCCGCATCATCTCCCTCTATATCGCTATCCCAAATATCCTTTGAAGCATCACTTAAACTTGGATCCATGAATTCATCTTCCTCACTCTCAAGCTTCACCGTGTCACCACCACAAGAATCGCCACTCTCCTCCCCTTTGCGACCGTTCGCCCCTTCATTGGCCTTCTCCGAGTTGGGAAAGAGCAATTCCATTTGAGCCCATGAGGGGAAAGCTCCTTCCTCACTAATCCGTCCTTTTTGAGCCATCTCATGGTATTGGGGGTAAAGAGCGTGATTTGGATATGTATGGGAGTCATAAGGAGGTGGGTTTTATAGGGTAAGTGGAAGGAATAGTGATGTGTCAATGTATGTGTGGTGGGGGGTATTTTAATTAGGAAGAAGTCGGGTCAAGACGCTGTGAGAAGACGAGCGGATTCGATGTGAAGACGCTCGGATTCTTGCTTCACGGGACGGGCGGATTCTTCACAATCCGCTCGGATTTTGCCACAGAGAAAAATCCCAAAATTTTGACGCCATAAGACGGGCGTCCCGAGCATAAGACGCTCGGATTCTTTCATGGTGGGACAGGCATCTTTTTGAGAAGACGGGCGGATTCCAGTACAGAGATTTTCCTTGAAATGCACAGGTAGAAAAGACGGGCGTCTTTCTTCAAATCCGGCCGGATTCCAGAAGACGGGCGGATTATTCACAGGACGCTCGGATTCGACCTCAGTCCAGAAATCTTCAATTTCTCAGCGCAGCTGGACGGGCGGTTTCTCCACTAAACGCCCGGATTCTGCAGACGGGCGGATTCGGGGAATCCGCACGGATTCAAGCTGCGAGTTTTGACTTCTTCTCCTTTCTTAGATGCATCCCCACACTTGGGCATTTGCTCCTTCCTTCATTCAAAAACTCATTAGTGACCCTCCCTCACTTACGCTCATGAAAAGAGTTTATGCTACTTATTAAAACAAATGCAATAAATAAATACAAGTTAGAGGGTTAGTATATTTACAAATGGTGGTTTAGGGAGGACTCCACCAAACTCTCCCTTAGATGGTTCTTTCAAGGGGGAGGAGGCCCGAGGTAGGTAGCCTCGACCTCTCCAACAAATGCTCCTTTATAGTAGGGCTTCAACCTTTGACCATTTACCTTGAATTTGCTTCCATCGTCCGCCTTGAGTTCGAAATCTCCATATTTTCCAACTTCGGTTATCACATAGGGACCCAACCATCTAGAGTTCAATTTTCCCGGAAAGAGTCGGTAGCGGGAATTGAATAGAAGGACTTTGTCTCCCTTATGCAAGGCCTTTTGTCTAATTCTTTTGTCATGAAACAATTTTGTTCTTTCTTTGTAAATCTTTGCATTCTCATAGGATTGTAGTCGGAATTCTTCCAACTCTTGGATTTGAATCATCCTCCTTTGACCGCTCAATTTGAGATCAAGATTGAGTGCTCGGATTGCCCAATAAGCTTTGTACTCCAATTCAATTGGCAAATGACATGCTTTTCCATATACAAGCTTGTAGGGGAGGCTCCTATGGGAGTCTTGTAAGCAAATCCTATAAGCCCAAAGAGCATCATCAAGCTTTGTGCTCCAATCTTTCCGTGTCTTGTTCACAACTTTTTCAAGGATTTGCTTGATCTCTCTATTTGAAATTTCTACTTGACCGCTTGTTTGAGGATGATATCCCAAGCCGGTTTGATGTTGAACACCATATTTGGTCAAAAGGGATGCAAGCTTTTTCTCATGGAAATGTGTTCCTCCATCACTAATGATTGCTCTAGGAACTCCAAATCTAGGGAAAATTATCTTCTTGAAAAGCTTGGTGACCGTTTTTGCATCATCATTTGGGGTGGCAATTGCCTCCACCCACTTTGAAACATAATCGACGGCCACAAGGATGTACTTATTCCCATTGGATGTCACAAAGGGCCCTTGGTAGTCAATTCCCCAAACATCGAAGATCTCTACCTCTAGAATGCCCCTTTGTGGCATTTCGTTCCTCCAAGATATATTCCCCGTTCTTTGACAAGCATCGCAATGAATGATGAATTCTCTTGTATCTTGAAACATTGTAGGCCAATAGAAGCCCGATTGGAGAATTTTTGCAACGGTTCTCCTTGCTCCATGGTGCCCACCGTAGGGTGATGAATGACATCCTTCCAAGATTCCTTGGATTTCCCATTGAGGGATGCATCTCGAGTAGAGCCCATCACTACACTCCTTGTAGAGGTTTGGGTCATCCCAAAAGTACCTCTTCACTTCGAATAGGAATCTCTTCCTTTGGTTGTGGTTCAAGTTTGGAGGGAGCACTTTTCCAACAATATAATTGGCATAATCGGCAAACCATGGGGTGATGTGCCTTTCAAGTTGTGTTTGAATAGCCATCAAAATATCGTCGGGAAATGAGTCATTGATCGGGGTTTCTCCATTTTCATCATGAAACCGGATTTTTGACAAGTGATCCGCCACTACATTCTCGGCTCCTTTCTTGTCTCTTATTTCCAAGTCAAATTCTTGAAGAAGCAAAATCCATCTCAACAATCTTGGTTTTGCCTCCTTCTTTATCAAGAGATGTCGAAGAGCACGGTGATCCGAAAATACAATCACCTTGGATCCAAGCAAGTAGGAACGGAATTTATCCAAAGCATATACAATGGCAAGAAGCTCCTTTTCGGTTGTATCATAATTCACTTGAGAAGGGTCGAGGGTTTTGCTTATGTAATAGATGGCATGAAGAGCTCTCCCTACCCGTTGGCCAAGAACCGCTCCAACGGCGTAGTTGCTAGCATCACACATAATCTCGAAGGGTAGCTCCCAATTCGGGGGTTGAATGATTGGTGCCGAGATTAATGCTTCTTTGATTCTATTAAAAGCTTCAACACACTCGTCAGTAAATTGGAATTGGGCATCTTTAAGCAAAAGTTGAGTGAGGGGTTTTGCTATTTTTGAAAAATCTTTTATGAAACGACGATAAAAACCAGCGTGACCGAGAAAACTTCTCACCCCTCTAACATTCACGGGAGGTGGGAGTTTCTCTATCACCTCAACTTTAGCTTTATCGACCTCGATGCCCTTTTCCGAAATCAAGTGACCCAAAACAATTCCTCCATTGACCATGAAATGACACTTTTCCCAATTTAAAACAAGGCTAACATCTTCACATTTTTGCAATACAAGAGAAAGATTATGCAAGCATGAGTCAAAGTCCTTTCCATAAACACTAAAATCATCCATAAAAACTTCCATTATGGTCTCTAAGTAATCGGAGAAGACACTCATCATGCATCTTTGGAAAGTGGCGGGGCATTACATAATCCAAAAGGCATCCTCCTATATGCAAAAGTGCCATAAGGGCATGTGAAGGTGGTCTTATGTTGGTCATCCGGGTGTATAGGGATTTGGAAGAATCCCGAATACCCGTCAAGGTAACAAAAGAATTTGTTAGAGGCTAACCTCTCAAGCATTTGGTCTATGAATGGTAAGGGGAAGTGATCTTTTCTTGTTGCGGAGTTTAATTTCCGGTAGTCAATGCACATACGCCAACCGGTGATCATTCTTGTGGGTATTAATTCATTCTTTTCATTTGCCACTACCGTGGTACCTCCTTTCTTAGGTACCACTTGAACAGGGCTAACCCACAAAGAATCCGATATGGGATATATGATTCCCGCATCAAGTAATTTCATGACTTCTCCTTTGACAACTTCTTGCATGTGGGGGTTCAATCTTCTTTGGGGTTGAATGGTAGGTCTATGGTCGTCCTCTAGATGAATTCTATGCATGCAAAAGTCGGGACTTATCCCCTTAAGGTCATCTAGACTATAACCTATAGCCTTCTCATGTTGTTTTAACACATCAAGCAATTTTCCCAATTGGTCATCATCAAGTCTATCATTAACAATCACGGGTTTGGTCTTTGATTCACCAAGGTAAGCATATTTCAAATTTGGGGGAAGGGGTTTCAAAGTAGGAGTTTGTACCTTACTTTCTTCCTTTGGAGTTTCATTGAGAATTTGCTCCATCTCCATTAGACATTCCATTCTCATAGCATACTCAACTTCACTTTCATCAACCTCATCATATTCAAATCCCATGATGGGTTCCTCTTGCTCTTGAGTTTGTAAAATATCCTCTAGGATGGATTGCTCATCCTCTATGGGTTGACATGCTTCTACTAGAATATTATGCACCAATTCGGATTGTGCATGAGTAAGTTCCTTGTTAGCTAGAGCGGCCTCAAAGAGATCCACCTCCAACTCCCAATACATGCTCTTAGCCTCACTTGCTTCTAAGGCTTCTAATGCTTGCATGGGATCCTTGAAGTAAGGGATACTCAAGTGATCTTCTACAAAACAATCTACGAAATCCATCTCGCAAAATATCAAACAACTCGAAAATGATTAGAACAAACCTTGAGGAGTTTTACTTCCTCAAGGTGAAGAAAGACACAACTAATAACAATAAGGAAATCTAAGTCAAACAAACACCGTCCCCGGCAACGGCGCCATTTTTGATGCGATCCCGCTAAGTGTTCACAAATTAAGATGTGGTCGTTGGTCACGGTCGAATCAAAACACAATTTATAGCTTAACAAGCAACTATACAATTAGTAAAGAGGCAAGTAAAGGTCGGATCCCAAGGGACGGGAGTTGAAATGAGATTTCTATTGTAACTAGCGGTGTCTAAGGGATGTCACAAATTGGGTTGATGTAGAAGGTTACTAAACTAGAATAACAATGAAAATAAACAAGCAAGATGAATAAAAAGGGGTGTAAACAATTGATTAAAGGCACTAGGGTGTCATGGGATCATAGGGGAATCATGGGATATGATCATACAAACATGTTCTCAAATTATAAGCAAGCAATTATTGTTGTGATGGATTGAGTTGGGTTATATCTTACAATCCTAGGAAAGTTTGGGTCCCGGAGCCGAATCGATTAGATTGTACAACACCTACAAGTCGACTTAATCTTCCCTACTCAACAACATGCATGGTCTAATGAGACTCGAGTTGGGTTTTGTCTTACAAGTCTCATTGAAAAGATAGGAGATGATAGTAAATGCAAGGATTCATAGGCTTAACATTTCATCAAATATAACATGTGCATGAGTTGAGATCAAAACAAGCAAGCAAATAAAACATGAAAGCATATTAATTTAAGCATGAATCATTCCCCATGTTGGTTTCCCCTAATCACCCATTAACCCTAGCTAAGAGACTACTCACTCATTATCATGTTGATCATGCTAGCAAGGTTGTCAATCATACCAACAATATGAAACATGATGAATAAATGAAAGTAATTAACAATAATTAAAAAGGGATTAAGAGATTATACCTACTAATGATTCCAATAATAAAGCAAGAATAATAGAAGTACTTGAATGCTAGATTGAGAGGTTGTCAATCTCCCAATAATAACCCAAATAATCTTCAATTACCCAAAATAAAGGATGAACAAGAGAGAGATTAAAGAACTAAAACTTGGATTAAAACTTGATTAATACTTGATTACAATATTGAAGAGAGATTTGATTGATATTAACTACCCTAATTATTGATAAGAAGAACATGCTCCTCTAATTAGCCTAATGGGGTATTTATAGTGAAAATTAGGGAGGATGCATTAGGGTTAACTAAGGGCTAAACTAGTAATTACACTTTTTTAAGTTGAGCAAGGAGGACCAGGTATTTTTGGAGAGAAGGGCTTCTCTTTTCGTAGCTTGAAGAAGACAATCCGTCTTTGTGAAGAAATCCGGGCGGAATAAGGTCGGGACGGACGGATTTGGGCGGTGGAATCCGAGCGGATTCAGAGGAATCCGGACGGATTGTTGAGGGGGAATCCGAGCGGATTCAGGCACGGACGCTTTCGGATTGTGCGAAGGGGGACGGGCGGATTGTTGACAATCCGCTCGGATTGTCGTCAAACATAGTAACTTCTTCTTTTCTTCCCTTTTCTTCATAAATTCCTTGGGGATTTCCTTGGGGACTCAAGGATCTTTCCTCAACATTGCTCTTCTACTATGATATGTACAAAGGCCTTCTAATCTTGTCTCTCCTTGATGCTTGGTCATTGAATTCGATCAATTTAGTCTTGTTTTGCCATGAAAATGCAAGATTCTTACTCCTTTCCTACCAAGGGATCAAAATCTCAAAGAATATGCAAAACAAAGAACTAAAGATAAGAAATGACCCAAATAAGCACTAAAAAGCATGGAAACAAGGCTAATTCGGGGGCTAAATATGCGCCAATTATGGTCACATCAGTGACACCGAGCTAAGTGTGAAGGGTTACACCGACTCGAGTTTCCAAACTGATAGGGATGACTTGAAGTCCCAGGCTGGCTTCATTTTCATGATCAATTGTGGTGCCGTTAGCTGGAGAAGTTTCAAAGAGTCAGTCGTTGCGGATTCTACAACAGAGGTTGAGTACATTGCAGCTGATGCGTGCATTTTATATAGGTATTTTGTACTTTATTTGCACGCATTTCAATGCATTTTGTATAGTGTTTAGCTACAAATGTCCCCCGAATTGTCTACTTTGGTTTCTCTTGTATTAATTACAGGTATGAACCAGAAAGAAGCATAATCAAGCCTAAAACATGTCCTTATGCATGCATTTAGGAGATGAGCTGAGTCGGAGCCTTAAGACTACTATTTTGAGATGCACAAAGAAGTAAGATAGCTAGGCGAGCAAAGGAAGAACTTCAAATTGCTAGTGCCTACTTTGAAGAACCATATCTCGAGTTCTACCACATATTTTGAGGTTATTCCAATTGGATATGAAAGCCTGTCCTCTTAGCTTTCCAACGCCACCAGTAATGCCCTGTTTTCCCAAGTAACGAATAAATGGCAGCCGTTTGAAGTTCGGTGCGCGAATCAGGAATTGTGCGCTGGAAAGTACTCGATCGAGTACAATTGTGTTCGATCGACTCCTTTTTCTACTCGATCGAGTAGTGCCTATTTAATAAGTGTTCGATCGAGTACCTAAAGTACTCGATCGAGAGGTTTTAGCATGGATTTGCTCGATCGAGTGATATAAAAGTCCTCGATCGAGTATTTAGCTTATATACTCGGGATTTTTAACCCGTGTTAGGTTTATTTTATGTTAATAATGACTTCCCTATATAAAGGAAGTCCGGATTAGGTCATAATCAGTTTGGACACCGTTCCTTGACTCCTCTTTCACCACTTACTTTCTCTCTTTTCACTGTTAAACACCTCTTTTCTTTATTGTTGCCGGATCTTAATCTGTAACTCTCTCTGCCTTTATTCACTTTATTTAATTTGCAATGTTTGTTTCTTTCTCATCTTTTGCTCTTTTCTTATTCATGTCTAGCTAATTCCCATGCTAGGATTTAGGGGAGTCAATTGATTGTTATTAATTGCTAATTAGGTTTACAAATCGTTCGTTGTTGTTATGTCTATGTTGTTAATCACTGCTTTAATTGTTTCTAGCTATTTGAATCGATGCATTTAGCCTATTTAATATTGGTAAGCCTTGACCTAGACCGGAAGGTTGGAAGGGGTGAGACCCGCAGTGAACAATATGATGCTTTAGTGAGAGCGGAAGCTAAGCTAATAGTATTTTAGGGCGAATTGAGACCGGAAGGAGATATTCGTTGCCCCTTAGACCGATACAATTGACCTATATGTGACCTTAGCTGCAATTAACCGATATTCATTGATAACCCGACAATCCTAGTTCTCTTCCTTTATTATTAATCTCTCTTACTCTTTTCTCACTTTAATCTCCTTTAGTTTTAGTTCAAACAATTTAAACCTCCCATCTTGTGACCTCAGACGGACTAGAATTAACAAGTAGATAGTGACCGCCTCCCTGTGGAGATCGACCCTACTTATCGCTGACTTCTGTTAGTAGTACTTAGGTATTTATTTTTGGTACTGAAACAACGGTATAAAATTTTGGCGCCGTTGCCGGGGAGGCAACTATTTTTTTGCTTGTTATTTTTGTCTGTCTTTAGCATCAAGGGATTCATCCCTTCAGGCCGTTCTCATGTTTTTCTCTAGTGCTGTTTTGATAGGTCCTACAGGTCCTACCTAGACAATTCTAAGTCAAAGATCGTCAAAGGGAAGGCTTGAGTACCTTTGACCTTCCACCTATGTTCCATTCTATGGCACGGCAGGTGGTTTTCTTTGAGAGATGTGATGCTGCTGGGCATAATGCAGCTGTTTGCTTAGCGGGAAACGACCGTGTCAAAATTTGGCGCGACGAGGTCTATGCGTTCAAGCAGCGAAGATAAGCTAGTCATTACACTTTATCAACGAGGCTATCAAAAGCCTCCATTTGTTTGGCCACCACAGCAACAAGCTACCCCTCTTGACGAACAGAAAGAACAGATTGCTGAGTTGAAATCTTTGATTAAGGTACTTGCACTTAAGCTGCAAGAAGACGATAGACATACATATGCTCAAATCCATAAGCTCGAGTCTCAAATATCTCAGTTAGCCGCTGAAATGAATGATGATTTGTATGGCTTTTTTACGAAGATTTATCTGAAAATGACGCGTCAATTGAGGATTTCTGCGCTGTACAGCAACAAGTACTCGATCGAACTGATTATATTGTTCGATCGAGTGATATACCTAAGGAAGTGTTCGATCGAGTAGTCAAATCCACTCGATCGAACTGTCTGTATGAGGAAGACCTCGATCGAGCAGATTCATGTGTTCGATCGAGCAATATTCAAGAGGAAAGCTTTCGATCGAGTATTAATTCTACTCGATCGCCCACATTGGCCATGGAGCTTAATGATATGTCACATTGGTCCATTTTGGATGACGATATGGACGAAGACAATGGTTATGGTGAGTCCCTAATTTTCAAAGCCGAGCTGGATGCCTTGGAGGCTGCGATTTACGGGACCGTATCTACAAAGGAGGGGAATGAGAAGACAGCTGAGTCACTGATTGCTCCTAGCACGGAAGAGGTAATACATTCTTTTATCGATGATTCCGACGTTGAGAGCGACCAGGCTGAGGTAATTTATGATAATTTTATTATTGTTGGTATTACTAATACGCTATCTCATATGACTCCTATATTTTCTTTCGATGCTCGACCCTCTCTCAGATGGATGGAAAAGTTACTAAATTTTCACCATATTTGTCGTCAGAAATTCGTTAAGCTGAAATGGTACCTTAGTTTATTTTTAAATGCTCCTGAGCTCCTTTATTTTGTGGACAAATTTGGGAGCAGTCATAGGAAATTTGTTAGGCTTAAATGATTAAACATGTTATTTTCCTATGTTACTATTATATTATGGTGCTACTTACAGTTTTGTGTAGCACATGCGCAACTATTTGATCGGTTGCTGCGTGCTTTGAGCTGTTTTGACCAGGCTAAATTAGAGAGGCTCGATGAAGAAAAAAGGTCGAGCTGGGACCTGTCTGAAACTAGCGCTACCCGGGAGGCAACCCGGAGTTTTATTTTTTTGTTGCTATTCAAACATTTTAGCTGTGTGCGTTTTAATTGGTTTTTAAGCCATAAGACTGGGACAGTTAAGCGTGTTTTGCTAGTTTCGCGGGCTGTTTATTGCGTCTTTGCAGGAGTCTATTGTGGATGGCTCGATCGAGTACTTTATATACTCAATCGAACTATTTTGCTGCTGATTTCACTCGATCGATCATTCTCTCACTTCGATCGAGTGATTTTGTTGGGATTCGCTTCCTGTGACGCAGATGGAGCTATTTGGCGACCTCCCACGTTGCTGGCTGGTTTGGGGAGGTCCCTTTCTCGCGTATTCTTGTGAGTTTTCTGCATCTCCACTCTATCCTTTTTAGTTTGCATTTTTGTTCCTTATCTGTGAGTACAATGAGGACATTGTACGATTTGGTTTGGGGAGGTTATGCATCCATATTTTTGTCTACATTTACGTTTTTATTGCATTTCTGTTATCACGTTTTTTTTTTTCTGTATACATTGTTGTTTTTTTTTTTTATAAAATTCAAAATCTCATAAAAATAAATATTTTTCAAAAAAATCAAAAAATTCACGTTTATTTTTGTATATAGGTTGAGTCGGAACGGTAGATTTTAATGATGAAATTGCACTTTAACTTGTCATTTTTACTTAAGCCTTGCATCTAATTGATAGTTATTAGCTGAGTCCTACGCATATCTACAAGTTAACCAAGTCCATATCGCATCACGGGGTTGGATAGGTGACTCACATGCAAACCCTTGACTAGGCCTTGGGTCATGGGTCAAAAGACACTAGTATGACACTATCTAGGGTGTTTTACAACCATTCTAGTAGGCAAAGTCTTAAGTTGAACAAGTATTTATAATGGCTTAGTTGCTCTTGTTAAAGTTCCTAAATAGGCATTTTTCAAAACATTTCTAACATGCAACTACATGCCATGATGCAACTAATATAAACATCCTAATGCAAGTGATTCTACCAACTAATATGACATATAAACTAAATGCAAGTCCTAAGTTCACATTGTTTTTACCGCATCAATCAAAATAAAGCCACATAGTCATTAACATAAAGAGGAAAAAGGAGATTGGAAAGATCATACCATGCGGTCTTCAATATCCTCATGTCTCGGATGTGGCGTAGTCGATCAATGTGAACAAAGGATAGAACAAACACAATATATACAAGACAATATATACAAGGGAAATAAACATATTTTTGGGTTTTCAATTTTTCAAATTTTTATGATTTTTGAAATTTTTCAATTTTTTTGGATTTTTTAATAAGAGTTAAATGTTAGAATTCCCATCCCCACACTAATATGGGCATTGTCCTCAATGGCCAAAATGATGGAAATTATGCAAAGATGATGCATGATTTCTATACTAAATGCAATCTACACTAAGCTACACTACATGATGCATGGTTTTTGTTATGACGGAGAGGATAATTTAGATTACCTCCCGTTGTGTATGCATTAACTTCCCCAAACCGAGTAAGACACTATTGCTAATGTCAAAGGATGGGTATAGTTTATGCACACACTATGCTATGCATGAAACTAATTTGTCATTTTGGATTTTACAAATAGGAACAATAGAATAAGAACACCTCAATGGTACCGAGGTGTGAGTCCTTTGATGGGGCTATGACTACTCCAACAAATGATCAAAATTATAGAAAACAAAGGTACAAGACACAAACTTCTTTTCATGAAAAATAAAGATAAAGAGAAGAGACGAGAGAACTTCACTTGAACTTAGGTGGCCGCTCATGCTTGCTCCACCTAGTGATGAAGTAGTCTCCTAGGCATCCGCATCATCTCCCTCTATATCGCTATCCCAAATATCCTTTGAAGCATCACTTAAACTTGGATCCATGAATTCATCTTCCTCACTCTCAAGCTTCACCGTGTCACCACCACAAGAATCGCCACTCTCCTCCCCTTTGCGACCGTTCGCCCCTTCATTGGCCTTCTCCGAGTTGGGAAAGAGCAATTCCATTTGAGCCCATGAGGGGAAAGCTCCTTCCTCACTAATCCGTCCTTTTTGAGCCATCTCATGGTATTGGGGGTAAAGAGCGTGATTTGGATATGTATGGGAGTCATAAGGAGGTGGGTTTTATAGGGTAAGTGGAAGGAATAGTGATGTGTCAATGTATGTGTGGTGGGGGGTATTTTAATTAGGAAGAAGTCGGGTCAAGACGCTGTGAGAAGACGAGCGGATTCGATGTGAAGACGCTCGGATTCTTGCTTCACGGGACGGGCGGATTCTTCACAATCCGCTCGGATTTTGCCACAGAGAAAAATCCCAAAATTTTGACGCCATAAGACGGGCGTCCCGAGCATAAGACGCTCGGATTCTTTCATGGTGGGACAGGCATCTTTTTGAGAAGACGGGCGGATTCGTCTGTACAGAGATTTTCCTTGAAATGCACAGGTAGAGACGGGCGTCTTTCTTCAAATCCGGCCGGATTCCAGAAGACGGGCGGATTATTCACAGGACGCTCGGATTCGACCTCAGTCCAGAAATCTTCAATTTCTCAGCGCAGCTGGACGGGCGGTTTCTCCACTAAACGCCCGGATTCCTGCAGGACGGCCGGATTCCAGGGAATCCGCACGGATTCAAGCTGCGAGTTTTGACTTCTTCTCCTTTCTTAGATGCATCCCCACACTTGGGCATTTGCTCCTTCCTTCATTCAAAAACTCATTAGTGACCCTCCCTCACTTACGCTCATGAAAAGAGTTTATGCTACTTATTAAAACAAATGCAATAAATAAATACAAGTTAGAGGGTTAGTATATTTACAAATGGTGGTTTAGGGAGGACTCCACCAAACTCTCCCTTAGATGGTTCTTTCAAGGGGGAGGAGGCCCGAGGTAGGTAGCCTCGACCTCTCCAACAAATGCTCCTTTATAGTAGGGCTTCAACCTTTGACCATTTACCTTGAATTTGCTTCCATCGTCCGCCTTGAGTTCGAAATCTCCATATTTTCCAACTTCGGTTATCACATAGGGACCCAACCATCTAGAGTTCAATTTTCCCGGAAAGAGTCGGTAGCGGGAATTGAATAGAAGGACTTTGTCTCCCTTATGCAAGGCCTTTTGTCTAATTCTTTTGTCATGAAACAATTTTGTTCTTTCTTTGTAAATCTTTGCATTCTCATAGGATTGTAGTCGGAATTCTTCCAACTCTTGGATTTGAATCATCCTCCTTTGACCGCTCAATTTGAGATCAAGATTGAGTGCTCGGATTGCCCAATAAGCTTTGTACTCCAATTCAATTGGCAAATGACATGCTTTTCCATATACAAGCTTGTAGGGGGAGGCTCCTATGGGAGTCTTGTAAGCCGTCCTATAAGCCCAAAGAGCATCATCAAGCTTTGTGCTCCAATCTTTCCGTGTCTTGTTCACAACTTTTTCAAGGATTTGCTTGATCTCTCTATTTGAAATTTCTACTTGACCGCTTGTTTGAGGATGATATCCCAAGCCGGTTTGATGTTGAACACCATATTTGGTCAAAAGGGATGCAAGCTTTTTCTCATGGAAATGTGTTCCTCCATCACTAATGATTGCTCTAGGAACTCCAAATCTAGGGAAAATTATCTTCTTGAAAAGCTTGGTGACCGTTTTTGCATCATCATTTGGGGTGGCAATTGCCTCCACCCACTTTGAAACATAATCGACGGCCACAAGGATGTACTTATTCCCATTGGATGTCACAAAGGGCCCTTGGTAGTCAATTCCCCAAACATCGAAGATCTCTACCTCTAGAATGCCCCTTTGTGGCATTTCGTTCCTCTAAGATATATTCCCCGTTCTTTGACAAGCATCGCAATGAATGATGAATTCTCTTGTATCTTGAAACATTGTAGGCCAATAGAAGCCCGATTGGAGAATTTTTGCAACGGTTCTCCTTGCTCCATGGTGCCCACCGTAGGGTGATGAATGACATCCTTCCAAGATTCCTTGGATTTCCCATTGAGGGATGCATCTCCGGTAGAGCCCATCACTACACTCCTTGTAGAGGTTTGGGTCATCCCAAAAGTACCTCTTCACTTCGAATAGGAATCTCTTCCTTTGGTTGTGGTTCAAGTTTGGAGGGAGCACTTTTCCAACAATATAATTGGCATAATCGGCAAACCATGGGGTGATGTGCCTTTCAAGTTGTGTTTGAATAGCCATCAAAATATCGTCGGAAATGAGTCATTGATCGGGGTTTCTCCATTTTCATCATGAAACCGGATTCTTGACAAGTGATCCGCCACTACATTCTCGGCTCCTTTCTTGTCTCTTATTTCCAAGTCAAATTCTTGAAGAAGCAAAATCCATCTCAACAATCTTGGTTTTGCCTCCTTCTTTATCAAGAGATGTCGAAGAGCACGGTGATCCGAAAATACAATCACCTTGGATCCAAGCAAGTAGGAACGGAATTTATCCAAAGCATATACAATGGCAAGAAGCTCCTTTTCGGTTGTATCATAATTCACTTGAGAAGGGTCGAGGGTTTTGCTTATGTAATAGATGGCATGAAGAGCTCTCCCTACCCGTTGGCCAAGAACCGCTCCAACGGCGTAGTTGCTAGCATCACACATAATCTCGAAGGGTAGCTCCCAATTCGGGGGTTGAATGATTGGTGCCGAGATTAATGCTTCTTTGATTCTATTAAAAGCTTCAACACACTCGTCAGTAAATTGGAATTGGGCATCTTTAAGCAAAAGTTGAGTGAGGGGTTTTGCTATTTTCGAAAAATCTTTTATGAAACGACGATAAAAACCCGCGTGACCGAGAAAACTTCTCACCCCTCTAACATTCACGGGAGGTGGGAGTTTCTCTATCACCTCAACTTTAGCTTTATCGACCTCGATGCCCTTTTCCGAAATCAAGTGACCCAAAACAATTCCTCCATTGACCATGAAATGACACTTTTCCCAATTTAAAACAAGGCTAACATCTTCACATTTTTGCAATACAAGAGAAAGATTATGCAAGCATGAGTCAAAGTCCTTTCCATAAACACTAAAATCATCCATAAAAACTTCCATTATGGTCTCTAAGTAATCGGAGAAGACACTCATCATGCATCTTTGGAAAGTGGCGGGGGCATTACATAATCCAAAAGGCATCCTCCTATATGCAAAAGTGCCATAAGGGCATGTGAAGGTGGTCTTATGTTGGTCATCCGGGTGTATAGGGATTTGGAAGAATCCCGAATACCCGTCAAGGTAACAAAAGAATTTGTTAGAGGCTAACCTCTCAAGCATTTGGTCTATGAATGGTAAGGGGAAGTGATCTTTTCTTGTTGCGGAGTTTAATTTCCGGTAGTCAATGCACATACGCCAACCGGTGATCATTCTTGTGGGTATTAATTCATTCTTTTCATTTGCCACTACCGTGGTACCTCCTTTCTTAGGTACCACTTGAACGGGGCTAACCCACAAAGAATCCGATATGGGATATATGATTCCCGCATCAAGTAATTTCATGACTTCTCCTTTGACAACTTCTTGCATGTGGGGGTTCAATCTTCTTTGGGGTTGAATGGTAGGTCTATGGTCGTCCTCTAGATGAATTCTATGCATGCAAAAGTCGGGACTTATCCCCTTAAGGTCATCTAGACTATAACCTATAGCCTTCTCATGTTGTTTTAACACATCAAGCAATTTTCCCAATTGGTCATCATCAAGTCTATCATTAACAATCACGGGTTTGGTCTTTGATTCACCAAGGTAAGCATATTTCAAATTTGGGGGAAGGGGTTTCAAAGTAGGAGTTTGTACCTTACTTTCTTCCTTTGGAGTTTCATTGAGAATTTGCTCCATCTCCATTAGACATTCCATTCTCATAGCATACTCAACTTCACTTTCATCAACCTCATCATATTCAAATCCCATGATGGGTTCCTCTTGCTCTTGAGTTTGTAAAATATCCTCTAGGATGGATTGCTCATCCTCTATGGGTTGACATGCTTCTACTAGAATATTATGCACCAATTCGGATTGTGCATGAGTAAGTTCCTTGTTAGCTAGAGCGGCCTCAAAGAGATCCACCTCCAACTCCCAATACATGCTCTTAGCCTCACTTGCTTCTAAGGCTTCTAATGCTTGCATGGGATCCTTGAAGTAAGGGATACTCAAGTGATCTTCTACAAAACAATCTACGAAATCCATCTCGCAAAATATCAAACAACTCGAAAATGATTAGAACAAACCTTGAGGAGTTTTACTTCCTCAAGGTGAAGAAAGACACAACTAATAACAATAAGGAAATCTAAGTCAAACAAACACCGTCCCCGGCAACGGCGCCATTTTTGATGCGATCCCGCTAAGTGTTCACAAATTAAGATGTGGTCGTTGGTCACGGTCGAATCAAAACACAATTTATAGCTTAACAAGCAACTATACAATTAGTAAAGAGGCAAGTAAAGGTCGGATCCCAAGGGACGGGAGTTGAAATGAGATTTCTATTGTAACTAGCGGTGTCTAAGGGGTGTCACAAATTGGGTTGATGTAGAAGGTTACTAAACTAGAATAACAATGAAAATAAACAAGCAAGATGAATAAAAAGGGGTGTAAACAATTGATTAAAGGCACTAGGGTGTCATGGGATCATAGGGGAATCATGGGATATGATCATACAAACATGTTCTCAAATTATAAGCAAGCAATTATTGTTGTGATGGATTGAGTTGGGTTATATCTTACAATCCTAGGAAAGTTTGGGTCCCGGAGCCGAATCGATTAGATTGTACAACACCTACAAGTCGACTTAATCTTCCCTACTCAACAACATGCATGGTCTAATGAGACTCGAGTTGGGTTTTGTCTTACAAGTCTCATTGAAAAGATAGGAGATGATAGTAAATGCAAGGATTCATAGGCTTAACATTTCATCAAATATAACATGTGCATGAGTTGAGATCAAAACAAGCAAGCAAATAAAACATGAAAGCATATTAATTTAAGCATGAATCATTCCCCATGTTGGTTTCCCTAATCACCCATTAACCCTAGCTAAGAGACTACTCACTCATTATCATGTTGATCATGCTAGCAAGGTTGTCAATCATACCAACAATATGAAACATGATGAATAAATGAAAGTAATTAACAATAATTAAAAAGGGATTAAGAGATTATACCTACTAATGATTCCAATAATAAAGCAAGAATAATAGAAGTACTTGAATGCTAGATTGAGAGGTTGTCAATCTCCCAATAATAACCCAAATAATCTTCAATTACCCAAAATAAAGGATGAACAAGAGAGAGATTAAAGAACTAAAACTTGGATTAAAACTTGATTAATACTTGATTACAATATTGAAGAGAGATTTGATTGATATTAACTACCCTAATTATTGATAAGAAGAACATGCTCCTCTAATTAGCCTAATGGGGTATTTATAGTGAAAATTAGGGAGGATGCATTAGGGTTAACTAAGGGCTAAACTAGTAATTACACTTTTTTAAGTTGAGCAAGGAGGACCCGGTATTTTTGGAGAGAAGGGCTTCTCTTTTCGTAGCTTGAAGAAGACAATCCGTGCTGTGAAGAAATCCGGGCGGAATAAGGTCGGGACGGACGGATTTGGGCGGTGGAATCCGAGCGGATTCTCGAGGAATCCGGACGGATTGTTGAGGGGAATCCGAGCGGATTCAGGCACGGGGACGCTCGGATTGTGCGGCTGGGCTGGACGGGCGGATTGTTGACAATCCGCTCGGATTGTCGTCAAAGATAGTAACTTCTTCTTTTCTTCCCTTTTCTTCATAAATTCCTTGGGGATTTCCTTGGGGACTCAAGGATCTTTCCTCAACATTGCTCTTCTACTATGATATGTACAAAGGCCTTCTAATCTTGTCTCTCCTTGATGCTTGGTCATTGAATTCGATCAATTTAGTCTTGTTTTGCCATGAAAATGCAAGATTCTTACTCCTTTCCTACCAAGGGATCAAAATCTCAAAGAATATGCAAAACAAAGAACTAAAGATAAGAAATGACCCAAATAAGCACTAAAAAGCATGGAAACAAGGCTAATTCGGGGGCTAAATATGCGCCAATTATGGTCACATCAGTGACACCGAGCTAAGTGTGAAGGGTTACACCGACTCGAGTTTCAACCGATAGGGATGACTTGAAGTCCCAGTGGCTTCATTTTCATGATCAATTGTGGTGCCGTTAGCTGGAGAAGTTTCAAAGAGTCAGTCGTTGCGGATTCTACAACAGAGGTTGAGTACATTGCAGCTGATGCGTGCATTTTATATAGGTATTTTGTACTTTATTTGCACGCATTTCAATGCATTTTGTATAGTGTTTAGCTACAAATGTCCCCCGAATTGTCTACTTTGGTTTCTCTTGTATTAATTACAGGTATGAACCAGAAAGAAGCATAATCAAGCCTAAAACATGTCCTTATGCATGCATTTAGGAGATGAGCTGAGTCGGAGCCTTAAGACTACTATTTTGAGATGCACAAAGAAGTAAGATAGCTAGGCGAGCAAAGGAAGAACTTCAAATTGCTAGTGCCTACTTTGAAGAACCATATCTCGAGTTCTACCACATATTTTGAGGTTATTCCAATTGGATATGAAAGCCTGTCCTCTTAGCTTTCCAACGCCACCAGTAATGCCCTGTTTTCCCAAGTAACGAAGAAATGGCAGCCGTTTGAAGTTCGGTGCGCGAATCGGGAATTGTGTAGGCCTGGAAAGTACTCGATCGAGTACAATTGTGTTCGATCGACTCCTTTTTCTACTCGATCGAGTAGTGCCTATTTAATAAGTGTTCGATCGAGTACCTAAAGTACTCGATCGAGAGGTTTTAGCATGGATTTGCTCGATCGAGTGATATAAAAGTCCTCGATCGAGTATTTAGCTTATATACTCGGGATTTTTAACCCGTGTTAGGTTTATTTTATGTTAATAATGACTTCCCTATATAAAGGAAGTCCGGATTAGGTCATAATCAGTTTGGACACCGTTCCTTGACTCCTCTTTCACCACTTACTTTCTCTCTTTTCACTGTTAAACACCTCTTTTCTTTATTGTTGCCGGATCTTAATCTGTAACTCTCTCTGCCTTTATTCACTTTATTTAATTTGCAATGTTTGTTTCTTTCTCATCTTTTGCTCTTTTCTTATTCATGTCTAGCTAATTCCCATGCTAGGATTTAGGGGAGTCAATTGATTGTTATTAATTGCTAATTAGGTTTACAAATCGTTCGTTGTTGTTATGTCTATGTTGTTAATCACTGCTTTAATTGTTTCTAGCTATTTGAATCGATGCATTTAGCCTATTTAATATTGGTAAGCCTTGACCTAGACCGGAAGGTTGGAAGGGGTGAGACCCGCAGTGAACAATATGATGCTTTAGTGAGAGCGGAAGCTAAGCTAATAGTATTTTAGGGCGAATTGAGACCGGAAGGAGATATTCGTTGCCCCTTAGACCGATACAATTGACCTATATGTGACCTTAGCTGCAATTAACCGATATTCATTGATAACCCGACAATCCTAGTTCTCTTCCTTTATTATTAATCTCTCTTACTCTTTTCTCACTTTAATCTCCTTTAGTTTTAGTTCAAACAATTTAAACCTCCCATCTTGTGACCTCAGACGGACTAGAATTAACAAGTAGATAGTGACCGCCTCCCTGTGGAGATCGACCCTACTTATCGCTGACTTCTGTTAGTAGTACTTAGGTATTTATTTTTGGTACTGAAACAACGGTATAAAATTTTGGCGCCGTTGCCGGGGAGGCAACTATTTTTTTGCTTGTTATTTTTGTCTGTCTTTAGCAACAAGGGATTCATCCCTTCAGGCCGTTCTCATGTTTTTCTCTAGTGCTGTTTTGATAGGTCCTACAGGTCCTACC
This sequence comes from Silene latifolia, assembly GCF_048544455.1. NCBI lineage: Eukaryota > Viridiplantae > Streptophyta > Magnoliopsida > Caryophyllales > Caryophyllaceae > Silene > Silene latifolia. Next base: position 5,601,907 of record NW_027413609.1, read on the forward strand.
TAGACAATTCTAAGTCAAAGATCGTCAAAGGGAAGGCTTGAGTACCTTTGACCTTCCACCTATGTTCCATTCTATGGCACGGCAGGTGGTTTTCTTTGAGAGATGTGATGCTGCTGGGCATAATGCAGCTGTTTGCTTAGCGGGAAACGACCGTGTCAAAATTTGGCGCGACGAGGTCTATGCGTTCAAGCAGCGAAGATAAGCTAGTCATTACACTTTATCAACGAGGCTATCAAAAGCCTCCATTTGTTTGGCCACCACAGCAACAAGCTACCCCTCTTGACGAACAGAAAGAACAGATTGCTGAGTTGAAATCTTTGATTAAGGTACTTGCACTTAAGCTGCAAGAAGACGATAGACATACATATGCTCAAATCCATAAGCTCGAGTCTCAAATATCTCAGTTAGCCGCTGAAATGAATGATGATTTGTATGGCTTTTTTACGAAGATTTATCTGAAAATGACGCGTCAATTGAGGATTTCTGCGCTGTACAGCAACAAGTACTCGATCGAACTGATTATATTGTTCGATCGAGTGATATACCTAAGGAAGTGTTCGATCGAGTAGACAAATCCACTCGATCGAACTGTCTGTATGAGGAAGACCTCGATCGAGCAGATTCATGTGTTCGATCGAGCAATATTCAAGAGGAAAGCTTTCGATCGAGTATTAATTCTACTCGATCGCCCACATTGGCCATGGAGCTTAATGATATGTCACATTGGTCCATTTTGGATGACGATATGGACGAAGACAATGGTTATGGCGAGTCCCTAATTTTCAAAGCCGAAATTTGGATGCCTTGAGGTGCGATTTACGGGACCGTATCTACAAAGGAGGGGAATGAGAAGACAAGTGAGTCACCGATTGCTCCTAGCACGGAAGAGGTAATACATTCTTTTATCGATGATTCCGACGTTGAGAGCGACCAGCCGAGGTAATTTATGATAATTTTATTATTGTTGGTATTACTAATACGCTATCTCATATGACTCCTATATTTTCTTTCGATGCTCGACCCTCTCTCAGATGGATGGAAAAGTTACTAAATTTTCACCATATTTGTCGTCAGAAATTCGTTAAGCTGAAATGGTACCTTAGTTTATTTTTAAATGCTCCTGAGCTCCTTTATTTTGTGGACAAATTTGGGAGCAGTCATAGGAAATTTGTTAGGCTTAAATGATTAAACATGTTATTTTCCTATGTTACTATTATATTATGGTGCTACTTACAGTTTTGTGTAGCACATGCGCAACTATTTGATCGGTTCTTTGCGTGCTTTGAGCTGTTTTGACCAAAGCTAAATTAGAGAGGCTCGATGAAGAAAAAGGTCGAGCCGGGACTGTCTCGAAACTAGCGCTACCGGGAGGCAACCCGAGGAGTTTTATTTTTTGTTGCTATTCAAACATTTTAGTCGTGTGTGTGCGTTTTAATTGGTTTTTAAGCCATAAGAGACCGGGACGATTAAGCGTGTTTTGCTAGTTTCGCGGGCTGTTTATTGCGTCTTTGCAGGAGTCTATTGTGGATGGCTCGATCGAGTACTTTATATACTCAATCGAACTATTTTGCTGCTGATTTCACTCGATCGATCATTCTCTCACTTCGATCGAGTGATTTTGTTGGGATTCGCTTCCTGTGACGCAGATGGAGCTATTTGGCGACCTCCCACGTTGCTGGCTGGTTTGGGGAGGTCCCTTTCTCGCGTATTCTTGTGAGTTTTCTGCATCTCCACTCTCTCCTTTTTAGTTTGCATTTTTGTTCCTTATCTGTGAGTACAATGAGGACATTGTACGATTTGGTTTGGGGAGGTTATGCATCCATATTTTTGTCTACATTTACGTTTTTATTGCATTTCTGTTATCACGTTTTTTTTTTCTGTATACATTGTTGTTTTTTTTTTTATAAAATTCAAAATCTCATAAAAATAAATATTTTTCAAAAAAATAAAAAAATTCACGTTTATTTTTGTATATAGGTTGAGTCGGAACGGTAGATTTTAATGATGAAATTGCACTTTAACTTGTCATTTTTACTTAAGCCTTGCATCTAATTGATAGTTATTAGCTGAGTCCTACGCATATCTACAAGTTTTTGTTCAAATTTAGCTGACCGCGTAGACTTAACCTGATAAATTGGCAACCTACTCTATAATTTCTGAGATTTAGAGCCATATAACTGGTGACATTCATGACCGGTTCATGTAGGAATTGAGAGTAGTACTCCTTACATAACATGTCTATCACTTTTGCACGTTTATGAAATTTGATTTCTTGTCAATTGCGTACATTCGGGTTTGTGGTCGGTGTCACATGCAGGGAGGTGCTTGCAAATTTTTTCCTTTCTTTCATTTTCACCCATTTAGCTCCACTTTAGCCAAATATAGCCTTTTTGACCCATTAGATACACCCAAAATTTAGCCTGCCTTGTCAAGCTAGTTTAGAGTGACTTTTGTGGTATATTCATCCTTGTTGCGAGTTTGGCCTGTTATATCTGTTTGGAGTTGGTAGGAAATGAGAAGGAATGAGAAAAAGGAAAAAAAGAAAAAGAAGAGACGTGAAAGGAAAAAAAAAGAAAAAGAAATGAAAAAGTGAAGTTCACGTGAAACAGAAAGAACTAGAAGAAGAAAAAAGAAAGAAAAATTGAAAAAGTTGAGTTATTGAATAAAAGAGGTTGTATATGCTTATTTTTATCTTGTGACGGTCTTACTCCTTTGTTTTATTTACATATTTTTGAGGAGATAGTGTATTTGGACAGTGAGTTGTTTGCCAATGAAGGGCACATGTACCTTATTTTCTAGACAACTGAGATTTGGATGGTCCTATATGGTCTTGTTTAGGAACTAGCTTGACGCTTTACCTCCACACTACCATAATCTGTTTTACCTTTTCTCACCTGTAACCTCACTTTCCCATATCATTTTTAAGCCCTCGGCTGTGACAGACATTGTTGGTTGGAATGTATGTATAGTACTTGAATCGTCTATCATTTTTGTTGCATGCATGTTATGTAGGTCGTAGTTTAGGTGAGTGACTGTATTCTCTTTCTCTCTTACATACATATTCACCCTTTGTTTCATGAGAGAAGAGTGACCACGTGAGAGTTCGATTTTGTTGGTCTTGCAAGGTCGATAGGTCAGCTTTATTTATGGACATCTTATAATTCGTTTGCGTAATGACCATTGTAGCTGTAACTGTTGATTTTTGTTTGCATTAAATCGGTTCAAGTAGACAAGTTATAGCTAGCTCTGAGCTTTCTTTTTCCATTCCGTTAGTTTTGCATATAGTTTGCTTGGGGACAAGCAAAGGTTTGGTTTGGGGAGATTTGATGCGTGCATTTTATGTAGCTATTTTGTACTTTATTTGCACGCATTTCAATGCATTTTGTGTAGTTTTTAGCTACAAATGTCCCCCGAATTGTCTACTTTGGTTTCCCTTGTATTATTTACATGTATGAACCGGAAAGAAGCATAATCAAGCCTAAAACATGTCCTTATGCATGCATTAAGGAGATGAGTTGCGTCGGAGCCTTAAGACTATTATTTTGAGATGCGCAACGAAGTAAGATAGCTAGGCGAGCAAAGGAAGAACTTGAAATTGCTAGTGCCTACTTTAAAGAGCCATATCTCGAGTTCTAAAACATATTTTCAGATGATTCCAATGGTAGATGAAATCTTGTTCTCTTAGCTCTCCAACGCCACTGGAAACTCCCTGCTTTCCCAAGTAACGAAGAAATGGCAGGCGTTTGAAGTTCGGTGCGCGAATCAGGAATTGTGCGCTGGAAAGTACTCGATCGAGTACAATTGTGTTCGATCGACTCCTTTTTCTACTCGATCGAGTAATGCCTATTTAATAAGTGTTCGATCGAGTACCTAAAGAACTCGATCGAGAGGTTTTAGCTTGGATTTGCTCGATCGAGTGATATAAAAGTCCTCGATCGAGTATTTAGCTTATATACTCGGGATTTTTAACCCGTGTTAGGTTAATTTTATGCTAATAATGACTTCCCTATATAAAGGAAGTCGGGATTAGGTCATAATCATCTTGGACACCGTTCCTTAACTCCTCTTTCACCACTTATGATACTTTTCTTTCTCTCTTTACACTGTTAAACACCTCTTTTCTTTATTGTTGCCAGATCTTAATCTGTAACTCTCTCTCTCCCTTTATTCACTTTATTTAATTTGCAATATTTGTTTCTTTCTCATCTTTTGCTCTTTTCTTATTCATGTCTAGCTAATTCCCCTGCTAGCATTTAGGGGAGTCAATGGATTGTTATTAATTGCTAATTAGGTTTACAAATCGTTCGTTGTTGTTATGTCTATGTTGTTAATCACTACTTTAATTGTTTCTAGCTATTTGTATCGATGCATTTAGCCTATTTAATATTGGTAAGCCTTGACCTAGACCGGAAGGTTGGAAGGGGTGAGACCCGCAGTGAATAATAGGATGCTTTAGTGAGGGCGGAAGCTAAGTTAATAGTATTTTAGGGCGAATTGAGACCAGAAGGAGATATTCGTTGCCCCTTAGACCGATACAATTGACCGATCTTTGACCTTAGCTACAATTAACCGATATTCATTGATGACACGACAATCCTAGTTCTCTTCCTTTATTATTAATCTCTCTTACTCTTTTCTCACTTTAATCTCCTTTAGTTTTAGTTCAAACAATTTAAACCTCCCATCTTGTGACCTCAGACGGACTAGAATTAACAAGTAGATAGTGACCGCCTCCCTGTGAAGATCGACCCTACTTACTACTGCCTTTTGTTAGTAGTACTTAGGTATTTATTTTTGGTACTGAAACGACGGTATCAGCAGCATCTGAAGCTGCCAAAGAAGCTGTATGGATACGGTAATTCTTAGAAGGACTAAGATAAGTTCCTTCTGCTAAAGATCCGATCACACTCTATTGTGATAACAGAGCGACCATCTTTCAAGCTAAAGAACCCAAGTCTAGCAACAAGTCTAGACATGTACCCAGAAAATTTCATATGATTAGGGATTATATTGAGAGGAAGGAAATAGCGATTTGTAAGGTTGGGACAAATGATAATATTGCTGATCCTCTAACCAAGACTCTATCGCATGCTACGCATGACCAACATGTAGTTTCCATGGGTCTTAAGCGTATGCCTAACTTGTATTAGATTATGAGATATGAAGTAATAATATGGTATTGATTGTTCATATATGATAATCGCATTTATTGTTTGAGTTTATTTTAAACTCTTTTATTTTATTACTTTGTTTTATCCAAATAGGTTGTTGAGACAATATTGACCCTATTAAAGTGAACTGGATTAACATAGTAATTGCCCCTAGTTACTTATATGAGGTGACGTCTCTAAGTGACTAGAGTGTGAGTCGATTTTTGGCAAGTTCGAGTGCCATAGGGTCATAAGAGATGACTAGTCGATCACATAGGCAGACTGTAAGGGACACTCTGTCGGGAAGTGACCACTTATAGAGTTCTGGTAATTTTTATAGCCTGGTCGTGGCAAGAGCTATTATGGTATTCTTTTGAGTCAATTCTTTGACTAGAGACTATTCGCCCAAGTTGGCACAGTTTTTGAGTGACTTTAAGTTATACTCTACGACTTTCGTAAATGAGGTCAAATGGGAATCTTTTGGGTCATGATGAGCTATGGCTAAACAAAGGGAATAGTGCGATAGGAATTGTCCACCCCCTTGTCAGGGTTATTTAAAAATCTCAGGGCCACTCGATGAGCAGTTAACTGAAAAATGCGTTGCCACGCTCGGAAGGTATCTATGGTAGATAATTCCAGTCAGACAGTTACTCTCCATATCGAGCAAACCACTCTTGATGTGATCACATGCAAGAACAACCTGCAAGACACCTTGCATTGAGCGGGAGATTATAACAGGACAAGAGAATTGGTGATGCACACTTGACTCGGACAAATGGGAGATTATTGGAGTTTTTGTCCTCAACAATAGTACGATCACATTATTGAAACTCATGATAAGAATACGTGTAGGGATGATTCATTTATTTATGTCAACTGATCAACATTAATCGGTAATGATTGGCTGACTAGAGTTTGACATTACTGTTGTTTGACGGTGGTGATCAGTTGATCCCTTAAAGTCACACCTAAAGGATGATTTCCTGAATAGATAATTTCATTAATTGTATATCGATACAGATTAATTGATTCCTTATAATTGAACAATTTACGTCTATGAATGAGAATATATATATATCTTATTGTAATTCGATTAAATAAGATTTGATTTTGTAAATAAAATGTTATATTACTAAAAATTTGTTTATAAAATAATTAAGAGAGAATGGTTAATCTTAATTACAAAGTGTTGCAGATTATATTAACATGATCCATTGTACCATATATAATTATAAATACCTTTTAGTTAGTTAAAATTTATTTGTCCATTTTGTGAATAACATTTAATTTGTTAAATAAAAATTAGTGAGACTAATAACATGTGAATTGTCACATGTCACACAACATTACAAAATGACAATTGACAAAAATAAAATGGATGTACACATTATATGGACCGAAATAATGGGTGGTTTATGGTTATTATAAGATGTTTTTAAATTGTTTAAAAGACATGATGATGACCTAAACTTCTATAGACTACACCCTATATATTTTGGTAAGAGAAAAGGAAAAAGTGAAGGCCATGCATTGGCCTTGTGAGGCTTCCCATCTGGCCCTTTTCCCTTTTAGAGGGATTTTTGTTTTTGTTTTTCTCACTTAACAACTCTCTTAATTCCTATCATTCTCACCTCTCTCTAAAATAGTTTTAGAACAAAGAAAATTGTTTTAAGGAAAATCTGATAAAATCATTTTACATACTATATTATTAATATTGTTATTATTAGATTTATTATAAGGAAACTAATTACAGTACCTAGTTAGTAATTTAATTAGTATAAAGGGATAGTCTTGGTGCAACTAAGAGGAAGTATTCCACTATGAATACTTGAAGATTTTGGAGGATCATCCATATGCATTGTAGCTCAAGAGCAAGTGGAGGAAGGAGTCCTCACTTGTGTCCTTTTCGTGCCTTACCTACAATGTAAGGAACTTAATTCTTCCATATTTTATCTTATGTTATGCTTGCAACTAGATCGATAATTAAATAAGTTTAATTAGAGGGTTTTAGAACCCTTTCAAACAAAGATCGTTCGTAATCAAGATTATATTAACACAGTGACTCTAAAAGATGGATGGGATTAAAAGATGGGAAAGACGCTTCTAAAACAGGACGAAAAAGGGTTTAGGGTTGGATTAGGCATCACCACTTCACGGAGCCATCTAATCCAAACCTAAGCCTTTTTCCTTAGTAAAAGCTCGTTCATAATCAAACATATAGTAACACTGTGACTCTCAAATATGGATGGGATTAAAACATGTGATAGACGCTTCTAAATCGGGACGGAAAAGGAATTAAGGTTGGATTCGGCGTCACCGCTTCGCGGAGCTGCCTAATCCAAACCTAAACCCTTTTCCTTAATCAAAGGTCATTTATAATCAAACATATAGTAACACTGTGACCCTAAAACATGGATGAGATTAAAAGATGGGAAAGACGCTTCTAAAACGGGACGGAAAAGGGTTTAGGGTTGGACTAGGCGTCACCGCTTCGCGGAGCCGCCTAATCCAACCCTAAACCCTTTTCCTTAATCAAAAGTCGTTCATAATCAAACATAAAGTAACAATGTGACTCTAAAACATGGATGGGATTAAAATATGGGAAAGGCGCTTCTAAAACGAGACGGAAAAGGGTTTAGGGTTGGATTAGGCGTCACTGCTTCGCGTAGCCGCCTAATCCAACCCTAAACCCTTTTCCTTAATCAAAGGTTTTTCATAATCAAACATATAGTAACACTGTGACTCTAAAACATGGATGGGATTAAAATATGGGAAAGACGCTTTTAAAACATGACAGAAAAGAGTTTAGGTTTAGATTAGGCGTCACCGCTTCGCGGAGTCGCCTAATCCAACCCTAAACCCTTTTCCTTAGTCAAAGGTCGTTCGTAGTGAAAAAAGCCAACCCTAGGGAGGGCCTCCGAAACCCTATCGTGGATGGAATAGAAAGAGAGGAAAGACGCTTCTAAAACGGGACGGAAAAGGGTTTAGAGTTGGAATAGGCATCACCGCTTCGCGGAGCCGTTTAATCCAACGCTAAACCCTTTTCCTTAGTAAAAGCTCGTTCATAAGCAAACATATAGTAACACTGTGACTCTAAAACATGGATGGGATTAAAAGATGGGATATATGCTTCTAAAACAGGACGGAAAAGGGTTTAGGGGTGGATTAGGCGTCACCGCTTCGCGGAGCCGCCTAATCCAAACCTAAACCCTTTTCCTTAATCAAAGGTCGTTCATAATCAAACATATAGTAACACTATGACCCTAAAACATGGATGGGACTAAAAGATGGAAAAGACGCTTCTAAAACGGGACGGAAAAGGGTTTAGAATTGGATTACACGTCACCGCTTCGTGGACCCGCCTAATCCAACCCTAAACCCTTTTCCTTAATCAAAGGTCTTTCATAATCAAACATATAGTAACAGTGTGACTCTAAAATATATATGAGGTCAAAAGATGGGAAAGACGCTTCTAAAACGGGGCGGAAAAGGGTTAAGGGTTGGATTAGGCATCACCGTTTTGCGGAGCCGCCTAATCCAACCCTAAACCCTTTTCCTTAGTCAAAAGTCGTTCATAATGAAAAAACCCATCCCTAGGGAGGGCCGCCTAAACCCTTTCGTGGATGGAATTAAAAGAGGGGAAAGACGCTTCTAAAACGGGATGGAAAAAGGGTTTAGGGTTGGAATAGGCATCACCGCTTCGCGGAGGCGTCTAATCCAACCCTAAACCCTTTTCCTTAGTAAAAGCTCGTTCATAATCAAACATATAGTAACATTGTGACTCTAAGACATGGATGAGATTAAAGATGGGATAGATGCTTCTAAAACGGGACGGAAAAGAGTTTAGGCTTGGATTAGGCGTCACCGCTTCGCGGAGCCGCCTAATCCAAACCTAAACCCTTTTCCTTAATCAAAGGTCGTTCATAATCAAAGATATAGTAACACTATGTCTCTCAAATATGGATGGGATTAAAATATGTGATAGACGCTTCTAAAATGGGACGAAAAAGGAATTAAGGTTGGATTAGGCGTCACCGCTTCGCGGAGCTACCTAATCCAAACCTAAACCCTTTTCCTTAATCAAAGGTCGTTTATAATCAAACATATAGTAACAATGTGACTCTAAAACATGGACGGGATTAAAAGATGGGAAAGATGCTTCTAAAACAGGACGGAAAAGGGTTTAGGGTTGGATTAGGCGTCACCGCTTCGCGGAGCCGCCTAATCCAAACCTAAACCCTTTTCCTTAATCAAAGGTCGTTCATAATCAAATATATAGTAACACTGTGACCCTAAAACTTGGATGGGATTAAAGTTGGGAAAGACGCTTCTAAAACGGGACGGAAAAGGGTTTAGAGTTTGATTACACGTCACCGCTTCGTGGACCCGCCTAATTCAACCCTAAACCCTTTTCCTTAATCAAAGGTCATTCATAATCAAACATATACTAACAATGTGACTCTAAAATATATATGAGGTTAAAAGATGGGAAATACGCTTCTAAAACGGGACGGAAAAGGGTTAAGGGTTGGATTAGGCGTCACCGCTTCGCGGAGCCGCCTAATCCAACCCTAAACCCTTTTCCTTAGTCAAAAGTCGTTCGTAATGAAAAAACCCATTCCTAGGGAGGGGCGCCTAAACCCTTTCGTTGATGGAATTAAAAGAGGGGAAAGACGCTTCTAAAACGGGACGGAAAAGGGTTTATGGTTGGAAAAGGCATTACCTCTTCGCGGAGGCGTCTAATCCAACTCTAAACCCTTTTCCTTAGTAAAAGCTCGTTCATAATCAAACATATAGTAACACTGTGACTCTAAGACATGGATGGGATTAAAGATAAGATAGATGCTTCTAAAACGGGACAGAAAAGGGTTTAGGGTTGGATTAGGCGTCACCGCTTCGCGGAGCCGCCAAATCCAAAGCTAAACCCTTTTCCTTAATCAAAGGTCGTTCATAATCAAACATATAGTAACACTGTGTCTCTCAAATATGGATGGGATTAAATGATGTGATAGACGCTTCTAAAATGGGACGAAAAAGGAATTAAGGTTGGATAAGGCGTCACCGCTTCGCGGAGCTGCCTAATTCAAACCTAAACCCTTTTCCTTAATCAAAGGTCGTTTATAATCAAACATATAGTAACACTGTGACTCTAAAACATGGATGGGATTAAAACATCGGAAAGAAACTTCTAAAACGGGACGGAAAAGGGTTTAGGGTTGGACTAGGCGTCAGCGCTTCGCGGAGCCGCCTACTCTAACCCTAAACCCTTTTCCTTAATCAAAGGTCGTTCATAATCGAACATATAGTAACACTGTGACTCTGAAACATGGATGGGATTAAAATATGGGAAAGACGCTTCTAAAACGGAACGGAAAAGAGTTTAGGGTTGGATTAGGCGTCACCACATCGCGGAGCCGCCTAATCCAACCCTAAACCCTTTTCCTTAGTCAAATGTCGTTTGTAGTGAAAAACCCAACCTTATGGAGGGCCGCCTAAACCCTGTCGTGGATGGAATTAAGAGAGAGGAAAGACGCTTCTAAAATGGGACGGAAAAGGGTTTAGGGCTGGAATAGGCGTCACCGCTTCGCGGAGCCGTCTAATCCATCCATAAACCCTTTTCCTTAGTAAAAGCTCGTTCATAATCAAACATATAGTAACACTGTGACTCTAAAACAAACATGGGATTAAAATATAGGATAGATGCTTCTAAAAGGGGATGGAAAAGGGTTTTGGGTTGGATTAGGCGACACCGCTTCGCAGAGCCGCCTAATCCAAACCTAAACCCTTTTCCTTAATCAAAGTGTTGGAATATGTGTCGTCCGACAATAATGCGATCACAACTGTCGATCATGATGATCACATGTTTAAATCTCGTTTTTAAGAATACATGTGGGATGTAATTTTTTACAGTCAACTGGTCCACACATATCGGTAATGATTGGCTGACTACAGTTTGACATTACTGTCGTGCGACGGTGGTGATCAGTTGATCCCCTTAGGTCATACTTAAAGGGTAACACTCTTAATTGAATATTTAATTGATCGTATGACGATACGAGTTAATTAAATTACTTAAAATTGACGGACGATTTTGGAACTTATATTTTTGTGTCTCATTGTAATTTGATTAAATAAGATACGGTCTAAGTAATCGAATTGTTTTATTACTTAGATGAAATTATTGTTTACGGAAACAATTGAAACTGAATGAATAATTTATTATAAATACAAGATGTTGTGATTTATAAATTAGTAAACCATTTTGGTACAAGTAATTGTGAATTACTATGTTAATTTTTATAAGTGACATACTTTATTAATATGTTGATTTTTAATTGTTAAAAATACATTTTATATATAAGATGTCATGTAATGTGTCACATGTGACATATTGACAAAATCACAAATAAAATGGACTCATCCATTTTATGTGTGTGTACCGAAATGGAGGGTGTATTAGGATAAAAATTGTGTTGATTATTTATAATTGGAAAACATAATTATAAAACCTACACCTAGCCTTGCATGCCTATATTCTTGGTTAGAGAATTAAGCCCATGCATAGGGCACCCTTACACACCCACCGGTTTTGCCCTCTAAAGAGCATCAAATGGGTTCTTTCATTATTCATTCACACAATTCTTATTTCTAGTGTAAGAAATAGAACTCTCTCCACATCTTATAAAAAGTCCAAAATTCTTTCCTCTATTTACCGAAATAATAGAGTATAAAATAAATATTTTGGGTCAATTTTTAGTAAGATTATTATTATTCTAGATCAAGTAATATTAATCTATTAAGGGGTTATCTTGGGTATTCATCTTTGGGAGGGATTCTATCTTTGAATCTTTGTTCATCCATATAAGGAAAGCTCAAGAACAAGTAAGAACGAGATCTTACTTGTGCCCTTTGATCCGAAATTTTATAGTAAGGAAAACGATTTCTTCTCTATTCTTATTCATGTTTGCATGCATAAGATCTATATTTAATTTTATGACTAATTTAATTATAACATATATGAATATGTTGTATAATGAGATTATTTATTTCTAATAAGCGGTATCATGAGCCTTGGGTTGTTTGTATGCAAATCGGTTATTGTTTTTCCGAGTTATATGATTAACAAACAAAACTTATAAATTTGTGTTTCTTATGAGATATCACGAAATTTATTTGTATGTAAATTTTCATAATAAAATGAGTTGTTATACTCGAAATATGGATTTTTCAAGTTAAAATCGTATTTAATTGGTTAAATAGGTTAATATGAGTTATATTTCGAATCTGGTCATAGCAATTTAATATGTGGTCACATGTAATTTTACAAGATGTGTGTAAAATATTTGGCTAAAATTAAGTCTTTATGCATGATTTATGAATTTTTGATGAAAAATCACATAAATAGTGACTTTAATTAGTAAAAATTCTAAAACATACTTCATGACTAAGGAAAAACGTCACATGTTTAATTTTATCATATATTTCAGATCTAAAAGTGAAAAGTTGATAAAAATAATTTTTCTCATATTTTTATGGCTATAATTGATAAATCCGATAAACCTCAACATTGTTTTTCTCGTTAAATTTCGAAATTTTTAACCTAAGTTTTTGAACATTATGAGTGCATGGTATTTTTTCCAGAATGTTCATGAGTTTAAATTTCAAAATTTGAAATTATTTGAAATTTTTATGATTTAATTTGAAGTTTATGACATATTTTTTTATTTTAAGTCCATTTATGAACAATATTAAGAAATCTAGGTTAATTATTGTCAAATGTTAGTGGAGACTAATTTTGAGTCCTAAGATGGTTAGGGTAATTAACTAGTACATAAATATGATTTTATGTAATTATTGTGATTATAAAAGGGTTAAATCACGCAAATCCGTAAAAACCGATTAATATACGATATTGGCTCCTTAAAGGCGATTTAGCATAAAATTGGGCATGTTCATACATATTATAATGCTGCATTTTTTTTATGATTGTCATATTTTAATTTTATGTAATTTTTGAATTATGTAATTTTACTTAGTATGGCCTTAGTTTTAATTGATATTACCCGAAATGTATTGGAATATCGATTCTGTTGTAATTTATTGTGATCTCGTATCACCGTTTTGTAATTTAATAGATTTATTTTTATTTTAATTACAAATGTATAATAGGAAATTATGTAATTTTATTATTCCGGAGTTCCTTGAAGACAATGCCACTCGAGAAGGCGATCCATTAAAGAAAGTGTTGCCTTAAAATGCGTGCTAAGACCGAAGTTCAAGGGACCAATGGAGTTGGTTTCCGAATTTGTAATAGTTTATTAGATTTACTATTTTAGGAAGGCCATACTAGGATTTTATTTATGCTTTGCATTTTATTTATTTGTTGCATGCATCGCTAAATCAACATAACTAAACATGCATTTTAAATCGAGTTTATCGACCGTGTCAATTATAATTATCGTAGTTCACCGCTTTAGTTCACTTAAAATGTGATAGATAATTAATTGACATGACCTCTCGCTAAAAATAAACAATTGAGACTTAGCCTTACCAAAAAGTAGAAACCATGAAAACCTATTTCGTGAGTGAGTGCACTCGACTTTACCGGGGTACTAACCTTGTTACGTAGGGGAAGTGGGCGATAAATGTCTACCCACCGAATTTATAAAGATGAGGGTTGTTTTCGGCTTTACCGATGCCCAAGTTGATGTAAATTTGGATCATGGACACATTTATTCGAAATTTGGGTTGAACTCAACGAAAGTATTCTCGACGGTTGCTGGATGTGTTTCGGGCTAAAGATAAATATTAATGTAATTTTATCGACCAAGAGTTCTATAAGTAGAATCGATTAAAGTGTTAATCCACCGAGTTATATTGATAAGGGTTGTATTCAGCTTTACTGATGCCTAAGTTAATATGAATTTGGGTCTTGGAATCATTTATAATAGTTGGGTAGAGGTCACTATATAAATGTTCATATCTTGTTAAATTTATTTACAAGTATGATTTAAAAAACACAAATGTTAATATTTCCTTTTCCTCCACACCGATAACTATTTAGTCTTGCCACAATGTTTTTGAGGACGTTTGCTTCAACAATGATTTCAACACTACTAGAGAAATTTCTTTTGGGATAGGTTCGGATGGAAACATAAACTTCGTCACTTCTTCCAAACCTCCAACTACTACAAGATCTCTTGTGAGCCGGTCTCAGGAAGACCGCCTCATAAAATCTATAGGATCTTTGTCTTTGGAAGAGAAAGATGCCAAAACTAGTGGGAGCTCAAGCAATCAAGTTCTTGCTTCCAAGGGCAAAAAAGTTTAAGAAGAAGGGAAAGAAAGGGAAAAACTTCAAGCAAGTTGAAGATGAGTGCCATTATTGCTATGGAATGGGACATTGGCTTAGGAATTGTCCCGTATATTTGCGAAATATAAGGGAAGGAATCATCGTTCCAAAAGGTAAAATTCCTAAGGAAATTTATGTTATTGATGTAAATTATAATTCCACTACGACATGGGTACTGGATACCGGTTGTGGTTCTCACCTTTATAATCATTTACAGGGTTTAAGAGACGTGAAGAGGCTTAGCAAAGGAGATGTGGATCTACGCCTTGGAAATGGAGCTCGAGTAGCGGCCGAATCCAAGGGAACTTATGTATTAGCTTTGCCTAATGGGTTTGAGTTGTATTTACATAATTGTTTTTATGTGCCTACACTTTCTAAAAACATTATTTCAATCGCTATGTTAGACATGGACGGTTTTTGTTTTGTCATTAAGAACAATCGTTGTACTATTTCAAGGAATGACTTGGTTATAGGCCAAGCTCCTTTCATTAATGGCATTTACATTTTAGAAACCTCGAATCCGACTAATGACTTCTACAACATTCAATCAAAGAAACTCAAATCAAGTGATCCAGATGAATCGTTCATTTGGCATTGTCGATTAGGTCACATAAACGAGAATCGCATCAAAAGATTAATTTCAACTAATGTGATTACACCATTTGATTATCAATCATATGGAACATGCGAATATTGCCTTCTTGGCAAGATGACTAGAAATCCTTTTAGTGGTAAAGGAACACGAGCAAGTGAGCTATTGGGACTCATACATACCGATGTGTGTGGACCAATGAGTATCACCGCTCGTGAAAATTATGACTACTTCATAACCTTCATCGATGACTTGAGTAGATATGGGTATATCTATTTAATAAAACATAAAAGTGAAGCTTTTGAGAAATTCAAGGAATTTCAAAACGAAGTAGAGAACCAATTAAACAAAAAGATAAAAGCACTACGATCCGATCGTGGTGGAGAATATCTTAGCCTTGAATTCGATTCACACTTGAAAGGTTGTGGTATTATATCACAACTTTCTCCACCCGGAACACCACAACTCAATGGTGCTGGCGAAAGGAGAAATCGAACCCTACTTGATATGGTTCGATCCATGATGAGTCAAACCGAGTTACCGAACTCGTTTTGGGGATTTGCAAATCAAACCGCAATAAGATCTTTGAACAACTGTCCCACCAAAGCCACCGAGAAAACTCCATTTGAGATATGGAAAGAAAGAGTTCCTAATCTATCCTACATAAAAATTTGGGGTTGTAATGCTTATGTCAAAACCAAAAATGACAATAAGCTAGCCCCACGATCTGAAAAATGCACCTTTGTAGGCTATTCCAACACCCGAGGTTATTACTTCTATAAACCTCAAGAAAACAAAGTGTTTGTGTCTTGTGAGGCTGTCTTCTTAGAAAGAGACTTTATTTCTAAGAGACAGAGTGGGAGAAATTTTGAACTTGATGAAATTCAAGAGCCACAAACCGAGGTAGAGACGCAAGAAGATGTTCCTTCGTCGTCTAGCGCGGTTGTCCCTCCTCCTCTTAGAACAACGGGCCGAGTTATTCGCCATCCCGATCGATATGTGGGACTTATCAAAGAAGATGGAACACTCGATGTGTTGCTTTTAGAAAGTGACGAGCCCGCCACCTACAAAACCGCAATCTCTAGTCCAAATTCCTCCTTATGGCTTGAAGCCATGAAGTCCGAGATGGATTCTATGCATGAAAACCAAGTTAGGAACTTGGTGGATTTGCCTAAAGGGGCATGACCTCTTCAATGCAAATTGATTTTCAAGGTAAAAAATGGCATAGAAGGACATGATGATGTCTACAAAGCTAGGCTAGTGGCAAAAGGATTTACCCAAGTCCAAGGTCTCCATTATGATGAAACCTTCGCCCCCGTAGCCATGCTAAGATCCATACGAATTTTATTAGCGATTGCCGCATTTCATGATTATGAAATATGGCAAATGGATGTCAAAACCGCTTTTCTAAATGAGCATTTAGAAGAGAAGGTGTACATGATACAACCCGAAGGTTTTGTCGATTCTAAAAATCCTAACAAAGTGTGCAAACTTAAGAGATCCATTTATGGACTTAAGCAAGCATCTAGAAGTTGGAATCATCGATTCGATCATGTGATAAAAGAGAATGGTTTCGCTCTAAGTGTTGAGGAACCATGTTTATATATGAAATTTAGTGGGAGCAATGGTGTGTTCCTAATCTTGTATGTCGATGACATACTACTCATTGGAAATGATATTCTGATGTTGTCTTCCGTTAACAAGTGGTTAGGTAACCACTTCCAAATGAAGGATTTAGGAGAGGAACAACGCATATTAGGTATCCGGATCCATAGAGATAGATCCAAGAGGATATTGGCACTAAGTCAAGAATCTTATGTTGATAAGATTCTTCGACGTTTCAGAATGGACAAATCAAAAAGAGGATTGGTACCTATGGTAACTGGGACTATATTGAGCAAGTCTCAATCTGCGTCCGAACCCCATGATGTTGAACGCATGAAGATTATCCCTTATGCTTCCGCTGTTGGATCAATCATGTACGCCATGATATGTACACGTCCTGATGTCTCGTATGCCTGAGCATGACGAGTAGATATCAAGGAAATCCAGGTGAGAGTCACTGGATAGCCGTCAAGAACATCCTTATGTACTTGAGAAGAACTAAGGATTCTGTCTTAGTATTTGGAGGAGACACCGAGCTCCGTGTTAATGGATACACGGACTCAAGTTTTCAAACAGACAGAGATGATATGAAATCACAAGATGGTTTTGTCTGCATGCTCAATGGTGGTGTTGTTAGCTGGAGAAGCTTCAAGGAAGCTGTAAATGCAGATTCAACAACGGAGGCTGAGTACATTCCAGCATCAGAAGCTGCCAAGGAAGCTGTATGGATCAGGCAATTCACGGAAGTTCTAAGAGTAGTACCTACCGCCAATGATCCCATCACTCTCTATTGTGATAATAGTGGGACGATCTTCCAAGCTAAAGACAAAGTCTAGTAATAGATATAGACATGTACTTAGAAAATATCATGTAATTAGAGATTTCATTGAAAGAAAGGAAATTGCGATTTGTAAGGCTGGTACAGATGACAATATAGCCGATCCGCTTACCAAGCCTTTAACGCAGGCTAAGCATGATGGACATGTTGCGTCCATAGGACTTAAACGTGTACCAAGTTTGTCTTAGATTTTGAAATGAATTAAAAGTGTTGTTTTTGTTCATGTTCATAATCATGTTTGTCTTTTATCTTTTCCTTATACATTGTTACATCCAAACAGGTTGTAGTGACAATTGAACCCCGTTAAAGTGAACACGGATTAACATTGTATTCGCCCATAGCCACTTGTATGAGGTGACGTCTCGAAGTGACTAGAGTGTGATGCGATTAATGGCAAGTTCAAGTGCCATGAAGTCATGTGAGATGACTAGTCGATCACATAGGCAGACTGTTAGGAACACTTTGTCGGGCTAATGACCGCTTATAAAGTTCTGGCAAATTTATATAGCCTGGTCGTGGCGAGAGCTACTATAGTATTCTAATGAGTCGATTCTTTTGACTAAAGACTATTCGCCTAAGGTGGTACAGCTACAGATTAACTTTGATTTATGTTACTATGACCTTCGTAAAAGGGGTCAAATAGGCATATTTTGGGTTATGATAGCTGTGGCTAGTCGAAGGGAATAAGTACGATAGGAATTGTCCACCCCTTGTCAGGGTTATAACAATATCTCAGGGCTATTCGAGGAGTAATGAACTGGAAATGCGTGGCCACGCTCGGAAGGTATCTATGGTAGATAATTCCGGTCAATCAGTTATTCTCCAGATAGAGGAAACCACTTTCGATATGATCACTTGCAAGTACGACCTAAAAGACACCTTGCATTGAGTGGGAGATAGTAATAGGACAAGAGAATTGGTGACGCACACTTGTCGAGGACAAGTGGGAGATTGTTGGAATATTTGTCCTCGCACAATAATGCGATCACAACTGTCGATCACGATGATCACATGTTTAAATCTCGTTTTTCAGAATACATGTGGGATGTAATTTTTTACAGTCAACTGGTCCACACATATCGGTAATGATTGGCTGACTAGAATTTGACATTACTGTCGTGCGACGGTGGTGATCAGTTGATCCCCTTAGGTCGTACCTAAAGGGTAACAATCTTAATTGAATATGTAATTGATCGTATGACGATACGAGTTAATTGAATTACTTAAAATTGACGGACGATTTTGGAAGTAATATTTACGTGTCTCATTGTAATTTGATTAAATAAGATACGGTCTAAGTAATCGAATTGTTTTATTACTTAGATGAAATTATTGTTTACGGAAACAATTGAAATTGAATGAATAATTAATTATAAATACAAGATGTTGTGATTTATAAATTAGTAAACCATTTTGGTACAAGTAATTGTGAATTACTATGTTAATTTTTATAAGTGACATATTTTATTAATATGTTGATTTTTAATTGTTAAAAATACATTTTATATATAAGATGTCATGTAATGTGTCACTTGTGACATATTGACAAAATCACAAATAAAATGGACTCATCCATTTTATGTGTGTGTACCGAAATGGAGGGTGTATTAGGATAAAAATTGTGTTGATTATTTGTAAGTGGAAAACACAATTTTAAAACCTACATCTACCCTTGCATGCCTATATTCTTGGTTAGAGAATCAAGCCCATGCATAGGGCACCCTTCCACACCCACCGGTTTTGCCCTCTAAAGAGCATCAAATGGGTTCTTTCATTATTCATTCACACAATTCTTATTTCTAGTGTAAGAAATAGAACTCTCTCCACATCTTATAAAAATTAGAGAGATAAAAAGTCCAAAATTCTTTCCTCTATTTACCGAAAAAATAGAGTACAAAATAAATATTTTGGGTCAATTTTTAGTAAGATTATTATTATTCTAGATCAAGTAATATTAATCTATAAAGGGGTTATCTTGGGTATTCATCTTTGGGAGGGATTCTATCTTTCAATCTTTGTTAATCCATATAAGGAAACCTCAAGAACAAGTAAGAAGGAGATCTTACTTGTGCCCTTTGATCCGAAATTTTATAGTAAGGAAAACGATTTCTTCTCTATTCTTATTCATGTTTGCATGCATAAGATCTATATTTAATTTTATGACTAAATTAATTATAACATATATGAATATGTTGTATAATGAGATTATTTATTTCTAACAAGCGGTATCATGAGCCTTAGGTTGTTTGCAAGCAAATCGGTTATTGTTTTTTCCGAGTTATATGATTAACAAACAAAACTTATAAATTTGTGTTTATTATGAGATATCACGAAAGGTCGTTCATAATCAAACATATAGCAACACTGTGACCCTACAACATGGATGGGATTAAAATATGGGAAAGACGCTTCATAAACGGGACGGAAAAGGGTTTAGGGTTGGATTACACGTCACCGCTTTGTGGACCCGCCTAATCCAACCCTAAAGCCATTTTCTTCATCAAAGATCGTTCATAATCAAACATATAGTAACACTGTGACAATAAAACATGGATGGGATTAAAAGATGGGAAAGAAGCTTCTAAAACGGAACGGAAAATGGTTTAGGGTTGGATTAGGCGTCACTGCTTCGCGGAGCCGCCTAATCCAACCCTAAACCCTTTTCCATAATCAAAGGTCCTTCATAATCAAACATATAGTAACAATGTGACTCTAAAATATATATGAGATTAAAAGATGGGAAAGACGCTTCTAAAAAGGGACGGAAAAAAGTTAAGGGTTGGATTAGGCGTCACCGCTTCGCGGAGCCGCCTAATCCAACCCTAAGCCCTTTTCCTTAGTCAAAAGTCGTTCGTAATGAAAAAACCCATCCCTAGGGAGGGCCGCCTAAACTCTTTCGTGGTTGGAATTAAAAGAGGGGAAAGATGCTTCTAAAACGGGACGGAAAAGGGTTTAGGGTTAGAATAGGCGTCACCGCTTCGCGGAGGCGTCTAATCCAACCCTAAACCCTTTTTCTTAGTAAAATCTCGTTCATAATCAAACATATAGTAACACTGTGACTCGAAGACATGGATGGAATTAAAGATGGGATAGATGCTTCTAAAACGGGACGGGAAAGGATTTAGGGTTGGATTAGGCATCACCACTTCGCGGACCCGCCTAATCCAACCCTAAACCCTTTTCCTTAGTAAAAGCTCATTCATAATCAAACATATAGTAACACTGTGTCTCTCAAATATGGATGGGATTAAAAGATGTGATAGACGCTTCTAAAATGGAACGAAAAAGGAATTAAGGTTGGATTAGGTGTCACCGCTTCACGGAGCTGCCTAATCCAAACCTAAACCCTTTTCCTTAATCAAAGGTCGTTTATAATTCAACATATAGTAACACTGTGACTCTAAAACATGGATGGGATTAAAAGATGGGAAAGACGCTTCTAAAACGGGACGGAAAAGGGTTTAGGGTTGGACAAGGCGTCACCTCTTCGCGGAGCCGCCTGATCCAACCCTAAACCATTTTCCTTCATCAAAGGTCATTCATAATCGAACATATAGTAACATTGTGTCTCTCAAATATGGATGGGATTAAAAGAAGTGATAGACGCTTCTCAAACGGGACGAAAAAGGGTTTAGGGTTGGATTAGGCGTCACCGCTTCGCGGAGCTGCCTAATCTAAACCTAAACCCTTTTCCTTAGTAAAAGGTCATTTATAATCAAACATATAGTAACACTGTGACTCTAAGACATGGATGGGATTAAAAGATGGGAAAGACGCTTCTAAAACGGGACGGGAAAGGGTTTAGGGTTGGACTAGGCGTCACCGCTTCGCGGAGCCGTCTACTCCAACCCTAAACCCTTTTCCTTAATCAAAGGTCATTCATAATCGAACATATAGTAACACTGTGTCTCTCAAATATGGATGGGATTAAAAGATGTGATAGACGCTTCTAAAATGGGACGAAAAAGGAATTAAGGTTGGATTAGGCGTCACCGCTTCGCGGAGCTGCCTAATCCAAACCTAAACCCTATCCTTAATCAAAGGTCGTTTATAATCAAACATACAGTAACACTGTGACTCTAAAACATGGATGGGATTAAAAGATGGGAAAGATGCTTCTAAAACAGGACGGAAAAGGGTTTAGGGTTGGATTAGGCGTCACCGCTTCACGGAGCCGCCTAATCCAAACCTAAACCCTTTTCCTTAATCAAAGGTCGTTCATAATCAAACATATAGTAACACTGTGACCCTAAAACATGGATGGGATTAAAAGATGGGAACGACGCTTCTAAAACGGGACAAAAAAGGGTTTAGAGTTGGATTACACGTCAGCGCTTCGTGGACCCGCCTAATCCAATCCCTAAACCCTTTTCCTTAATCAAAGGTCGTTCATAATCAAACATATAGTAACAATCTGACTCTAAAATATATATGAGGTTAAAAGATGGGAAACACGCTTCTAAAATGGGACGGAAAAGGGTTAAGGGTTGGATTAGGCGTCACCGCTTCGCGGAGCCGCCTAATCCAACCCTAAACCCTTTTCCTTATTCAAAAGTCGTTCGTAATGAAAAAACCCATCCCTAGGGAGGGCCGCCTAAACCCTTTCATTGATGGAATTAAAAGAGGGGAAGGACGCTTCTAAAACGGGACGGAAAAGGGTTTAGGGTTGGAATAGGCGTCACCGCTTCGCGGTGGCGTCTAATCCAACCCTAATCCCTTGTCGTTAGTAAAATCTCGTTTATAATCAAACATATAGTAAGACTGTGATTCTAAGACATGGATGGGATTAAAGATGGGATAGATTCTTCTAAAACGGGACGGAAAAGGGTTTAGGGTTGGATTAGGTGTCTCCGCTTCGCGGAGCCGCCTAATCCAAACCTAAACCCTTTTCCTTAATCAAAGGTCGTTTATAATCAAACATATAGTAACACTGTGTCTCTCAAATATGGATGGGATTAAAAGATGTGATAGACGCTTCTAAAATGGGACGAAAAAGGAATTAAGGTTGGATTAGGCGTCAGCGTCATGAGTCTGCCTAATCCAAACCTAAACCCTTTTCCTTAATCAAAGGTCGTTTATAATCAAACATATAGTAACACTGTGACTCTAAAACATGGATGGAATTAAAAGATGGGAAAGGCGCTTCTAAAACGGGACGGAAAAGAGTTTAGGGTTGGATTAGGCGTCACCGCTTCACGGAGCCGCCTAATCCAACTCTAAACTCTTTTCCTTAGTCAAAGGTCGTTCGTAGTGCAAAAAACTAACCCTAGGGAGGGCCGCCTAAACCCTGTCATGGATGGAATTAAAAGAGAGGAAAGACGCTTCTAAAATGGGACGAAAAAGGGTTTAAGGCTGGAATAGGCGTCACCGCTTCGCGGAGCCGTCTAATCCAACCCTAAACCCTTTTCCTTAGTAAAAGCTGATTGATAATCAAACAAATAGAAAGAAATTGACTCTAAAACAAAAGATGGGATTAAAAGATGGAATAGATGCTTCTAAAAAGGGACGGAAAAGGGTTTAAGGTTGGATTAGGTGTCACCGCTTCACAGAGCCGCCTAATTAAAACCTAAACCCTTTTCCTTAATCAAAGGTCGTTCATAATCAAACATATAGTAACACTATGACCCTAAAACATGGATGGGATTAAAAGATGGGAAAGACGCTTCTAAAACGGGACGGAAAAGGGTTTAGGGTTGGATTACACGTCACCGCTTCGTGGACCCACCTAATCCAACCCTAAACCCTTTTCCTTAATCAAATGTCGTTCATAATCAAACATATAGTAACAATGTGACTCTAAAATATAGATGAGATTAAATGATGGGAAAGATGCTTCTAAAACGGGACGGAAACGGGTTTAGGGTTGGATTAGGCGTCACTGCTTCGCGAAGCCGCCTAATCCAGCCCTAAACCCTTTTCCTTAATCAAAGGTCGTTCATAATTAAACATATAGTAACACTGTGACTCTAAATATGGATGGGATTAAAATATGGGAAAGACGCTTCTAAAACGGGACGGAAAAGAGTTTAGGGTTAGATTAGGCGTCACCGCTTCGCGTAGCCGCCTAATCCAACCCTAAACCCTTTTCCTTAGTCAAAAGTCGTTCGTAGGGAAAAAACCCATCCCTAGGGAGCCTAAACCCTTTCGTGGATGGAATTAAAAGAGGGGAAAGACGCTTCTAAAATGGGACGGAAAAGGGTTTAGGGTTGGAATAGACGTCACCGCTTCGCGGTGGCGTTTAATCGAACCCTAATCCCTTGTCCTTAGTAAAATCTCGTTTATAATCAAACATATAGTAAGACTGTGACTGCAAGACATGGATGGGATTAAAGATGGGATAGATTCTTCTAAAACGGGACGGAAAAGGGTTTAGGGTTGGATTAGGCGTCAAGCCGCGGAGTCGCCTAATCCAAACCTAAACCCTTTTCCTTAATCAAAGGTCGTTCATAATCAAACATATAGTAACACTGTGTCTCTCAAATATGGATGGGATTAAAAGATGTGATAGACGCTTCTAAAATGGGACGAAAAAGGAATTAAGGTTGGATTAGGCGTCACCGCTTCGCGGAGCTGCCTAATCCAAACCTAAACCCTTTTCCTTAATCGAAGGTCGTTTATAATCAAACATATAGTAACACTGTGACTCTAAAACATGGATGGGATTAAAAGATGGGAAATACGCTTCTAAAACAGGACGGAAAAGTGTTAAGCGTTAGATTAGGCGTCACCGCTTCACGGAGCCGCCTAATCCAACCCTAAACCCTTTTCCTTAGTCAAAGGTCGTTCGTAGTACAAAAACCTAACCCTAGCGAGGGCCGCCTAAACCCTGTCGTGGATGGAATTAAAAGAGAGGAAAGACGCTTCTAAAATGTGACGGATAAGGGTTTAGGGCTGGAATAGGCGTCACCGCTTCACGGAGCCGTCTAATCCAACCCTAAACCCTTTTCCTTAGTAAAAGCTGATTGATAATCAAACATATAGTAACAAATTGACTCTAAACCAAAAGATGGGATTAAAAAATGGAATAGATGCTTCTAAAACGGGACGGAAAAGGGTTTAAGGTTGGATTACGTGTCACCGCTTCGCAGAGCCGCCTAATTAAAACCTAAACCCTTTTCCTTAATCAAAGGTCGTTCATAATCAAACATATAGTAACACTATGACCCTAAAACATGGATGGGATTAAACGATGGGAAAGACGCTTCTAAAACGGGACGGAAAAGGGTTTATGGTTGGATTACACGTCACCGTTTCGTGGACCCACCTAATCCAACCCTAAACCCTTTTCCTTAATCAAATGTCGTTCATAATCAAACATATAGTAACAATGTGACTCTAAAATATAGATGAGATTAAATGATGGGAAAGATGCTTCTAAAACAGGACGGAAAAGGGTTTAGGGTTGGATTAGGCGTCACTGCTTCGCGGAGCCGCCTAATCCAGCCCTAAACCCTTTTCCTTAATCAAAGGTCGTTCATAATTAAACATATAGTAACACTGTGACTCTAAATATGGATGGGATTAAAATATGGGAAAGACGCTTCTAAAACGGGACGGAAAAGAGTTTAGGGTTAGATTAGGCGTCACCGCTTCGCGTAGCCGCCTAATCCAACCCTAAACCCTTTTACTTAGTCAAAAGTCGTTCGTAGGGAAAAAACCCATCCCTAGGGAGCCTAAACCCTTTCGTGGATGGAATTAAAAGAGGGGAAAGACGCTTCTAAAATGGGACGGAAAAGGGTTTAGGGTTGGAATAGACGTCACCGCTTCGCGGTGGCGTTTAATCGAACCCTAATCCCTTGTCCTTAGTAAAATCTCGTTTATAATCAAACATATAGTAAGACTGTGACTGCAAGACATGGATGGGATTAAAGATGGGATAGATTCTTCTAAAACGGGACGGAAAAGGGTTTAGGGTTGGATTAGGCGTCACCGCTTCGCGGAGTCGCCTAATCCAAACCTAAACCCTTTTCCTTAATCAAAGGTCGTTCATAATCAAACATATAGTAACACTGTGTCTCTCAAATATGGATGGGATTAAAAGATGTGATAGACGCTTCTAAAATGGGACGAAAAAGGAATTAAGGTTGGATTAGGCGTCAGCCGCGGAGCGCCTAATCCAAACCTAAACCCTTTTCCTTAATCGAAGGTCGTTTATAATCAAACATATAGTAACACTGTGACTCTAAAACATGGATGGGATTAAAAGATGGGAAATACGCTTCTAAAACAGGACGGAAAAGTGTTAAGCGTTAGATTAGGCGTCACCGCTTCACGGAGCCGCCTAATCCAACCCTAAACCCTTTTCCTTAGTCAAAGGTCGTTCGTAGTACAAAAACCTAACCCTAGCGAGGGCCGCCTAAGCCCTGTCGTGGATGGAATTAAAAGAGAGGAAAGACGCTTCTAAAATGGGACGGATAAGGGTTTAGGGCTGGAATAGGCGTCACCGCTTCACGGAGCCGTCTAATCCAACCCTAAACCCTTTTCCTTAGTAAAAGCTGATTGATAATCAAACATATAGTAACAAATTGACTCTAAACCAAAAGATGGGATTAAAAAATGGAATAGATGCTTCTAAAACGGGACGGAAAAGGGTTTAAGGTTGGATTACGTGTCACCGCTTCGCAGAGCCGCCTAATTAAAACCTAAACCCTTTTCCTTAATCAAAGGTCGTTCATAATCAAACATATAGTAACACTATGACCCTAAAACATGGATGGGATTAAAAGATGGGAAAGACGCTTCTAAAACGGGACGGAAAAGGGTTTAGGGTTGGATTACACGTCACCGTTTCGTGGACCCACCTAATCCAACCCTAAACCCTTTTCCTTAATCAAATGTCGTTCATAATCAAACATATAGTAACAATGTGACTCTAAAATATAGATGAGATTAAATGATGGGAAAGATGCTTCTAAAACAGGACGGAAAAGGGTTTAGGGTTGGATTAGGCGTCACTGCTTCGCGGAGCCGCCTAATCCGACTTCTAAACCCTTTTCCTTAATCAAAGGTCGTTCATAATTAAACATATAGTAACACTGTGACTCTAAATATGGATGGGATTAAAATATGGGAAAGACGCTTCTAAAACGGGACGGAAAAGAGTTTAGGGTTAGATTAGGCGTCACCGCTTCGCGTAGCCGCCTAATCCAACCCTAAACCCTTTTACTTAGTCAAAAGTCGTTCGTAGGGAAAAAACCCATCCCTAGGGAGCCTAAACCCTTTCGTGGATGGAATTAAAAGAGGGGAAAGACGCTTCTAAAACGGGACGGAAAAGGGTTTAGGGTTGGAATAGGCGTGACACTGTTGATGCGTGTCTTTTATATAAGGTTCTTACCTCATTTTTACACGCATTTCTGTACTATTTATGTAGCATCTAGCTACAAATACCCCCGAATATCCTACTTTGGTTCGTTTTATGTAATTTGCAGGAATTAACCGAAGAGGAGCCAAATCGAGCCTTTTACCGTCCGTTTAGCATGCATTTGTAGGAAGAGTGAATTTGGAGCGGGAATGTAGCTATTTTGGGATGCGCAAAGAAGAAAGATCTCTGGGCGAGCAAAGGAAGAACTTTAAATTGCTAGTGCCTACTTTGGAGAGCCATATCTCGAGTTCTACAACAGATATTCAGGTGATTCCAATTGCAGATGAAAGTTTGTCCTCTTAGCTTTCCAATGCCACCGGAATCGCCCTATTTTCCCAAGTAACGAAGAAATGGCAGCCGTTTGAAGTTCAGTGCGCAAAGCAGGAAAAGTACTCGATCGAGTAGATATATGGTCGATCGAGTACTAGCTACAGCGAGAAGATTTTAGTCGAGAATAATTAGATTAATAATAATACTACTTAGTATAAATAAGAGTAGTTTAGACCTAATAGAATATGATTCATTCCCTGGACTTGGTGGAGGCAGAGGAACGACGCTTCTTCATTTCCGTCTGTTTTTCGGATTAATTGTAATTTCTCCTCCCTTATTTCTCATTCATAATTAGTTTGTTCTTAATCTTTCTTACACTCTTATTTAATTTATGCATCTTAGATTAATTCTCTCTCTTATAATGCCTCTTTCAATTAATTGCTTATTTATCCTTATTAGTTTCATCATCATGTCTAGTTTTAATTATCTATTTGTTGTTATTGATAATTCAATGATCATGAGTAGCTAATTTTCTTATGCTAAGACTATAGGGGATCCATAATATGAAGGGAGAGTAATCGATTTATTAGGTTAATCTGTATCTTGTTTTTGTTGGTTAAATGCTACAATTAATTGTAACTGCCTAATTGAGTCGACGCAATTAGACCTTTAATTCTTAGTGATCCTTGACCTGGACCGAAAGGTTGGAAAAGGCTAGACTAGTAGCGAACAATAGAGTATTGCAGTGAGGGCGAAAGTTAAGCTGTTTACACTTTAGGGTGAATTAAGGACCGAAAGGTGACGTTCGCTACCCCTTAGACCGCATTTGCATTGACACGAGACCTAGATTACGTGAGGATGATTATGGTGAACCGTTGTCTTAGCTGTTCTTCTCTATCTGTTATTTCCTCCCTTTTATTTCTCTTCTCCTTATTCTCTTTAGTTTAGAAAACCATATTTAAAAACCCCCATTTCTGTGACATCCTGACAGACTGAGTTAAACAGATAATTAGCAAAATAGCCTCCCTGTGGAGATCGACCCTACTTGCTGCTAGCTTCTGTTAGTTGTAGTTAGGTTTATTTTTGGTACATAACGACAGTATCAAATTTTGGCTTTGGCGCCGTTGCCGGGGAGGCGACGCTTTTATCTGTTTTAATTTTGTCTGTTTTTCGCCTCAAGGGAAGACTGAGTACCTTGAGGCCGTTCTAATGTTTTTCTTCAGCGCTGTTTTGATAGGTCTACAGGTCTATTAGTCAGTTTTTAGAGAAAGATTATCGAAGGGAAGGCTTGAGTACCTTCGATTCTTTGCCAAGATGACGTCCGTTTCCCGACTTATTGCTCAGTTTGAAGCTCAAACTGAAAAATCCGCCATTTGGGAGAGGAAAGATTCTTGGGGTTGTGGTAATTACTATGATGTCGCTCCTCGACCACAACCGTTGATGCAACAATGCTATCAACAGCCTTGTTATTTGTTTCCACCGCAACCAACCCCTTCACCTGCTAGGAATGATGAGGTGGAAGAACTGAAGTCAACAATATTGGCACTTGCACTACAGTGTCATAATTCTAGTGCGGAATTTGATAGCCGTATGAAGAAGCTAGAGACTCGGTATGATCAATTAATTACCGAGCAAGAGCAATGTGAGACGGTGTATGCTATCAACACCGACACCATTCCGTTTCATGAAGATACTCCGGAGGATGGTTTAGACGAGTTTTTGGAATTAATACTTGCTGCGTGCAATGCAGACACTCGATCGAGTGAAAAATCAACTCGATCGAGTGAACTTATTCATCCCATCACTCGATCGAGTGATAATTATGGTCGATCAAGCATTACAGAAATTGAGGATGGTCGATCGAGTGGAATTTTTACTCGATCGATGAAATTGCTTGAAGAAATCACTCGATCGAGTGATAAAACCGTCGATCGAACGAGACCGATCTTTGTAACCCTCGATCGAGAGGATGTAAACACTCGATCGAAGACTCTTGAGGAAGAAGCGTTCATTCGGCCGATCAGCGATCCTCAACCGACTATAGATGATGAGGAAACTACTCGATCGAGTAGTATTACAGTTGATCAATTCCTTATCCACAACGATACGCCGCCACACCGTAGATTTTCGGACCGCATACGAGCTTTCAATGTCATTGCTCATTACGATGAGATGATCACTCGGTACCCACTTATGCTAATTTTATTTCTCAAATTGATTGGTCTGAGAGGGATGCTATTGAGACGGTAATGAATGTTGCTATGATGAAGAGTGCGCACTTCTTGAAATGGGACCCCGCGCAAAATGTCTGACCTAGTTCGTTTTTCTATACCATGTTCTATAGGGACCCATTCGTTTGATAATGCTTTATGTGACCTCGATTCTAGTGTCAACATTTTATCTTTGTCGCTGGCGTTGAAATTAGGACTGACTAAGTTTACGCACGCTAGAACGATCGTCCGATTGGCGATAACTCCTATGTACGGGTCAAAGGAGCTTTACATGACGTACTTGTTAGGATCGGGAATTTCTATATTCCCCATGATTTCATTGTCTTAAACATACTCGAAGACCGCAATGTTCCCATTATTTTGGGACGACCATTTTTGTGCATGCTTTGGCGCAATTATCGATGTCGGGGTTGGGACACTTACCTTTCGGTCGGAGGGGGAGGACTTGGTTTTTACTAAGTATGATGACCCTAGGGAACCCATGCACATCACGCCATGTGATGATGTCCCTCATGAAGAGTTCTTTGATACACCGTCGATAGCCCTTCGAGTCACATATTATTTCTTTTTGCTTTTATGACGCCTCCGCCCCATTCGGGAGCGGGTGGAGGAACATGTCTTTGTTTCTCTTTCTACGGGTTTTGACAAGTTCAAAGACCCGGGAGGTGAGATGGGTGCTCTTAGCATGAAGTCGGGAACCGCTGGATAGCGACCCGGAGGAGGTGTTGATAAAGCCACACCGTCTAGGAAAAAGCTGCGTGATGAGGTGATAGATTGGGACCGGATCTTTGTGGGAAGTCTTTGTTCTTACATTGCCAAGTGTGGAGGCGGATGTCCGCTGCGATTGTTGAAGCTACGCGTCGATCGAGGCCTAGTAGTAGGCCGATGATTTGTGGTTTTGGATGATATGGAAAAAGGTCGTGCGGGACCTCATAAACCGGCGCTCTCGGGAGCGGCGGTTTGATTTTATTGTACTTTTGTTGAACTATGTTTTTTTCTTTAGCTTTACGTTGAACTTTAGATGCTGTTTTACGAACTTCCCATGTTTTTCCTTGCTTTAATTGCGTGTTTTGCAGGTCTAAGTACTCGATCGAGTGGTTTTCAGCTCGATCTAGCACTTTTTGAGGAAGTTTTCAATCGATCGAGTGATATTGTCCTCGTTCGACCAAAACCAAAATCATGCTTACTCGATCGAGTGGTTTTCTACTCGATCGAGTCCTTCCAATGCGCCAGTTTACTCGATCGAGCTGTTCTAAGTGCTCGATCGAGTAGTTTTGACTCCCAGCTGCTGTTTTCCATCTATGGAGCTACTGTTTGACTTTCTTTGACCTCCCATGTTCATGGTCGGTTTGGGGAGGTCCCTCTATATGACGTTTTGTAAGTTTTCGGACTCCATTTATCCTCTTCTCTTCAGTTTGCATTTCTTTCCCTATTTTTGGTACAATGAGGGCATTGTACGGTTTGGTTTGGGGAGGTATTCATCCATATCTGTGTCTACATGTTTCTTGCATTTTTTCTTGCACGTTTATTTATTCTCGCATGCATTGTTGTTTTAATTAATTTCAACCATAAAATTTCAAAAATTTCATGTTTAAATTGAGTCGGAACGTTTGAACATTGACGCTACTTTGAACCCTTACTTGAGCCCTGCATATTCTTGACATTTAGTTGGCATGATTATGTGCATAATCTACGAGTTTTTGTTTCTCTCTTATCTGAACGAATAGACTTGATTCATTGTGTCGGCAAGCTACATTACATTTACGAGGTTAGAGCTTTATAAATGGTGACATTCATGAGGTTCCATTTAGGATGTGAGTAGTACTCTCTTAAGGCATGTAACATTAATTTGCATAAGCATGAGTCTTGTCTTCTTAATACTTGTATGCATTGATCTGTGGATGGTGACACATGTTGGGAGAGGCGAGTTCCTTTATTTCAATCTACCCATGAACCCCACATAGCCAAATTGCCTTTTTGCCCTATTAACTACTTTCTATAATATTTCCTACCCTAGCCGAGCTAGTGACGAGTAATTATTGGAATGTTTTATTGCAATATGGTTATTATATCTGATTTCAGAAGATGGTGGAAGAATTAAAGGGAATGAAAGAATTATTTAAGAAAAAAAAGAAATGAAAAGAGAAAAAAAAGAGAACGAAAAAATGGAAATAAGAAAAGAAAAAGAAAAAAATCATGTGAAAAAGAAACTGGTTAATGATTTTCACTCCCATGTCCTATTCATATCTTATGGGGAGTTGACGAGTTCTTGGTGTTTCGTGAGTTCAGTGCATGGTTTTGCACCGTTTCATCTTGCTATATTGAGTACGAAGTTGGGATGCAGTTTAAATTTGGATTCATTGTTGCTAGCCTGGCTATTAACCCCACATATCCAAATTCATTTTAGCCCCTTCTTACCCATTACCTCACTTACCCAAATGTAAGTCCTCGGCGTGTGTCTTGGTCATTAGTATGGTTGGAATGCATATGTACGGTTGTAGAGACTTTATTCATGTTAACTGCATGCATGTTCTTATAGGTCGAGTTAGGTGAGTGTCTTACTTCTTCCTATCTTTCATATATATACTCACCTTGTGCCTAATTTTGAGTGATGAGCGACCCGTGAGAGTCCGATATCTTTTGAATCTTGCAAGGTCGACGGTTCAGTAAGTTTGAAACATTGATTTAACTCGTTTGCACTTCTCATTTGCCACTTTGTCAGTTATTGCATTAAATTGGTTTTAGTGGGTGATTTGTAGCTGATGCGTTGGTCCCGTTCCACTGTTGTTTCTTAGTTGCATTCATATTTGCTTGGGGACAAGCAAAAGTTTGGTTTGGGGAGATTTGATGCGTGTCTTTTATATAAGGTTCTTACCTCATTTTTACACACATTTCTGTACTATTTATGTAGCATCTAGCTACAAATACCCCCGAATATCCTACTTTGGTTTGTTTTATGTAATTTGCAGGAATTAACCGAAGAGAAGCTAAATCGAGCCTTTTACCGTCCGTTTAGCATGCATTTGTAGGAAGAGTGAATTTGGAGCGGGAATGTAGCTATTTTGGGATGCGCAAAGAAGAAAGATAGCTGGGCGAGCAAAGGAAGAACTTCAAATTACTAGTGCCAACTTTGGAGAGCCATATCTCGAGTTCTACAACAGATATTCAGGTGATTCTAATTGGCGATGAAAGTTTGTCCTCTTAGCTTTCCAACGCCACCGGAATCGCCCTATTTTCCCAAGTAACGAAGAAATGGCAGTCATTTGAAGTTCAGTGCGCAAAGCAGAAAAAGTACTCGATCGAGTAGATATATGGTCGATCGAGTACTAGCTACAGCGAGAAGATTTTAGTCGAGAATAATTAGATTAATAATAATAATACTTAGTATAAATAAGAGTAGTTGAGACCTAATAGCATATCATTCATTCCCTGGACTTGGTGGAGGCAGAGGAACGACGCTTCTTCTTTTCCCTCTGTTTTTCGGATTAATTGTAATTTCTCCTCCCTTATTTCTCATTCATAATTAGTTTGTTCTTAATCTTTCTTACACTCTTATTTAATTTATGCATCTTAGATTAATTCTCTCTCTTATAATGCCTCTTTCAATTAATTGCTTATTTATCCTTATTAGTTTCATCATCATGTCTAGTTTTAATTATCTATTTGTTGTTATTGATAATTCAATGATCATGAGTAGCTAATTTTCTTGTGCTAAGACTATAGGGGATCCATAATATGAAGGGAGAGTAATCGATTTATTAGGTTAATCTTTGGTCTTGTTTTTGTTGGTTAAATGCTACAATTAATTGAAGCGCCTAATTGAGTCGACGCAATTAGACCTTTAATTCTTAGTGATCCTTGACCTGGACCGAAAGGTTGGAAAAGGCTAGACTAGTAGCGAACAATAGAGTATTGCAGTGAGGGCGAAAGTTAAGCTGTTTACACTTTAGGGTGAATTAAGGACCGAAAGGTGACGTTCGCTACCCCTTAGACCGCATTTGCATTGACCTGAGACCTAGATTACTTGATTTGGATGATTATGGTGAACCGTTGTCTTATTTGTTCTTCTCTATCTCATTATTTACTCCCTTTTATTTCTCTTCTCCTTATTCTCTTTAGTTTAGAAAACCATATTTAAAAACCCCCATTTCGTGACATCTGACAGATCGAGTTAAACGGATAATTAGCAAAATAGCCTCCTGTGGAGATCGACCCTACTTTTGCTAGCTTCGTTAGTTGTAGTTAGGTTTATTTTTGGTACATAACGACAGTATCAAATTTTGGCGCCATTCTTGCGGGGAGGCGACGCTTTTATCTGTTTTAATTTTGTCCGTTTTTCGCCTCAAGGGAAGATTGAGTACCTTGAGGCCGTTCTAATCTTTTTCTTTATTTGTTTTGATAGGTCTCTGTGTCTATTAGTCGGTTTTAGAGAAAGATTATCGAAGGAAGGCTTGAGTACCTTCGATTCTTTGCCAAGATGACGTCCGTTTCCCGACTTATTGCTCAGTTTGAAGCTCAAACTGAAAAATCCGCCAATTGGGAGAGGAAAGATTCTTGGGGTTGTGGTAATTACTATGATGTCGCTCCTCGACCACAACCGTTGATGCAACAAGGCTATCAATGACCTTGTTATTTGTTTCCACCGCAACCAACCCCTTCACCTGCTAGGAATGATGAGGTGGAAGAAGCTAAGTCAACAATATTGGCACTTGCACTCTGGTGTCATAATTCTAGTGCGGAATTTGATAGCCGTATGAAGAAGCTAGAGACTCGGTATGATCAATTAATTACCGAGCAAGAGCAATGTGAGACGGTGTATGCTATCAACACCGACACCATTCCGTTTCATGAAGATACCCCGGAGGATGGTTTAGACGAGTTTTGGAATTAATACTTGCTGCGTGCAATGCAGACACTCGATCGAGTGAAAAATCAACTCGATCGAGTGAACTTATTCATCCCATCACTCGATCGAGTGATAATTATGGTCGATCAAGCATTACAGAAATTGAGGATGGTCGATCGAGTGGAATTTTTACTCGATCGACTGAAATTGCTGAAGAAATCACTCGATCGAGTGATAAAACCGGTCGATCGAACGAGACTGATGTTGTAACCCTCGATCGAGAGGATGTAAACACTCGATCGAAGACTCTTGAGGAAGAAGCGTTCATTCCGCCGATCCACTGATCCTCGGTGACTATAGATGATGAGGAAACTACTCGATCGAGTAGTATTACGGTTCGGTCAATTCCTTATCCACAACGATTGCTGCCACACCGTAGATTTACGGACGCATACGAGCTTTCAATGTCATTTTGCTCATTACGATGAGATGATCACTCGGTACCCACTTATGCTAATTTTATTTCTCAAATTGATTGTCCGAGAGGGATGCTAGTGAGACGGTAATGAATGTTGCTATGATTTGAAGAGTGCAGCGCACTTCTTGAAATGGGACCCGCCCAAAATGTCGACCCGATTCGTTTTTCTATACCATGTTCTATAGGGACCCATTCGTTTGATAATTCTTTATGTGACCTCGATTCTAGTGTCAACATTTTACCTTTGTCATTTGGCGTTGAAATTAGGGCCCGACTAAGTTTACGCACGCTAGAACGATTGTCCGATTGGTGATTACTCCTATGTACGGGTCAAAGGAGCTTTACATGACGTACTTGTTAGGATCGGGAATTTCTATATTCCCATGATTTCATTGTCTTAAACATACCCGAAGACCGCAATGTTCCCATTATTTTGGGACGACCATTTTTGTGCTCTTTGGCGCAATTATCGATGTCGGGGTTGGGACACTTACCTTTCAAGTCGGAGGGGAGGACTTGGTTTTTACTAAGTCTGATGACCCTAGGGAACCCATGCACATCACGCCATGTGATGATGTCCCTCATGAAGAGTTCTTTGATACACCATCTGATAGCCCTTCCGAGTCACATATTATTCTTTGCTTTTATGACGCCTCCGCCCCATTGCGGGGAGCGGGTGGAGGAACATGTCTTTGTTTCTCTTTCTACGAGTCTTGACAAGTTCAAAGAACCGGGAGGTGAGATGGGTGCTCTTAGCATGAAGTCGGGAACTGCCTGGATAGACGACCCAGGAGGAGGTGTTGATAAAGCCACACCGTCTAGGAAAAAGCTGCGTGATGAGGTGATAGATTGGGACCGGATCTTTGTGGGAAGTCTTCTTTGTTCTTACATTGCCAAGTGTGGAGGCGGATGTCCGCTTGACGATTCTTTGAAGCTACCGCGTCCATCGAGGCCTAGTAGTAGGCCGATGATTTGTGGTTTTGGATGATCTGGAAAAAGGTCGTGCGGGACCTCATAAACTGCGCTCTCGAGGAGGCTTTGGACTATTTTATTGTACTTTTGTTGAACTATTTATTTTTCTTTAGCTTTACGTTGAACTTTAGATGCTGTTTTACGAACTTCCCATGTTTTTCCTTGCTTTAATTGCGTGTTTTGCAGGTCTAAGTACTCGATCGAGCACTTTTTGAGGAAGTTTTCACTCGATCGAGTAATATTGTCCTCGTTCGACCAAAACCAAAATCATGCTTACTCGATCGAGTGGTTTTCTACTCGATCGAGTCCTTCCAATGTGCCAGTTTACTCGATCGAGCTGTTCCAAGTGCTCGATCGAGTAGTTTTGACTCCCAGCTGCTGTTTTCCGTCTATGGAGCTACTATTTGACTTTCTTTGACCTCCCATGTTCATGGTCGGTTTGGGGAGGTCCCTCTATATGACGTTTTGTAAGTTTTCCGACTCCATTTATCCTCTTCTCTACAGTTTGCATTTCTTTCCCTATTTTTGGTACAATGAGGGCATTGTACGGTTTGGTTTGGGAGGTATGCATCCATATCTGTGTCTGCATGTTTCTTGCATTTTTTCTTGCACGTTTATTTATTCTCGCATGCATTGTTGTTTTAATTAATTTCAACCATAAAATTTCAAAAATTTCATGTTTAAATTGAGTCGGAACGTTTGAACATTGACGCTACTTTGAACCCTTACTTGAGCCCTGCATATTCTTGACATTTAGTTGGCATGATTATGTGCATAATCTACGAGTTTTTGTTTCTCTCTTATCTGAACGAATAGACTTGATTCATTGTGTCGGCAAGCTACATTACATTCGGAGGTTAGAGCTTTATAAACTGGTGACATTCATGACCGGTTCCATTTAGGATGTGAGTAGTACTCTCTTAAGGCATGTAACATTAATTTGCATAAGCATGAGTCTAGTCTTCTTAATACTTGTATGCATTCGGTCTGTGGATGGTGACACATGTTGGGAGAGGCAGTTCCCTTTATTTCAATCTACCCATGAACCCCACATAGCCAAATTGCCTTTTTGCCCTATTAACTACTTTCTATAATATTTCCTACCCTAGCCGAGCTAGTGACGAGTAATTATTGGAATGTTTTATTGCAATATGGTTATTATATCTGATTTCAGAAGATGGTGGAAGAATTAAAGGGAATGAAAGAATTATTGAAGAAAAAAAAGAAATGAAAAGAGAAAAAAAAAGAGAACGAAAAAATGGAAATAAGAAAAGAAAAAGAAAAAAATCATGTGAAAAAGAAACTGGTTAATGATTTTCACTCCCATGTCCTATTCATATCTTATGGGGAGTTGACGAGTTCTTGGTGTTTCGTGAGTTCAGTGCATGGTTTTGCACCGTTTCATCTTGCTATATTGAGTACGAAGTTGGGATGCAGTTTAAATTTGGATTCGTTGTTGCTAGCCTGGCTATTAACTCCACATATCCAAATTCTCTTTAGCCCCTTCTTACCCATTACCTCACTTACCCAAATGTAAGTCCTCGGCGTGTGTCTTGGTCATTAGTATGGTTGGAATGCATATGTACGGTTGTAGAGACTTTATTCATGTTAACTGCATGCATGTTCTTATAGGTCGAGTTAGGTGAGTGTCTTACTTCTTTCTATCTTTCATATATATACTCACCTTGTGCCTAATTTTGAGTGATGAGCGACCCGTGAGAGTCCGATATCTTTTGAATCTTGCAAGGTCGACGGTTCAGTAAGTTTGAAACATTGATTTAACTCGTTTGCACTTCTCATTTGCCACTTTGTCAGTTATTGCATTAAATTGGTTTTAGTGGGTGATTTGTAGCTGATGCGTTGGTTCCGTTCCACTATTGTTTCTTAGTTACATTCATATTTGCTTGGGGACAGGCAAAGGTTTGGTTTGGGGAGATTTGATGCGTGTCTTTTATATAAGGTTCTTACCTCATTTTTACACACATTTCTGTACTATTTATGTAACATCTAGCTACAAATACCCCCGAATATCCTACTTTGGTTCGTTTTATGTAATTTGCAGGAATTAACCGAAGAGGATCTAAATCGAGCCTTTTACTGTCCGTTTAGCATGCTTTTGTAGGAAGAGTGAATTTGGAGCGGGAATGTAGCTATTTTGGGATGCGCAAAGAAGAAAGATAGTTGGGCGAGCAAAGGAAGAACTTCAAATTGCTAGTGCCTACTTTGGAGATCCATATCTCGAGTTCTACAACAGAAATTCAGGTGATTCCAATTGGAGATGAACGCTTGTCCTCTTAGCTTTCCAACGCCACAGGAATCGCCCTATTTGCCCAAGTAACGAAGAAATGGCAGCCGTTTGAAGTTCAGTGCGCAAAGTAGGAAAAGTACTCGATCGAGTAGATATATGGTCGATCGAGTACTAGCTACAGCGAGAAGATTTTAGTCGAGAATAATTAGATTAATAATAATACTACTTAGTATAAATAAGAGTAGTTTAGACCTAATAGCATATCATTCATTCCCTGGACTTGGTGGAGGCAGAGGAACGACGCTTCTTCTTTTCCCTCTGTTTTTCGGATTAATTGTAATTTCTCCTCCCTTATTTC
Source organism: Silene latifolia (assembly GCF_048544455.1). Taxonomy (NCBI): domain Eukaryota; kingdom Viridiplantae; phylum Streptophyta; class Magnoliopsida; order Caryophyllales; family Caryophyllaceae; genus Silene; species Silene latifolia. The sequence goes on from NW_027413609.1 coordinate 5,640,205, forward strand.
TCATTCATAATTAGTTTGTTCTTAATCTTTCTTACACTCTTCTTTAATTTATGCATCTTAGATTAATTCTCTCTCTTATAATGCCTCTTTCAATTAATTGCTTATTTATCCTTATTAGTTTCATTATCATGTCTAGTTTTAATTATCTATTTGTTGTTATTGATAATTCAATGATCATGAGTAGCTAATTTTCTTGTGCTAAGACTATAGGGGATCCATAATATGAAGGGAGAGTAATCGATTTATTAGGTTAATTTCAAATCTTTGTTTTTGTTGGTTAAATGCTACAATTAATTGTAACTGCCTAATTGAGTCGACGCAATTAGACCTTTAATTCTTAGTGATCCTTGACCTGGACCGAAAGGTTGGAAAAGGCTAGACTAGTAGCGAACAATAGAGTATTGCAGTGAGGGCGAAAGTTAAGCTGTTTACACTTTAGGGTGAATTAAGGACCGAAAGGTGACGTTCTCTACCCCTTAGACCGCATTTGCATTGACGTGAGACCTAAATTACTTGACCGGATGATTATGGTGAACCGTTGTCTTAGCTGTTCTTCTCTATCTGTTATTTCCTCCCTTTTATTTCTCTTCTCCTTATTCTCTTTAGTTTAGAAAACCATATTTAAAAACCCCCATTTCTGTGACATCCTGACAGACTGAGTTAAACAGATAATTAGCAAAATAGCCTCCCTGTGGAGATCGGCCCTACTTGCTGCTAGCTTCTGTTAGTTGTAGTTAGATTTATTTTTGGTACATAACGACAGTATCAACTGTGACTCTAAAACATGGATGGGATTAAAATATGGGATAGATGCTTCTAAAACAGGACGGAAAATGGTTTAGGGTTGGATTAGGCGTCACCTCTTCGCGGAGCCGCCTAATCCAAACCTAAACCCCTTTCCTTAATCAAAGGTCGTTCATAATCAAACATATAGTAACACTGTGACTCTAAAACATGGTTGGGGTTAAAAGATGGGGAAGACGCTTCTAAAACGGGACGGAAAAGGGTTTAGGGTTGGATTAGGCCTCACCGCTTCACGGAGCCGCCTAATCCAACCCTACACCCTTTTCCTTAGTCAAAGGTCATTCTTAGTGAAAAAATCCAACCCTAGGGAGGGCCGCCTAAACCCTATCGTGGATGGAATTAAAAGATAGGGAAAACAGTTCTAAAACGGGAAGGAAAAGGGTTTAGGGTTAGAATAGGCGTCACCGCTTCGCGGAGCCGTCTAATCCAACCCTAAACCCTTTTCCTTAGTAAAATCTCGTTCATAATCAAACATATAGTAATGCTTCTAAAACGGTGTGAAAAAGGGTTTAGGGATTGATTAGGAGTCACCGCTCCGCGGAACCGCCTAATCCAACCCTAAACCCTTTTCCTTAATCAAAGGTCGTTCATAATCAAACATATAGTAACAATGTGACACTAAAATATAGATGCGATTAGAAGATGGGAAAGACGCTTCTAAAACGGGACGGAAAAGGGATAAGGATTGGATTTGGCGTCACCGCTTGGCTGAGCTGCCTAATCCAACCCTACACCCTTTTCCTTAGTCAAAAGTCGTTATTAGTGAAAAAACAATCCCTGGGGAGGGCCGCCTAAACCCTTTCGTGGATGGAATTAAAAGAGGGGAAAGATGTTTCTAAAACGGGACAGAAAAGGGTTCAGGGTTTAGCTAAACGTCGTTTGTAGTGCAAAAACCAAAGACTAAAGCCTAAGGAGGGACAAGTGATACCCTGTCGTGGATGGGATTAAAAGAGAGGAAAGACGCTTCTACAACGGGACGGAAAAGGTTTTAGGGTCAGACAAGGCGTCACCGCTTCGCACATACGCCTAATTCAACCCTAAATGGTTTTCCTTAGAAAAAGCTCGTTAGTAATCAGTAACCAAACATATAGTAACACTGTGACTCATAAACATGGATGGGATTAAAAGATGGGATATACACTTCTAAAACGGGACAGAAAAGAGATTAGGGTTGGATAAGGCGTCTCCGCGAACCAACCTCAAACCCTTTTTCCTTAGAAAAAGCTTGTTCATAATCAAATATATAGTAACACTGTGACTCTAAAATATGGATGGGATTAAAACATAGGATAGACGCTTCTCAAACGGGATGGAAAAGTGTTTAGGGTTGGATTAGGCGTAACCGCATCGCGGAGCCGCCTAATCCAACCCTAAAGCCTTTTCCTTAGTCAAAGGTCGTTCGAAGTGCAAAAACCAATGACTAAAGCCTAGGAAGGGACGGGTGATACCCTGTCGTGCATGGCATTAAAAGAGGGGAAAGACGGTTCTAAAACGGGACGCAAAAGGGTTTAGGGTTAGATTTGGCGTCACCGCTTCGCAGAGACGCCTAATCCAGCCCTAAACCCTTTTTCTTTGTCAAACGTCGTTCTAATCAAACATATAGTAACATTGTGACTCTAAAACATGGATGGGATTAAAAGAGGGGAATGATGCCTCTACAACAGGATGGAAAACGCTTTAGGGTCGGACTAAGCATCACCGCTTCACGGAGACGCTTAATCCAAACCTAAACGTTTTTCCTTAGTAAAAGCTCATTCATAATCAAACATATAGTAACACTCTGACTCATAAACACGAATGTAATTAAAAGATAGGATAGACGCTTTTAAAACAGGATGGAAAAGTGTTTAAGGTTGGATTAGGCGTCACCGCTTCGCGGAGCCGCCTAATACAAACCTAAACCCTTTTCCTTACTCAAAGGTCGTTTATAATCAAACATATATTAATAATGTGACTATAAAATATGGATGGGATTAAAATATGGGATAAACGCTTCTCAAACGGGACGAAAAAGGGTTTAGGGTTGGATTAGGCGTCAGCGCTTCGCGGAGCCGCCTAATTAAACCCTTTTCCTTAATCAAAGGTCGTTCATAATCAAGCATATAGTAACATTGAGACTTTAAAACATGGATAGGATTAAAAGATGGGAAATACGTTTCTGAAATGGGACAGAAAAAGGTTAGGGGTTGGATTAGGCGTCACCGCTTCGCGGAGCCGCCTAATCCAACCCTAAACCCTTTTCCTTAGTCAAACGTATTTCTTAGTGGAAAAACCTAGACTAAACCCTAGGGAGGGAGGGATGATACCCTGTTTTGGATGGGATTAAAAGAAGGGAAATACGCTTCTAAAACGGGACGGAAAAGGGTTTAGGGTTGGAATAGGCGTGACCGCTTCGCGGAGCCGTCTAATCCAACCCTAAACCATTTTCCTTAGTAAAAGCTCGTTCATAATCAAACATATAGTAACACTGTGACTCTAAAACATGGATGGGATTAAAAGATGGGATAGATGCTTCTAAAACGGGACGGAAAAGGGTTTAGGGTTGGATTAGGCGTCACCGCTTCGCGGAGCCGCCTAATCCAAACCTAAACCCCTTTCCTTAATCAAAGGTCGTTCATAATCAAACATATAGTAACACTGTGACACTAAAACATGGATGGGGTTAAAAGATGGGAAAGACGCTTCTAAAACGGGAAGGAAAAGAGTTTAGGGTTGGATTAGGCCTCACCGCTTCACGGACCCGCCTAATCCAACCCTACATCCTTTTCCTTAGTCAAAGGTCGTTCGTAGTGAAAAAATCCAACCATAGGGAGGGCCGCCTAAACCCTGTCGTGGATGGAATTAAAACATAGGGAAAACAGTTCTAAAACGGGACGGAAAAGGGTTTAGGGTCGGAATAGGCGTCACCGCTTCGCGGAACCGTCTAATCCAACCCTAAACCCTTTTCCTTAGTAAACTCTCGTTCATAATCAAACATATAGTAATACTGTGACTCTAAAACATGGAGGGGATTAAAAGATGGGATAGATGCTTCTAAAACGGGGTGAAAAAGGGTTTAGGGATTGATTAGGAGTCACCGCTCCGCGGAACTGCCTAATCCAACCCTAAACCCTTTTCCTTAATCAAAGGTCGTTCATAATCAAACATATAGTAACAATGTGACACTAAAATATAGATGCGATTAGAAGATGGGAAAGACGCTTCTAAAACGGGACGGAAAAGGGATAAGGATTGGATTTGGCGTCACTGCTTGGCCGAGCTGCCTAATCCAACCCTACACCCTTTTCCTTAGTCAAAAGTCGTTATTAGTGAAAAAACCAATCCCTGGGGAGGGCCGCCTAAACCCTTTCGTGGATGGAATTAAAAGAGGGGAATGATGCTTCTAAAACGGGACAGAAAAGGGTTTAGGGTATAGTTAAACGTCGTTTGTAGTGCAAAAACCAAAGACTAAAGCCTAAGGAGGGACAGGTGATACCCTGTCGTGGATGGGATTAAAAGAGAGGAAAGACGCTTCTACAACGGGACGGAAAAGGTTTTAGGGTCAGACAAGGCGTCACCGCTTCGCACATATGCCTAATTCAACCCTAAATGGTTTTCCTTAGTAAAAGCTCGTTAGTAATCAGTAATCAAACTTATAGTATCACTATGACTCATAAACATGGATGGGATTAAAAGATGGGATAGACGCTTCTAAAACGGGACGAAAAAGAGTTTAGGGTTGGATTAGGCGTCTCAGCGAACCAACCTCAAACCCTTTTTCCTTAGAAAAAGCTTGTTCATAATCAAATATATAGTAACACTGTGACTCTAAAATATGGATGGGATTAAAACATAGGATAGACGCTTCTCAAACGGGATGGAAAAGTGTTTAGGGTTAGATTAGGCGTAACCGCTTCGCGGAGCCGCCTAATCCAACCCTAAAGCCTTTTCCTTAGTCAAAGGTCGTTCGAAGTGCAAAAACCAATGACTAAAGCCTAGGAAGGGACGGGTGATACCCTGTCGTGCATGGCATTAAAAGAGGGGAAAGACGGTTCTAAAACGGGACGCAAAAGGGTTTAGGGTTAGATTTGGCGTCACCGCTTCACAGAGACGCCTAATCCAGCCCTAAACCCTTTTTCTTTGTCAAACGTCGTTCTAATCAAACATGTAGTAACATTGTGACTCTAAAACATGGATGGGATTAAAACAGGGGAAAGATGCCTCTACAACGGGATGGAAAACGCTTTAGGGTCGGACTAAGCATCACCGCTTCACGGAGACGCTTAATCCAACTCTAAACGTTTTTCCTTAGTAAAAGCTCATTCATAATCAAACATATAATAACACTCTGACTCATAAACACGAATGTGATTAAAAGATAGGATAGACGCTTCTAAAACAGGATGGAAAAGTGTTTAGGGTTGGATTAGGCGTCACCGCTTCGCGGAGCCGCCTAATCCAAACCTAAACCCTTTTCCTTACTCAAAGGTCGTTCATAATCAAACATATAGTAACAATGTGACTATAAAATATGGATGGGATTAAAAGATGGGATAAACGCTTCTCAAACGGGACGAAAAAGGGTTTAGGGTTGGATTAGGCGTCAGCGCTTCGCGGAGCCGCCTAATTAAACCCTTTTCCTTAATCAAAGGTCGTTCATAATCAAGCATATAGTAACATTGTGACTTTAAAACATGGATGGGATTAAAAGATGGGAAACACGTTTCTAAAATGGGACAGAAAAAGGTTAGGGGTTGGATTAGGCGTCACCGCTTCGCGGAGCCGCCTAATCCAACCCTAAACCCTTTTCCTTAGTCAAACGTATTTCTTAGTGGAAAAAACCAAGACTAAACCCTAGGGAGGGAGGGATGATACCCTGTTGTGGATGGGATTAAAAGAAGGGAAAGACGCTTCTAAAACGGAACGGAAAAGGGTTTAGGGTTGGATTTGGCGTCACCGCTCCAGCCCTAAACCCTTTTCCTTTGTTAAACGTCGTTCAAAATCAAACATATATTAACATTGTGACTCTAAAAAATGGATGGTATTAAGAGAAGGGAAAGACGCTTCTACAACGGGACGGAAAAGGCTTAAGGGTCGGACTAGGCGTCACCGCTTCGCGGAGACGCCTAATCCAACCCATACCCTTTTCCTTAGTAAAAGCTCGTTCATAATCAAACATATAGTAACACTGTGACTCATAAACATGGATGTGATTAAAAGATGGGATAAATGCTTCTAAAACGGGACGGAAAATAATTTAGGGCTGGATTAGGCGTCACCGCTTCGCGGAGACGCCTATTCCAACCCTAAACCTTTTCCTTAGTAAAAGCTTGTGCATAATCAAACATATAGTAACACTGTGACACTAAAACATGGATGGGATTAAAAGATGGGATAGACGATTCTGAAATGGGACGGAAAAGTGTTTAGGGTTGGATTAGGCGTCACCGCTTCGCGGAGCCGCCTAATCCAAGCCTAAACCCTTTTCCTTAATCAAATGTCATTCATAATCAAACATATATTAACACTGTGACTCTAAAACATGGATGAGATTAAAATATGGGAAAGACGCTTCTAAAATGGGACGGAAAAGTGTCAAAGGTTGGATTAGGCGTCACCGCTTCGGGGAGACGCCTAATCCAACCCTAAACCTTTTTCCTTAGTCCAACGTCATTCGTAGTGCAAAAACCAAAGACTAAAGCCTAGGGAGGGATGGGTGATACCCTGTCTTGGATGGCATTAAAAGAGGGGAAAGACGCTTCTAAAATGGGACACAAAAGGGTTTATGGTTGGATTTGGCGTCACTGCTTCGCAGAGACGCCTAATCTCGCCCTAAACCCTTTTTCTTTTTCAAACGTCGTTCTAATGAAACATATAGTAACATTGTGACTCTAAAACATGGATGGGATTAAAAGAGGGGAAAGACGTTGTTTCAACGGGACGAAAAAGAGTTTAGAGATGGATTAGAAGTTACCGCTTCGCGGAGCCGCCTAATCCAAACCTAAACTCTTTTTCTTAATTAAAGGTCGTTCATAATCACATTTAGTAACACTGTGACTCTAAAACATGGATGGGATTAAAAGATGGGATAAACGCTTCTCAAACGGGACGGAAAAGGGTTTAGGATTGGATTAGGCGTCACCGCTTCGCGCAGCCGCCTAATCCAAACCTAAACCCTTTTCCTTAATCAAAGGTCGTTCATAATAATACATATAGTAACACTGTGACTCTAAAACATGGATGAGATTAAAACATGGGAAAGACGCTTCTTAAACGGGACGGAAAAGGATTAGGGGTTGGATTAGGCGTCACCCTTCGCGGAGCCGCCTAATCCAACCCTAAACCCTTTTCCTTAGTCAAATGTATTTCGCAGTGCAAAAAACCAAGACTAAACCCTAGGGAGGGACGGATGATACCCTATCAGGGATGGGATTAAAAGAGGGGAAAGACGCTTTTAAAACGGGACGGATAAGGGTTCCGGGTTGTATTTGGCATCACCGCTTCGCGGAGACGCCTAATCCAACCCTAAACCCTTTTCCTTAGTAAAAGCTCGTTCATAATCAAACATATAATAATGCTGTTGACACGGCTGTCGCAACCCTATCAAAAATAAAAACAACTGGTCTCTATAAAATATTGTAGAAGAAGTCGGGTATCGAATCTACAGGGATATGCACTAATAAAAAATGTCGGTAAAGTGACGGCCAATTCTGACGGAAAAATAATCCGTCAGTTAACAAGGAAAACTGACGGATTAACTGACGGAATACTGACGGGAAGGATTTCTGACGGATTATCCGTCAGAATCCGTCAGACAAACTTGGCTCGTTGATCAGTGTCAATTGTGCTAATTCAATTTGACGGGTTTTTGACGGAATTTTTGTCAGTTATCTATGAAAAGTTAGGATTTGTGACGGATATTTCGTCGGAACAAAAAAAATAAAATGTAAGGAATTGTGATGGATATTCCGTCACATGTATTAATAACATAATATCACATTATCACCTAACACTTTACAATCCCGTCTCTCTTTCTCGCTATTCAATTTGAAACCCTAACCCCCAAACCCAACCCTTACTCTTTTTTCCTCCGGTCACCAGCCCACCGGCCACCTCACCGGCGATCTTCGCCTCCGCCGGCATCTCCTCCTCTGCTGCCGTCTTATTTTCCTTCCACGACGCCTGCCACTCTATGCCGCCTACACCTTTCTTCCTCTTTCCACTCTCTTATTTTTCAAGGTCTAATTTAATTTAATTTCTATCACTAATTGTTGTTGTAGTACTACAGTTTTCTATGTCTATGGGTACTCTATCGAGTGGGGCTTACTCTGTCAAGTAAGTAGCTTTATATGCAAAATAGTAGTCTGCCTGTAGGGTACTCGATCGAGTAAGTGAGACACTCGATCGAGTAAGGCTCACTCGATCGAGTAAGTGACTTACCCAATCGAGTAAGTGTGTTTTACGGGGTTTGTTTGGACGGGTTTTGTCAATAACGCGAGATTAATATAAAAGCTTTTGTCATTATTTCTTGAACACCTTTTCAACATTCTTAAACCTTTCAAAGAGATTAGAAGTTATGTTGTTCGCATATCTTGCGTTATTGGCAAATCCCAAGGCTAGTTTTGTCGTATCATCTCGTTCTTTACGCCATTGTGATCATCGGTCAAGGGTATGTTCCTTGTATAATTTTTATAGCATTTGGATGAGTTTCTTTGAAACCCTAATTGGGTAATGTTGGGGGTTTTGGGTGTTTTGGGTAGTATTGGTGGTAATTGTATGTGTGTATGTTATAGGAGGAGGATTCGTAGAGGAGAAATTATGATTAGCTGCTAGATCGTCTGTGGTGATTGCTATTCCAGGTGGGGTTTCCCTACTCAGTATTGGTTACATAGTGTTGTTGGTGATTGTCACTACTGTTGATTAATTATCGTATTGGAATTGGTTCTTTCGTAATTGTTGATTATGTAAGGTGATTTTTGTATATCTGTCTTTGATCTTCGGGGTGCATCCCTGGCTCAGTGGAGTCACTTGTGGGAGTGGCTTCATGCCCTTGATTCGCCTTCTGTGGAACCCGCCACAGAGGGGATGTGCACATTAATGAACATGGGTTTATCGCTCGGATGAGATGAGCGGGGCTTAGGTGGGAACGGCTGCGGTCCCCCACTGGCGGTGTGGATTACTTGTTGCGATGGGTAATCTGGTAGGACTACACACTTCAGTGTGTAGTCAGGTATGTGGAGATGAGATGGAGTTATGGAGATTAAGTTGTGCTGATTGAGTTGTTTGTAGTATTATTTTGTTGCAGTTGTTTGTTTTATGTTATCAGTACTGGCCCCGTTTAAATGTTTTAAAAATTGTGGTGATCCATTCGGGGATGGTGAGCAGTTATTGAGCAGGTATGAGTCGATGCGCGTGGGATAGCTAGGTCGAGTCGTCACGATGCTATTTTAGAAGTCTTCTGCTGTGTCAAACATTCTCGTATTTTGTTTAGTTGTTTGACAGTTTGAAACCCTTTGTATTTCTTTTATCAGTTTTGGAATTGGTTGTATCGCTTTAAACAATATTATTAAAGCACGTTTCGTTATTGTCTATTTGATTATCATTATCTCGGGTAACCGAGATGGTAGCACTTCTATACCTCAAGTGGTCCTGGTAAGGCAGTTGGTGTATGGGGGTGTTACAAAGTGGTATCAAAGAAACGATCTTGAAACCTGTAACTAATGAACCTAATGAACATAGGGAGTCAAACTAAAATGAACCCGGGTAGGAATTGCTAGGAGCTAATGCAAAGACTTGGGAGACGTCCTAAAGTCGCGATTTCGCCCTACAACTTTGAACCGGTCACTCTAGGGTGTGTGTCGGGATCGCTATGTGTTTATCTTGTGTGTTGTAAATCTATCTAGTAATGTGTTGTGTGAATTGGTGGATGCATGCATGCGGAGGATGTGAGGTGTATGGTGAAAGATGTTGATGATATGAGTATATATGTCGTTGATGGAATACATGAATTGCATGATGGCTGATTTATAACGTGGCTTATTAGAAACATGGAAGGGAAGTTATCGTTGCTTGTATATATATATAGATCTCATATATATATATATTTGTCGTTTTACATAAAAGTATAGGTGGTTGGAAGCATTGAGTTGAACATGCGGGTAGTATACGAGTCAGCATGACTCGATCGAGTGGGGGCACTCGATCGAGTAGGTGAGAGACTCCATCGAGTGGGTGCAACTCGATCGAGTGGGATGTTTTCCGTTTCTAGGCAGTAGTATGTTTTTGGGCACTCGATCGAGCAGGTTTGGGCACTCGATCGAGTGGGGTCAACTCGATCGAGTAAGTAGGTAGCTCGATCGAATTCGTTTTTGGTTGCTTTCTGGTCAGGTTCTGGATTCGAGGCACTCGATCGAGTAAGTGGGTAACTTGATCGAGTGGCCTCAACTCGATCGAGTGGGTTTTGGAACTCGATCGATTAGATGCTGTAAAGGTCGTTTTTGTGTTTTGAGATATGGGATGTGTGTTCATGTTTACCTTTTCTTATATAGTTTCAAGATGCCACCGAAAAGAAGTGCGTTGTATGCCAGGGCTGAGAACATGAGTATGGATGAGATTTTTAAGATGTTGGAGCACCAAGATGCTCTGATAGAGGCTCTAAAGAAATTTGGGAAGGAAAAAGAGGCGGGGGGCAGATCATGCCAAGATAAGTATACATATAGCGAGGTTTAATCCGAAAGAGTACACGGGTGCGCCAATTCTGCTAGATAATTGGCATAGAGAGATGGAGAACATACTCAATTTTGTTCATTGCCCAGAGGAACTTCGAGTGGAACAGGCTGTGTTCTACTTGAGGGAAGTAGCTGGATAGTGGTGGGATAAAGTTAGGATGAGTGCTCTGGACTTATATGTGAAACAAGGGTTAACTGTTATACCGTGGGATGAGTTTAAGAGGGCTATGAGGCGAGACCTTGTGCTGGAGCACGTGCGTGGCAAGCTGAGAGAAGAGTTTGATGATTTTAAGATGACTTCTGACATAACATTTGCTGAGTACTATCATAAGTTGAACGAGAAATCTAGGTACGCAGAGGATATGGGGTTGAGCCAAGAGAACTTAGTGTTGAGATTTGAGAAGGGGTTGACACCCAAGATTATGGAGAAGTTGTCGGTAGGGGTCTTACTGATGTTAAGGAAGTATATGAGCGTACCGGGAGACCTGAGAGGTTGGTAGAGATGACTAAGGAGAACCGAGAGAGAGCTTATGAGAACAGGAAGGCTGAGAGCGAGGGTGGTGGTCAGTCTAGCTACAAGAGGGGCGTCCATAACCAGGTGAGAGCTTAAACTTCGGGAGTCGGAGTTCAGTGGTGGAGCTTCTTATGGCCGTGGCCGTGGTGGTGGTGGTAGCAGTTGGGGTTTGTCATGCTTCAACTGTGGCGGTATGGGCCACAAAAGGCATGAGTGTACGAGTGCTGTGACCGAGGGTTTCCAGAGACCATCATAGAGGAGTTTCTCTCAGGGTCCATCTCAGAGTTATGCTAGTAACAGGCCGGCTAGGTCGTGGAATAATCGGGGTGGTCAGAGTAACAACAAAGATAGGGCCAACCGCAGTGGCGGTAATTCATACCAGAGACCCGAGACCAGCGACGAACAACAACAACCAGGGGTCGGCTGCTAAGCCGTCTACTTCAGCTAGTATTGTCAAGGGAGGTGGATAGAAGACCAGAGGTAAGTTGTTCATGATGGAGAAGAAAGCAGCTGAGGATGATGCTCACGTGATCACGGGTACTTTTCTTGTTAATGGAGTCTTTACCTTTGTTTTGTTTGATTCTGGAGCGTCACAGTCATTTGTATCATTGAGTCATGCTACACTTTTGGGTTTGAGTGAGTATAAGTCTGTAAAAGAGGAAGTTTTTATACCGTCGAGTGAGTCTGTATCTTGTGGGAGGTTCTATAGAGGTGTGTCTATGATAGTTGGGCAGGTTGACCTACCAGTGAACTTGTTAGAGTTTCCCTTAGATGGTTTTGAGATGATAGTCGGTATGGACTGGTTGGGTAAGTATAAGGCTAAGATAGATTGTCACCAAAAGAGAGTTTCTTTGAGAGGTCCTAAGGGGATTAATCTGTCTTATCGTGGGTTTGTTGTCAAACCCAAAGTCAAGTTGATTGCAGCAGTGACCTTGAAGTCTTATCTGAGGAAGGGATGTCCGTTGATCTTATACCATATGAGAGACCATAGTATGGAGAGTCCGACAGTTGAGCAGATACCAGTGGTGGGAGAGTTCCCAGATGTTTTTCCAGATGAGATACCAGGTTTGCCACCGAAGTGGGAGATAGATTTCAGTGTTGAGTTGAAACCGGGGACGGGGCCAATCTATAAGGTATCGTACCGTATGGGTCCTAAGGAGTTGGAGGAGCTGAAGAAGCAGCTAGATGATTTGATTGAAAAGGGATACATTAGACCTAGTGTATCACTGTGGGGAGCACCAGTCTTTTTTGTGAAAAAGAAAGATGGGAGTTTGAGGTTATGCATCGATTATAGAGAGCTTAACAGAGTTACAGTGAAGAACAAGTATCCTTTACCGAGGATAGATGATTTGTTTGATCAGTTGAACGGTTCAGCGGTCTTTTCTAAGATCGATTTGAGGTCGGGTTATCATCAGGTGAAGATTCGGGATAAGGACATAATGAAGACAACTTTTACATCGAGGTATGGTCACTATGAGTATGATGTGATGCCGTTTGGGTTGTCTAATGCACCTGCAGTAATTATAGATTTGATGAACCGAGACTTCAGTCAGTTTTTAGATTGGTTTGCGGTTTCTTTATCGATGACATCTTAGTCTACTCTAAGACTAAGGAGGAGCATGAGGAGCATTTGAGGATAGTGTTGCAGACTTTGCGAGACAATCAGCTGTATGCGAAATTGTCTAAGTGTGAGTTCTGCTTAGAGGAAGTTGCTTTTCTGGGGCATGTGATTTCAAAGAAGGGTGTTGCTGTGGATCCTGCAAAGATAGAGGCAGTTACTCGGTGGGAAGCACCGAAGAATGTGGCAGAGATCAGGAGTTTCTTGGGTTTGGCAGGGTACTATCGACGGTTCTTGAAAGACTTTTCCAAGATAGCCAGACCTATGACAGCTTTGATGAGGAAAGAGAACAGGTTTCGTTGGGATAAAAGTTGTGAGACGGCGTTCTAAACATTAAGGAGCGTTTGACCAGAACACCAATCTTAGCATTGCCTGAAGGGAGTGAGAACTTTGAGGTATATACAGATGCTTCAAAGAATGGGTTGGGACGTGTATTGATGCAGAACGGGAAAGTAATTGCCTATGCTTCTAGGCAATTGAAGCCTTATGAGGAGAACTATCTGACACATGATTTGCAGTTGGGTGCTGTTGTGTTTGCTCTCAAGAATTGGAGGCATTATCTTTATGGGGCGACCTTTAAAGTGTTTTAAGACCGCAAGAGTCTCAAGTACGTCTTCACACAAAAGTAGTTGAACATGAGACAGAGGAGGTGGATGGAGCTAATTGGGGATTATGACATGGATATTATATACCATGAAGGGAAGGCTAATGTGGTTGCAGATGCGTTGAGCAAGAAGAGTGTGCATTCACTTTGCGCAGCTATGTCTTTGATGAGGTTGAGAGATGAGGTGGGGGAGATGGGGATACATATGATACAGAAAGGGGATGTTATAGGCGACTTGACAGTGGAGCCAGATCTTTACGATGATATTCACAAGAAACAGGCTTTGGATCCTAAGACTGAGGAGTGGAGAGCTGGAGTAGAGAAAGGGACAGTGTCTAGATTCTCTCTTCATACCGATGGCAGTGTGAGATTTGATGCGAGATGGTGTGTTCCTAGTGACGAGGAGTTGAAAAAGATGATCATGACAGAGGCTCATTGCACACCATATTCGGTACATCCAGGCGGTGACAAGTTATATACAGATTTAAAGAAGACTTTCTGGTGGCCTGGGATGAAGAACGAAACAGCTGAGTTTGTGGCTCGTTGTTTGACATGTCAGGGAGTTAAAGGGGAGCAGCGACGGCCACAAGGTAAGATTCAGTCTCTTAAGGTACCTGAGTGGAAGTGGGAGTCCATTTCTATGGATTTTATAGTGGGTTTGCCGCGGAGTCAACAGGGTAACAACATGATATGGGTTAAAGTGGATCGGTTGACCAAGTCAGCTCACTTTGTGCCGATGAAAGATACTTGGATCAATATAAAGTTATCTTTGGCTTATAGGAAGCATGTGGTTCGTTTGCATGGGGCGCCTAAGGATATAGTCTCTGATAGAGATGCGAGGTTCATATCACGGTTTTAGAAAGAGTTGCAGTAGTTGATGGGAACTACCTCGAAGATGAGTACTGCATTTCATCCTGCGACAGATGACCAGACAGAGAGGACCATTATCAAGACTTTGGCGGATATGTTGCGAGCTTGTGTTATGGATTTTGGTGGTAGATGGGAAGAGAGGTTGGACCTTATTGCGTTTTCTTATAACAACAACTATCACACGAGTATTGGCATGGCACTATTTGTGGCTTTGTATGGGAGGAGATGTAGGAGTCTGATTTGCTGGGATGATAGAGCTGAGGCAGTTGTTTTGGGACCACAGATGGTACAGGAGATGGTTGAACAGGTTAAGCTGATTAGACAAAAGATGAAAGCGGCTCAGGATCGACAAAAGAGTTATGCGGATTTACATCGTCGTGACATAGAGTTTCATGTAGGGGACAATGTTCTGTTGAAAGTCTCCTATGCGTGGGGTCATGAGATTTGGTAAGAAACGGAAGCTGAGCAAGAAGTTTATCGGCCCTTATGAGATTTTGGATCGTGTGGGTGAGGTTGCTTACCGGTTAGCTTTATCGGCTGCTTTGGATAGAGTGCATAATGTGTTTCATGTGTCTCAGCTACGGAAGTATGTGAGTGATCCTTCATATGTGTTAGATGTAGAGAACATCGAGCTGGATGAGTTCTTGTCTTATCTTGAGGTACCGAAATAGATTCTTAATCACAAGGTAAGGAAAACTAGACATGGGGAAATACTGTTGCTTAAGGTTCTTTGGTCTAACCATGAGGTTGAGGAGGCTGCTAGGGAGGCGGGGGAGGCCATGAGGGAGCGGTATCCGTCTCTATTTGATCAGGTATGTGTGGTTACAGGGACGTAACCATGTTTCTTTTAGGGGGGTAGGAGATAGTCGCATAGAGTTTTTGTATGTTTTATGTTGGTTTTAGTATAGTTAGTAGTTGTTTTGAGTCGGTTTGAGTGTTGTTTTGGGAGTTGTGTTTTGAGTTTTGTTCTGAGTTTTTGTTATGTTGTTGTGTCAGAGGGGAGATAGTGTGTTTTGTTATTGTGTTTGAGTTGAACTTCGGGGACGAAGTTCTTTTTAAGGAGGGAAGACTGTAATACTACGGTTTTCTATGTCTATGGGTACTCTATCGAGTCGGGCTTACTCTGTCGAGTTAGTAGCTTTTTACGCAAAACAGTAGTCTGCCTGTAGGGTACTCGATCGAGTAAGTGAGACACTCGATCGAGTAAGGGTCACTCGATCGAGTAAGTGTGTTTTACGGGTTTGTTTGGACGGGTTTTGTTAATAACGCGAGATTAATATAAAAGCTTTCGTCATTATTTCTTAAACCCTTTTTCAACATTCTTAAACCTTTCAAGGAGATTAGAAGTTACGTTGTTCGCATCTCTCGCGTTATTGGCAAATCCCAAGGCTAGTTTTGTCGGATCATCTCGTTCTTTACGCCGTTGTGATCATCGTGTCAAGGGTAAGTTCCTTGTATAATTTTTATGGCGTTTGGTTGAGTTTCTTTGAAACCCTAATTGGGTAATGTTGGGGGTTTTGGGTGTTTTGTGTAGTATTTGTGGTAATTGTATGTGTGTATGTTATAGGAGGAGGATTCGTAGAGGAGAAATTCTAATTAGCTGCTAGATCGTCTGTGGTGATTGCTATTCCAGGTAGGGTTTCCCTACTCAGTATTGCTTACATAGTGTTGTTGGTGATTGTCATTGTTGTTGATTAATTATCGTATTGGAATTGGTTCTTTGGTAATTGTTGATTGTGTAAGGTGATTGCTATATATCTGTCTGTGATCTTCAGGGTACGTCCCTGGCTGAGTAGAGTCACTTGCGGGAGTGGATTCACGCCCTTGATTTGCCTTCTGCGAAACCCGCCACAGAGGGGATGTGCACATTAATGAACATGGGTTTATCGCTCGGATGAGATGAGCGGGGCTTACGTGGGAAAGGCTGCGGTCCCCCACTGGCGGTGTGGAGTATTTGTTGTGATGGGTACTCTGGCAGGACTACACACTTTAGTGTGTAGTCAGGTGTGTGAGATGAGATGGAGTTGTGGAGATTGAGTTGTGCTGATTGAGTTGTTTGTAGTATTGTTTTGTTGCAGCTGTTTGTTTTATGTAATCAGTACTGGCCCCGTTTAAATGTTTTAAAAACGGTGGTGATCCTTTCGGGGATGGTGAGCAGTTATTGAGCATGTATGAGTTGATGTGCGTGGGATAGCTGGGTTGAGTCGTCACGATGCTGTTTTAGAAGTCTTCCGCTGTGTCGAACATTCTCGTATTTTGTTTAGTCGTTTAACAGTTTGAGACCCTTTGTATTTCTTTTATCAGTTTTGGAATTGGATGTATCGCTTTAAACATTATTATTAAAGTACGTTTCGTTATTATCTATTTGATTATCATGGCCTCGGGTACCGAGATGGTAGCACTTCTATACCTCAAGTGGTCCTGGTAAGGCACTTGGTGTATGGGGGTGTTACAGTTGTTGTTTAAGGTTTAATTGGTCTTATATATATAAACTACACTTGTTTTGTTCTTATAATGGTGAGTAATTGATTTTTGATGTTAAAATTGAGGATTACATGAGTTAGGGTTGGTAATATTTGGGAATTAGTTTCATTACTGTATTCGCTTAGTATGATGATGGGTATTTAGTAATTAACGCAGGTCTTGTTATGGTGTTTGCTGGTGTTGATATTCATATTTGTCAAATCCGTAAGATCTGCTAATTTCTCTTTGTATTTTCTTCACTAGGCTAATGTCACATTAAAATAATCTTGTTTGTTTGATCATACGGCAGGAACAAAACACTAAGTTGAACATAAGATGTGCCAGGTGTATATGAAATACATAACCATAGTCTCCTTTTTTGTTTACATAATTGGCTTTGTATTTCTCTATGTTTGTATGTTTATATGAAATGGATTTAAGCATCATTCTTTCATCAATGATATTTGCAATAATTAATTGTGTGTTAGTGGGGTTTTGGACAGAATTCTGATGACAAAGAAACTCAAGCTTGTTTTTATTTTCTCATGGAAGAGATCATAAAACAAGATAATACCCATAAATTTGGTCGCTTGATTAATAGACTCTTGTCATGTGATAAAAAATCAATAATTAAAGTATATTGAATTTTTGTGTTCATCTTTTTCTAATCGAACGAAATGAATATCAACCTCTTAGAGATTGCTTTGCTCATTATTGGTTATTTTAAAGTTCAATAAGGCTTTTATTATTTTGAACTTAATTTAGTTTACTTTAGCCATTTTAGTTATGTTTATTTTTTGTTCTTCAAACAAGTTCATGTAGTTTAGATGGTTTCATTCCAAAAGAAGTGAAGATAAGTTTTATACTAGCTAGTCGGTCTCATATGTGAGGATTCCAAATTATTGGTTTACGTATCTTGAAACAATGTCCGCATTTCGATTATAACTCTTGAGTTAATACATTTTCAAGTTTTAGTGGTACGTACTCTAGGTAGATGGTCTTCTAAATTTGGTTATCTTTTTTTTTCGACAAAGGTAAACCGATATATTAAAAGCATAGATAAAACGTTATTACAAATACAACCAAAGCTTAGAAGTTAACCAGTGGCTAGACTAACTGACCAGCTACGATGTAAACGAAGAAAAGTGCGAATTGCATGTAGTGAATTTCGCACAGTTATTGGTACTGGCTTTTGAGAAGCCAGAACTGAACATAATTTTTTTGATGATACCACAAAGGTCATTACAGGGTAGGTAGCTGTCTCCTGGCGGATCATAACTTGAAGTAGAGCTTGAGAATAAACAACAAAAAGGGAAGACGCACGCATGTAGGAGAATTCAGCCACGCAAGAGTCTGACTCAACTATAGTTGTATATCCATTTTGTAGAGAATTCCTGCAGATGAAGAGCCGATAAAAAATCGTCGGCTGCAAAGTTGAAAAATGATTACCTGCATTAAGTTGTAGAACTTGGTTCGGAATGTCGCCGTATCGGAGAGAAGGCAGCTGCAGGTGTGATTGGTGTAGCGCTTCAGCTAAATGAAGGATGCGTTCAGTCACAAACTCACGGTTCTCAAAGACAATGGAGTTACGCGTGAGCCAGATGGATCTTAAGATTGCATAAAAGTGAAGTAAACAATTAAACCCAGAAGAAGATGCTCTATGAAGATATGAAATGTGATCAGCAAGCCAGCGGACAAAAGAGACATTCGGATTAGCCAAGGAGTGAATGTTAAGTGACGATGACCGCAAGATATGTTGAATTACATCACAGGACCGGAACAAATGTTCAGGAGTTTCCATATCCGTTTGACATAAAGGACAAAAAGTATCAAGATGAAAACCCCTATGTGCCAGAACTATCCTCGTTGGGATGATATGATGGGCAAGTTTCCAGATAAAAAGAGGAAATTTACTTGAAAACGGGAAAAGCCATACCAATTTCCAAGGAAAAGAGGGAAACTGTGGAATTGCTGACGAATGCTTGGATAAAAGATATGAATATCCCGACTGAATGTTATAGCAACCATCTTCAGTATACTTCTAGTACAGGTAGTCATCATCTTGAAGAATGGGTGGTTCCATGGCCAAAATATCTTTAGCAGTTGAGCTATTAAAGAAACGAAAAATATTGCACGGATTCCATGTACCATCTTCGCGAACAAAATCAGAGAAAGAAGGCAAGTGGGTATCCTCTGGTTGTTTCATACTTGGGGGACGACCTTGTACCCAATGGCTACGAACAAGATCCATGGATTTGCCATTTCCAGCTTTCCAAGCCATAGCTTCAGAGCACATAGCAGCTACCCGACAAATACCTTGCCATACAAAGGAAGGCTGTGTAACTTTGGACTTGAGGTTTGGAATTGGAAGGTCCTTCCGATATTTTGGAGCTATATACTTGGCCAAAAAACCAGTCGGCTTATGATGTAAGCGCCAAAATTTTTTCATAAGGTAAGCTTGACTAAGAACTGTTACCGATTTAATTCCCATACCTCCTGAGTCTCTTGGAACATGCAAGTGTGGCTGAGATAGCCAATGAATTGATCGGTGTGAAGAATTTTTTACTACACCAGAAGGCAACAATTAAAGAGTCTATCTTCTTTGACACGGATAGTGGAAGAGGAACAGCAGCCAAAATGTGAAACAACGAACCAAGGAGGATGGAATTGATAATAACAAACTTACTGGCTTGAGATAAGTGAAGAGAAGACCATGATGAAATCCGTGTGGTAATCTTATCCAGAATATCATTGAAAGCTGTCTTCTTGCATCTAGGAATGTCAACCGGAACTCCCAAATATGTACCAAAAGAATCAGAAGCTTGCATACGCAGAATCAAGGTCATATGGGATTTAAAGTCCTCCGGTGAATTGGGACTGAATTTAATAAATGATTTCTGGAGGTTAACCTTTTGTCCAGAGGTTTTCTCAAAGTCTTGAAAAATATCTCGGATAGTCTCAAAGGAAGCAGGTATTGCCTTGCAGCAGATGAAAGCGTCGTCTGCATAAAAAAGATGGAAAAGAGGCGGAGCATACCGAGAAATCTTAAGTCCAACAAGTTGTTTCAGGGATTCAGCCTTCTGAAAGTGACGAGATAGAACTTCCATACACATAATAAACAAATAAGGAGAGAGAGGATCTCCTTGGCGTAGACCACAAGACGGATGAAAGGAGGGCGAAGGTTCACCATTTATCATGATACTGTAAGTAACTGTTGAAATACATTCCAATATCAGATTACTCCAAGACTGCGGGAAACAAAAATGATCTAGCACAAACATGAGGAAATGCCAGGATACTCTATCAAAAGCCTTATGCATATCCAGTTTGATCACCGAGTAGCAGTTTGTCCCGTTCTTAGTCTTGTTAATATAATGCATTATCTCATGAGTAATAAGGCATCCATCAGACATAAGACGACCTGGGACAAACGCTTGTTGGGATTCAGAAATAATAGACGGCATAACCAATTTGAGTCGATTTGCCATACACTTGGAAGCTAAACGGTATACGACATTACATAGGCTGATTGGTCGATATTGCGAGACCAACTCCGGGTTATCAAATTTTGGTATCAGAACAATGATGGTATTGTTCCATTCTTTCCACATAACTCCAGAGTTAAGAAATCTCAGAATTGCCGAAGTCACTAACTGACCTATTTGTGGCCAAAAAGTCTTGAAAATTTTTGGTGTCATACCATCAGGACCCGGAGATTTTGAATCATCCATACCTCGGAGAGCAATCAGAATATCGTTTTCCGAGAAAGGGGCTTGTAGTAAAGAACATTCAACTGTTCCAAGCTTGGGCAAATTCAAATTAGACAAAAACTGATGGATAAAACCCCCCGGGCCGGCATGTGCATTTGTAGAATTATTGCAAAGCAAATTGGTGAAATAGTTGACAATTTCATCTGTAACAGAAGCTGGTGAATTCAACCAAACTCCATCAGATGTTCGAAGAGCCATTATACGATGCTTGGTAGCTCGTTGTTTAACTCGATTAAAAAGGAAGCGAGTTGGATAACCATCTAAAACCTCAGCTTTGATTTTCGAACGTTGAATCCAAAAAAGTCGCTGGTTTCGCATAAGCTGAAGGCGAGCTGAGCGTAGATGCTGAAATTGTGTTGCTGAATGTTCATCCACAATACTTGCAGCAGATAAATCCAAATTAGCTTCTATTTCCAACCAGTTAATTCCATTAGAAATACGATGACGTATAACCCAATTCAAGATAGCACGGCGAACTGTAGCTAATTTTCGTGACAGCACAAACATCGAGGATCCGGAAAAAGGAGTATTCCAAACTCGTGAAACATGATCCTGAACTTCAGGGAAAGATAAACACCAATTATCGAGGCGGTATGGCCTTTTACGAGGTTTAGAATCCGGACTCAGAGAAAGGATGACAGGTGCATGGTCAGAAATCAGAATGGGGAGATGCGAGATAGAAGTGGAAGGGAAAAGAGTAAACCATTCCTGATTGGCATAAGCGCGGTCTAGACGTTCCATGATGATATTAACATTGTACTGATTGTTCATCCAAGTGAAACGGGAACCAAAGAAAGGAACATCCGAAAGGCCATTGGTAATTTTCCAAGTGGTAAAAGCACTTTGGCCACGTATAAAGCTTGTGCCCCCAAACTTATCAGCGAACAACTCAACTTGATTAAATTCCCCAAGTATCAACAAAGGAGAAAGCCCCAAAATCTTGGAACTTATATGATTCCATAAAGCTTGTCGATACTCAAACCGTGCTTCACCATATATAAATAAAACACAGATTATATTATTTATACAAGGTGCCCCAAGGGGAAGATAATTTACAGAGGATAAAGTGAGAATCTAAACTTAAGGTAGTTAAATCTATAGAGTTATCCCATCGAAAAAGAAGGCCTCCACTACGCCCAGTCGAATCTACACCGCAATAGTGAGGCAGGCCCAAATGGGAAGTCCTATATGAAGCCGAGTCAGAAGAAGTCATGGTTTCTTGCAAAAACAAAATGGACGGATGATGTTGCTGGACACTTCGAAGTATAAATGGAATTGTAGGATCATCCGTCGATCCTAGCCCCCTACAATTCCAGCAAAAGATCTTCATCGAAAAACGGGTGGCGAATTAAGGTCCGCCACCAGACCCAAAACAGGAGCAACTGCTTCATCTCTGAACAAAGAAAAGGGAACAAGCATTAGCGAAGATCCATTCATAAAAATAAATGGACCAGCTTGTTCCAAGCATGGTTTCTTTCTCACATGCAAGTCCAGTAAAGATAAATCGAAAGAAGACAGGGCTCATTTTTTCCCCGAAACCGAAGAGCAAGGAACATGGCAAACATCAGGCTGTTTAAAACGAAAAGGCAACGAAGAAAACGACCCAAACAACAACTCAACCGGAGTTGGTTCAGAGACCGAATCTACAGCCAAATCAATAAAACCCGATCTATTAGTGTGTTTAAATCGAGTGCGGCTGTAAAAATTAAACCCGATTTCTACCTTGCGTTTAAAGACAAATTTCACCGTCCTGCCAAGAGAGTCCATAGCAGGAGGATGAGCAACAGAGGAAGAATCAGAGGGACGAAAAAGAAATGTAACATCCACTGACCATGGTGGAGTTTCAGGGTCAGCAAGACCAAGGTCAGAAGACGTATCAAACTCATCATCAGGCACAGTCATTCGAAAAGCAAGGGAAGGGTCTCTAGCATGAGACGGTTCCCCAACTTCAAAACCAAGCGGTCCGGGAACAACCGGGCCTCTGACAAGAGGAAATGTCTCAAGTAAAACCTCTCTTGATTGATCCTTATGGACAGACAAGTCCGGAGGGAAATCAAAACCATTGTCATCAGAATCATCTTCCGAGGAAGAGGAAGAGAACGAGAAAACTGATGATTCACCACCAGAATCAACAATAACAGGGTCTGATGAGGCAAGTGTACACAATTCTGAGTTCAAGAATTTCAAACTTGCAGGCAGGCCCAAAATTTCAGGACTGTAAAAGGGAGAATCTGGGGGTCCATGTAAAACCAACAAACCACGAGCCGTAAGCTCATCTAATCGTGCCTGTATACCACGAGTCCCCTGCACCTTACCTGAAGGGCAGAAAGACACACGATGTCCAACATGGCCATAAATTTTACAAAATCGAAAAACTCCTTCATAGGAGAATCCAACCCATTGATGCTCTCGATCATTAAAAGGCAAAAAACAACCAGGAATCAGCGGCTTCGAAAGATCGACCCAAACTTTAACTCGCACAAAGTTGCGAGGAGGAATTAGAGACGGATAATTCTCCTCCTCACAAATATCTCTGACATGGGAGAGGAGAAAAGCAGCTACTGAAGTGTTCAGAAGAGGAATAGGAAGATGTTTCACACGGATCCAAATAAGAACGATTTGAAAAGGCAAGTTATCCGGTATGGTAGTAGCTGTAACAGAGCGAAACACAAATAAGCTTCCCTCAATGGTCACTGTTTGTCTCTGTCTAAAATAGGCAAGGTCAGCTGCAGACGAAAACTCGAAGATGTAATAAGGTTTCATGGCACAGATAGAAACCGTGCCATTGAGGGTCCAATGTGTGAGGATCTTAGAGTAAATTCGAGGAATAGCCAGATAACGTTGGTCCATAATTTTGGCAAGGAGTGATTTGGAAAAATCGACCCCTGTGAAATCAGCATAAAGATGCAACGGTAACTTAAGGCTAACACCAGCTTGACAGGGATTAGACGAAGAGGAAGAAGCCATGTTTGATTTTGAAACCAAAAGAAGATAAAACAGAGATTAAAACAAAGAAACAGGAGGTTTTTCTTAGTTAAAGACGGTGGAAGGTGAAAGAAGGTGGAGGACAAGGTGGTTATAAAGGTGGAGGGGAGACAAGAGGTTGATGATGTGTCAACCAAGTCTGTTGCATGATGGACAACAGTACAAAGTTGGGGGGGGGGGGATTAGGTAGAAAGGGAAAATAAGAGGTGGTGGTAGATAAAGATAGGCGGTGGGTAGAAGGCAGCTAAGGAAACACTCTAATTTTTAGAGGAACTCTCAATTTTAGAGAGAATTTTTTAAATTTGGTTATCTGGTGGAACTAGTGAATGTTATCAAACCCAAGAAACATGCACTCAAAACATGACAACCTAGCTATAAAACATGATGAACTTAAACCAACTTGAGTAGTTAGGGATGTAAGTGTGTAGTCATGCCAACTTTATTATTGTTTGTTTTTACCTGTATAAAAGGTCATGTCATTTACCCTAACTTGATATTACAGGAAATTAAGTCACTCGATTGAATTGATCAACGAATGATGTCTCGTAAAATAATTACTTTGATTGTGAGTGTTTTATTCACTTTTGACAATTTTTTTTTTTTTTGACATTATTAAACTGATTATATTAAAGGACACAACTTGTACACATAGTTAGCCTGTTGCCAGGCTTACAGACCAGTAAGGATAAATTACAAACAAAGCACGATTTTTTCGGAAGGAATTCCGCACACTAATTAGGACTGGCAAAGAGGTTGCCAGAACTGTAGATAGTTTACAACAAGTTACTCGGAAACAAACAGAACACAGGCCCACAAAATGGGCATAACGCATAGCACATAAAAGAGCTTTGGTGGAGGCGTCAAAAGACGAACTTGCACGTACAACACTTGACTTGGAGTAGTCCAAATTGGAACTGTAGATGCAACAATTGAAACAATTCGTTCTTAGGACATGGCGTGTTGAAACAGAAAAAGAAACCGCACTCCTTTGAGGTGAAGATTGAGCTGTAACAACACAGGGTGCAACAAATCCATAAGCGGAGTGCAAATGTGAAGGGCGTACCTTGGATAATTGAACATGCGAGTGCAGTAGATCTTCAATAAGTCGTCAGGTAACTGCAGGGTCACCAACGGAGTTATGAGTAGTCCAGATGGCATGGAGAGCACAACAAAAGTAAAGCAATAGCCACTTCTAATCAGTCGCCAAAGATTATCGGGGAAGATAAGACACGAAGTCTCCAATCCAAGAATTAAAGGAAATATATGGGTTAGCTATGGCGTTAATCCCAAGGGCGGATGCTTTCCAGACATGCTGGGCAGTTATACAGGAGCGAAATAAATGCTCTTCTGTTTCAGAGGAAGTCCGATAGAGTTGACACACGGAGTCAATCGGCACATGTTTGGATATCAAATTATCACTTGTTGGCATAATATTGTAAGCTATTGATGTGACCATAATTAGAGCATATTTAGTCCCCGAATTAGCCTTGTTCCCATGCTTTTTAGTGCATATTTGGGTCATTTATTGTCTTTAGTTCTTTGTTTTGCATATTCTTTGAGGTTTTGATCTCTTGGTAGGAAAGGAGTGCAAACCTTGCATTTTCATGGTAAAATGAGGCTAAATTAATTGAATTCAATGACCAAGCGTCAAGGAGAGACAAGATTAGAAGGCCTTTGCCCATACTATAGTAGATGTGCAATGATGAGAAAAGATCCTTGCATCCCCGAGGAAATCCTCAAGGATTCTATGAAGAAAAAGGAAGAAAAGAAGAAGAAACAAGACTGCCTGACAATACGTGCAGATTGTCTAGAAGACGCCCGTCTTCACCCTACAATCCGTGCGTCTTCAACCCCAAGACGCCCGGGCAAAAGCTCCAGAAGACGCCCGGGCAGAAGCTGCAGAATCCGCCCGTCCCGTGCTAAAGACGCCCGGATTCCCAGACATACCCATTTCGTCTTATTCAAGCTTCAAGGAAGGATGCACATCTTTTTCTAGAGACCGGAGTCTTCCAAAAGAGACCGGCGTTTCCTCGACAAGGGACTTAATCGTCATTTAAGCCCTTAGTTAACCCTAATTCATACACCTAATCCCCACTATAAATACCCCATTAGTCTAATTAGAAGAGCATGTTCTTTTTAGCAATCTTTAGAGTAGTTAATATCAATCAAATCTCTCTTTAATCTTGTAATCAACATTTAAACAAGTTTTAATACAAGTTTTATTTCGTTAATCTCTCTCTTGTTCATCCTTTATTTTGGGTAATTGAAGATTATTTGGGTTATTATTGGGAGATTGACAACCTCTCAATCAAGCATGAAGTACTTCTTTTATTCTTTGCTTTATTATTGGAATCATTAGTAGGTATAATTCTCTTAATCTCTCTTTAATTATTGTTAATCACTTTCATTTATTCATCATGTTTCACTTTGTTGGTATGATTGACAACCTTGCTAGAATGTTCAACATCATAATGAGTGAGTAGTTTCCTTAGCTAGGGTTAATGGGTAATTAGGGGAAACCAACATGGGGAATGATTCATGCTTAAATTAATATGCTTTCATAGTTTATTTGCTTGCTTGTTGTGATCTCAACTTATGCACATGTTATGTTTGATGAAATGTGAGCCTATGAATCCTTGCATTTCTTACCCATCACCTATCTTTTCAATGTGACTTGTAAGACATAAACCAACTCGAGTCTCATTAGACCATGCATACTGTTGAGTAGGGAAGATTAAGTCGACTTGTAGTGTTGTACAATCTAATCGATTCGGCTCCGGGACCCAAACTTTCCTAGGATTGTAAGATATAAACCAACTCGATCCATCACAACAATAATTGCTTGCTTATAACTTGAGAATATGTTTGTATTATCAATTCCCATGAATCCCCTATGACCCCATGACACCCTAGTGCCTTTTATCAATTGTTTACATCCCTTTTAATTCATCTTGCTTGTTTATTTTCATTACTATTTAGTTTAGTGATCTTCTACTTCAAACCCCAATTGTGACACCCTTAAGACACCACTAGTTGCAATAGAAATCTCATCTCAATTCCCGTCCCTTGGAATCCGACCTTTACTTGCCTCTTTACTAATTATAGAGTTGTTTGTGAAGTTATAAATTGTGTTTTGGTCTAGGTACTCCTAACGACAAGTAACCGAAAAAAAGTAAGCCCGGCCAAAAATGGCGCCGTTGTCGGGGACGCTGTTAACTTGATTTAGATTTTCTTATATTGTTATTAGTTGTGTCTTTCTTTGCCTTGGGGAAGTAAAACTCCTCAAGGTTTGTTCTAATTGTTTTCGAGTTGTTTGATATTTTGCATGTCTAGAAGGTCACAAGGTGACTTGTTACCCTTTGATCGCGAAATTGAAAGGACTTTGACAACCAATATGAGACTTGTTAGGAGAACTTTGAGAGGTATTGGTGAGGTTGTAGATATTCAACCAAATATTATTGAGTTCATCAACCCTTTTACAAGAGAAGGTGAGGAGAACCCAACACAAATTCCAACACAAAATCAACCCACAATGCCTAAGTTTTCATCACATTCCGTACCCACCGAGGAGAACCTACCCAATTACTCCCACACCACAACATCTAACCCGAAATTTTATTGCCAAATCCGCATTTATCCAATTAGTCGAAAGAAGCCAATTTGGGGGGATGCCTAGTGAAGACCCTCATTCTCATATGGAGACTTTTTGTGACTATTGTGATACGATTTCTCAAACCGGTGTAACTCAAGACAAAATTCGATGGGTCTTATTTACTTTTTCTCTAATTGGCACCGCAAAACAATGGTTGAAAGGCCTTGATAAGGCTACTCTCGGAATTGATTCTTGGAAAAAGTTGGCTCAAGCTTTCTACAAAAAGTTCTATCCACCGGAAAAGACTAACATGCTAAGAGCTCAAATCACTGTTTTTAAGCAAAGGGATGAAGAATCTTTGTATGAAGCGTGGGAGCGATTCAAGGTAATTTGTCGCTCATGTCCTCACCATGGACTTAGCGAGTGGTTCTTGGTACAACAATTTTGGAACGGTCTTTATGAAGATTTAAGGAACATTCTCAACATGGGATCAAATGGAATGTTCACCGAAGTTGATGACAATCAAACTTGGAACAAAATTAAGGAAATGGCGGTCCATAACTCACAATATAGTAGACCTCGCAAGGCTAATAGAGGAGGAAAGCATGAAGTCGACTCCATTACTCAATTGGGCGCTCAACTTAGTGCTCACATTGATACCATCAATTTGAAGTTTGAAAAAGCTATGGCTAGACTTGAAGAAGCCTCAAAATCACCAAAGCATCATGTTAATGCCATGAAGGCATCTTCATCAATCCCAAGTGGGATATGTGAGAATTGTGGAACTTTGGGACATGACCAAGGAGAATGTAGGGGAACAAATGAACAAGTGAATGCTTTCCAAGCATACAAGAGTGGTACCCCTTATTCAAACTATTACAATGAAAACACCAAATTACATCCAAATCTCTCATACAAAAGCCAAAATGTTCAAAACCCTCAACCAACATACACCCCACCTCCCATGAGAAACCAAAATCAAAGTCCCTTTTACAACCAAAACCAAGGTTACCAAAATCAAACTCCATACAATCATCAAAATGACCAAGGTTTTGATGTTCAAAAAGCGGTCCTCCAAATGCAAAAGAATCAACAAGAGTTTTTCACTCAAATGCAAAAGGATAGTCAAGCAAAGGAAATCACCATCAACAACATCCTATCTCACACCAAAATGTTGGAAACCCAATTAACTCAACTAGCATCTTCAAGCTCACTAAGACAAAAGGGGCAATTACCACCTCAAAGTAATCCCCCAAGACATGAAACGGTTAGTGCCATTCACTTGAGGAGTGGTACAAGGTATGAAGCACCGAAGAAGCAAGTTGAGGATGAAGTTGTGGAAGCTAGTGACAAAGATGAAATTGTGCAAAACTCCAAGGATGGAGAACCATCAAAAGAATAAATTTCAAAGAAAAATGAAGGCAAGGTCAAGGAGAAGGAGCCCATTGTGATTAGACTTCCTTTTTCGAGTCGTCAAGCCAAGCCCAAATTTGATGACCAACTTGGAAAATTTATGGAAATTGTGAAGAATTTGGAAGTCTCAATTCCTTTCACGGAATTAATCAATCACGTGCCGGCCTATGCAAAATACATGAAAGACATCCTCACAAAGAATAAGTCGATCCGGAAGCTTGAGACTATCGCCTTCACTAAGGTGAGTAGTGCAATACTTCAAGGGAGTTCACCTCCAAAACTCAAAGATCCGGGAAGCTTCTCAATACCGTGTACCATTGGCGACACCACGATCAACAAAGCCTTATGTGATCTAGGGGCTAGTGTGAGTGTTATGCCGTACTCGGTGAGTAAAAGGTTAGGGATGGGAGAGCTTAAATGCACCAATATCACACTCCAAATGGCCGATAGATCGACACAGACACTGTTAGGGATATGGGAAGATGTTCCCGTAAGAGTTGGGAAATTTTTCATCCCGGTGGACTTTGTCATTGTTGGCATGGAAGAAGACTCCAACATTCCAATCATTCTAGGAAGACCTTTCTTACACACCGCGGGTGCGGTGATTGATGTGAAGCATGGAGAGCTCACTCTAGAAGTGGGAGATTAGAGCATAACTTTCAATCTTGACAAGACCATGAGAGCTCCCCGTTTGCATGAACCATGTTTTATGGTTGATCATTATATAGGAAGGATGATAGGAAGAAGTCGAATTCCAATGGAAGAAGAAAATTGAAGATGCTCCATTCAAAGAGCAAGTGAATTGTAACAAAGAGAGCTTGAAAAGCTCACCAAAGTCAAGCAATGAAGAAGATGGCCTCATTGGCCAAGACAAGAAAGTAGGAGAGCAAAGATGTTGTTTATGTACTCGTATGACGAGTGGATGCCAATCTAGTCTTGATGACTATTATGGACAACATGAGAAATAATCATTGTAAGTTGGTTACATTGATATCAATTTCAAATAGACAAGTATGGTTCCTGATTGTAATCTGGACACATTTTGTTTAAATGAAAGTAATTGTGTGCTGAAATGGTTTCAAGTACGAAACTATGACTAATTTTACAACTAAAATGAATACTTTGTTGCTTATGAAGCATCGAATAAAGTGTGTGGTTTGGAATTCAAACATATACACAACTATATACTTTGTTGCTCATGAAGAAACAAAGAGTACATTTGATTTAAGAATCAAACGTGTGCTATTGATTTCACTTTATTCAGATAAGGTAAATTAAACATATGTAAGATAATAATTGATGCAATGGCTGCATGTCCCGTAGAAAACCTCTTTCGTAATTATAATATGAAAATTCATAGCACTGCGATTTGTATAAGACGCATTAGCAAGTGGTCTTGATACTACCAAGAGGTCTTTATTTTAGTGGGAGGTTATGTTCGATATGATTGATACGTTTGTATGACACGTTCTTTTATATGTTAAAAGGTTGATTTTGCATTTAATTATCGTATAATTGAATGTTTGTCCTAAAATAGTATACATTGTTTAACCAGATCACCAAGTGCGTGACTTGGTTATGGAACTCTGTTTTATAAGATAATGTATTTATATAAGTCTCTAATCAGGGCATAGTGAAAGAGACACTTATGCCTCATAATGATTAGTATGTGAGTTGGCTGATGACTACGTTCCGTAAGTCATGATATTGAGATATCAAACCAGGCACATGGATACATGTTTGGAATGTGTATTAGACTGACCCGTCAAAGAACTTTGTTATGGTATCGCTTAGTGTCAACAAAGTTTCTTTCACCGTTTGGTAGTCTTTAGACCTGAGTCTTTGACTATTCTGTACATGTGAAGTGCTAGTTTTGACATCATCAAACATCAACCGTGACTGGTGGCTATAAAGGTGATCGTTGAACTTGTCATGGAATGTGTTACAGAATGTGGTTAGACAAAATGGGATTTGCTTCTCCTTTGAGAAAGGAGCTTATCATCTTCGGCCTCTCGAAGAGTGGGAATTGTATAAGTGCATGGCCATGCCCAGACGAGGTGAAAGTCAGTCGTCTGTTGTAACAATTCATCTCAGAGATTCGAAAAAAGAGATAGAGATTTATAAGGATGACACTTCTCCTACCCTATTCTCATCTGAAGAGATAGAAGCAAAGAGATTATGGTGCTTTATAGGACATAAGTGCAAGTGGGATACTGAAAGAGTTAGTGTGCCCATATGTCCGGAATATTGTATAACCGATTAGTTTTATGTGGCTACAATGTTCTGCTAGGAGCCGCTTGTAGTCTGAGTCCTAAATGAGTTAGGATTCGGGTAGTCTTAGTCGGTCCTACAGGGTCACACACTAGATGCGTTTTGGGCAATTATAATTAATATAGATTAATTATTATAAAGGTAATAAGAATAATAAAAGATTATTTTATTAGACTTTCCATATCCTAGATAGTCTAGGATTCTCCTTGAACTCCCTATATATAGAGATATAAGGGGAGATGTTTTATGATCAATTTTTATGAAAGCCAAAACCTCAAGGGAGAAAAAGGAAGAAAATTGCCCTTAAATTTGTACTAGCATACATACTCATATCGTGTGGATACCAGTAGAGGCGCAACACTTGGGGCGTTATTGTGAGACGGTCTCACAGATTATATTTTTATTCAAGGAGCTGCGATTTGGGTTTTATTATACTTCTTATTATTAGCATATTATTGGAATTTTTCTTCATCCAAGTAAGTTTGTTAATCACCCTTTTATTTAATCTTAATACCTAACATGCATGAGATCTTGAGAATTCTGTAATTCAAATATGTTGAAAATAGTTACAGAACTCTTCAGCATCATCATGCTACTTTATCAAATAAAATAAAACAACCATAACCCACTAATACTCCCTCCATTTCGGTCCAACATATAAAATGGACTACCATTTTACTTTGTCAATTTGTCACTTGTCACACAATATGTCACATGTAGTATGTTATATGTTATTAATTAATTTAATGCATATTTATCACATAAATATCATTTTATAAATTAATTAAAGTACATACAACAAATTGACTAGTGATACTTGATCACATAAATAAAATGGGTCATTTAATTATAATTCACAACATCTTGTAATTATAACTAACCATTCATTCTTATATCTATTGTTTCTCAAATAATAAACAATTTCAGTAATAAAGCATTTTTATTACAAAATAAATCTTATTTAATCTCATTACAATAAAATATCAATATTCTCTCACACAAGTGAATTGTTCAATTTTAAAGAATTGATCACCTTGTATCGTCATACAATTAATCAATTTATCTATTAAGGGAGTTGTCCTTTAGGTGTGACCTTAAGGGATCAACTGACCACCACCATCATACGACAGTAATGTCAAACTCTAGTCAGCCAATCATTACCGATTAATGATGATCAGTTGATTATATAATAAATCATCCCTTACGTATTCTTAATATGAGATTTGATTGTGATATTAAATCATGTGATCGCACTATTGTTGAGACACATATTCCAACACCACCATGCAACAAATAAGATCATTGGATAAAAGGGATCAAGATGTTTTTGAGTTCCACATTGGTAGTTTGATTTTTGATTTGTTTTACCACCCAATTTCTTGTGGTATTTGACTTTTGAGAATATTTCTTTGCCGTTTTTGATGTTTGGCAATTTCATACTTGACAATTTCTTTTGCATTCTTTTTGAACATTTTCAAAGTAACCCCATTTGTAACAAGAGTACTTTTATTAAAACATAGGAGTCTATTTTTACTCCTCTTTTCATTGATGCAATTTTCAAACCTTTTTTTTTTCTTTTTGGTACTTGAACTCAATTTGGAGATTTTTTGTGCCTATTCCCTTTTAGTTGACAAAATATGATGATAGAAGTGTAAGGACGGTTGCATGGCTTCAAAGGTCACCTTGGAATAAACGGTAGCCAAGAAGTTATCACACCACAAGGTACTCTTGACTAGACCTTAGTCCATGGGTCAAAAGATACTAGTATGACACATCTTAGGGTGTCTTCAGGGTATTCTAGCAAACAATGTTTCAAGGAGAAAAATTATCTACAAGGGCCTTATATACACTTGTCAAGCTGCCCAAATAGGCATTTTCACAAAATTTTCTAACCATGCAACTACATGCCACGATGCAACTAACATATATACAACTCTAATGCATATGCTTCTATCAACTATTATGCCATATAAACTAAATGCAACTCTTAACAACACGTTTGTTCATACCGAATTAATCAAAATATAGCCACATTGTCATTAACATATAAAAAGGAGAAAGGAGGTTTGGAAAGATCATACCATGCGGTCTTCTATTTCCTTCGTCTCTCGAATATGGCGTAGTCGACCCAATGTGATAAGAGTGACAAACAAACAAACAAATATATACAATTCTATACTACAAAGGAAAGAACATGTTTTTGGTTTTTGAAATTTTCAAATTTTTATGGATTTTGTTTTTATGAAATTAAAGAACATATTTTTGGGATTTTTCGAAGTTTTTCAATTTTTATGCATTTTTGGAATATAAATTCCCATCCCCCACTTTATTTTGGACATTGTCCTCAATGTACATGTAGGAGTAGGAATGAAAAAGAAAGTACATGTTTTTTGCATTTTTGAATTTATGGAAATAAATGCAATGATATGAATGAATGCATGCTCTAACTAAATGCAATTCTATATGACATATATAACAAATGAATGCAGTCTACACTATACTAAATGATGCATGTTTTCTATTAAGCTATGGTCACCTATGATCAAACCTCCCCAAACGGATTTAAGCACTATTTCTAGTGTAGAAAGGAATAGGTTTGGTCATTAGTGACTATGCATGAATGCAAGTTTATATGCAACTATCTACATGAATCATGTGAGATATATTAAAATGCAAATTATACTATATGAACTAACTAATGTAATATGAAATATTTCACAAATGCAAGCTAAATGTATATGTATATAACTAAATGCAAGTGTAACGCAAAGTCAAAGGATAAGATATCTTACAAATGGTGGTTTAAGGGAGGACTCCACCAAACTCATTCCTTGTTGCCATGGTTATTGATGGTGTCCATGTTGCTCAATGCTCTCAATAACCGGTCAAATGCTTGGGCATAATCCTCAAATAAGCATGAATATGGTTTATTCCAATTCAAAATAAAACTTGGCCAAGGGAGCTTGTCACTTATTCTGTCTTTCACCTTGCCCTTGGCACTTGAGTATTTGGAATGCTTCAAACCAACAAGCCCATGATTCTTGTCAACACAAGGTATGAAGTATGGCCCATATTCATTCGGAGGCTTCCACTCACCAACCTCTTCTTCAATTTTGGTGATGATGATAACATTTGGATTTATCAATCCTTCAATAATGGAAGGATAATTCTCATGGCATTGATGACAGGGTACCTTAGGAATTTAGATTGTGGGTGCCAAATTTCCACAAGTAAGCTTATTTCCAACTTTGTTCTTGATCTTTTCCACTAAGTACCTTTTATATGATGATTTGACTTTTTTGAGAAGGTCCACCATATCATCTCCAACAACCATAGGTTCCATGGTGGGTGCGAAATGATCTTTATAAGCAATAGGAAAGAGACATTCATCTTCTTCATGGAAGCATACCTCAAATTTCTCAAGGATGGGCTCCTCAAGTGAGGCAATCTCACAACTCCATTCCTCTTCTTCATTCCATAAGTCATTGCAAGACACATATTCCGCATAAGCTTCTTCCATAGGCTTGTCATCATCGCTTTCTCCATACGAATCATAGATAGGGGCTTCACTCCTCCTCATTAAATCTTTCTCCAACACCTCAATGTTCACATCAAATGACACACCCTCATACTCACAAAGGCTAAGAGTACTTGGCTTACTCAACCTCATATATTCTTCATCAAATACCACACTTTCATACTCACAAGAGCTCAAAGAGATTGTCTCTTCCCACTTCTAATCAAGGGTAACTCCTTCAAACTCACATTCATGATCAATGTATAAGGAATGGTGAGGACTAGTTACTTGGGCTTCCTTCATTTGGGCAATTTGAATTTCCAACTCCTCGCCTTGGGTAACAATGCCTTGAAGAACATTGTCCCTATTTTGGCTCTCCTCTAGCATTTGTTTGAAGAAGTTTTGTTGATCTTCCATCATTTGGAGAACCACATTTTGAATGTCAAATTCATGCTCATCTTCTTGTTGTGGGTGGGTGTTAGAGTGGTTGTATTGTGGCATTTGGAATTCATTGTAAAGTGGGTATTGGGAGGGTAGTTGTTGTGGATATTGGATGTGGGGCTTTTGGTGGGAAAAGTTGGGGTAGTAGTTAGGATTTTCATTGTATGAGTTGTAAGGTAGGTTTGTGTTGAATTGCTCCTCCAACTCCCCATAGCTATTGTAGTCATACTCAAAAGATCCACCACAAACTCCATATGTCAAGTCTTGAGCCATCATAGCTAAGATAAGGAAACAACTACGACCAAGGAAACTACACAAAAATGGTAAGAACGACCTTGAGGAACAAGTTCCTCAAGGTTAGAGCACAATTAGAATAGACAAACAAACAAGAACTTAATCACAAAACACCATCCCCGGCAACGGCGCCATTTTGATGAGAGTGTCGTTGGGGCTCTCAATCAAGCACATTTATATTTCTCAACAAACAACTAGTTAGTTGTTAAGTCGAGGTCGATCCACGGGACGGTTTGCTTTGGTTTCTAAGTCTATCTATCTCAATTTATGCTAGTGTCACACTTGATTTGGGTTGGAGTTGGTTAGTCAAAACTAATAGAAGCAATAAAGTAAAACAAGCTATAAATTAAGAGATGTAAACAATTGATTAAAGATACTAGGATGTCATGGGTTCATAGGGGATTCATGGGAGTAGATCATATAAACATGTTCTCAATTAGGAGCAAACACTTATTGTTGTGATGGGATCAAGTTAGTGTATATCTTACAAGCCCTTGGAAGATTTATGTCCCGGAGCCGAATCATCTAGATTGTACAACACCTACAAGTCGACTTAGTCTCCTCCTATTCAACTCTATGCATGGTCTAATGTGGCTCGAGTTGGTTTATGTCTTACAAGCCTCATTGAAAAGATAGGAGATGGGTAAAAAATGCAAGGATACATAGGCTAGCATTTCATCAAACATAACATGTGCATAGGTTGAAATCACAACAAGCAAGCAAATTAATTATGTAAACATATTAGATTAAGCATAGGTCAAACCCCATGTTTGTTTCCCCTAATTACCCCCACTAATCCTAGTTAAGTAACTACTCACTTGTTATCATGGAAGACATGTTATCAATGGTGTCAATCATTACAACAAATATGAACATGATAAGAAAGTGAGGAAACAAATAATAAAGAGTAAAGAGATTATACCAAACTTTTAGATGGACAATTGGAAAGAAAAGAATAATAGAAGAAAACATGATTGATTGATGAAGAGTTGTCAATTTTCCAATAATAACCAAATAATCTTCAAATTACCCAATAACAATAAAGCTTGAACAATAATTAAGGAAAGATTAATGTGGAATGATTGAGATTAATCTATTCTAATCTACTCCTAATCTAATCTAAGAAAGGTTTTCCTCCACTAAGAGGGCTTTCTACTATGGGAACTTAATATCCTTGATTATTACAAATGGAGTATATATAGTAGTACATCATTAGGTTAAGCAAGATTAGATTAGTAAATAACAATGCAAAGTTTTAAATAGGGAATTGCAAGTTCCAAGGGAGATGCGTGGATCACGTTGCTACTCCCACCACGATCCGCTCGGATCGGCTTGAAGCACGGCCAGTGTGTCTGGAGATCCGCTCGGATCATAAGGAAGCCGCTCGTATCAGAGCTACATGATCCGCTCGTCCCGTGTAGGAGTCGCTCGGATCAGGACGTGGCAATCCGCTCGTCTTGTGCTTAGGACGCACAGATCTTGGCACAGTGTTCCACCCTCTTGCCTTAGAAGCCTATAATCTACGTATACTCTTTATTCTTAATTCATTGGTCGTCGTTCTTGCCTCCTCTTCATACTAGTCCATCTAAGATCGTCAACAAGCTTCCAAGTATGCCGGGAGACAGGAATTCCGCCTCATTATCTCCTTTCTTATAAGACACATATAATGCACTAGGAAAGCAAAGTAGAAAGGTTTTGACGGATAAAATGGCCATGAGCTATTATAATAGTACGCAAAATGGGTTAAATTAGGGGATTAAATGTGCGCAATTAAGAGTCACATCACTAGGAAAATGATCATATATGGGATGCAATGTAAGTCTTTGGTCATCACGAATGGTAGTAATATTAAGACTAAGATCACGCATCATGTCCATCATGTCAATGCTAGAGGTGGAATGGCGTGCTTGAGAGGGTTTACCTCTCTCACGCCGCTCAATGGTGGTGGGTGCCTCACCTCAAAGAGGCAAGTGATAAATAGTGGGGGTAAAAGAGGCACTCCCATGATAGGGCTTGGTATGGACTAAGGCCTTGATTTCTTTTTTCTCTTCCGGTAAACTAAGTGAATCTTGTCTACCAATTTTCCAAACCATGTTTGGATGAGAATCCCTAAACCAATTGCAAGATAGGAAGTATTCAAAGTCAAGTCCAACCCCCTTTTCTCTAGTGACAAGTAACAGTCTCAAGTCGGTGGACTCTTGGTTAAAGCGGCATAAGTGATGAGCAATTTTAGTAACCAATCCTCCTAAGACAATTGAACTATTTTTTGGGTCATATTGCTTTGTGAAATGTACCGCAAAGTGGTAAGGGATGTTTATCCCCCATTTATCATCACCATTGACATTAAGAAAAGCATCCAAAATCTCAACCTCTATTTTCCTCACCGAATGAGGCTCATTTCTCCCAAAGAATTTCCACCCCATAAACCTTTGCCAAACACGAATGTCGGGGTAGTGAATATATTGATGAGGGGCATGGTCCTAATCAGTAAAAGGGTGTGTGGACATGGGATACCCGTGCCGCACGTTGGTTTCGAGGTAGCGACACTTCTCCCACGCAATCTTGGTTTGCCAAAGCACGTCACGGGCCTTTACCGATTGGTGAGGCATTAAAACCGGTGAAAGGTTGAATAAGCCTTGATTTGTGGAGTCGCCACCAATTTATTGTGGAAAAAATTGGAAACCGTTCAAATACCTCATGTCATGTCAAGACACAAAGTAATGACATGAACATTAAGAACTCGTTACCCTTAGCATTTTATGTCTAGAATGACTCTCGAAGATGCCAATGGATATGGATGTCTAGAGATAACTGGAGTAAGGGGTGAGGGTACGTATTATGAAGCTCTTTAATTCAAACACCTAATCCCGCCCGCCTTGATAGCGGCCTCTACTAATGATTAGGGAAGTTGTTTATATTTGATATGTCGTCGATGTAATGCATGCAATGCAACAAACATAGATTAATCATGACATGTGAAATTAGACTAAGTCAGTGAACACGTAATTTAGCAAACAATGTGGTCGAAGATGGAAGTTAGATTAATAACATGTGAATGCCATACAAATAAATCATACAAAATAATAATTACAAAATAATTAAAATAAATAGAATTACAAGAATTACAAAGTTTATTTGATCTACGTCAAAAGCACTCTCAAAGACGGGATTTCAAAGAAGAAAATAAAAGGAAATAAAATTGGAAAATATGAAAATACGTCAGATTAGAGGTGATAATACGATTAATAATTGATTTAAACCATAATTAGGATCTACGTCAAAGCGAGAAAGAGTTCAGAGATAGAAGCCAACTCAAAACAAAGCAAAGATCTGTTGCGTCCTTTGGAAGAGGCGCAGCACTTCCTGCGTCTGTTCTTGAGTTGGATTCTGTCTGTGAAGTCAGAACCGCTAGATTGTTGTCGTTCATTGGTAGATTTAAGATCGATGTATTGATGTACGACTCGAATAAAAGTGCTTTAGCATATTTATGTATACTAATATCGTCATAAGTCAGATAATAGAACAAGTTAAACAAAATAATACAGCGATTTACATAATTATTATTATACGATATCGGGTTTTATAAAGGTCGAAACTTTGAACTTGAAAACGGAATTAAATTTGGTATACTGAAATCAAATAAAGAAAACTATGTA
The DNA here is from genome assembly GCF_048544455.1 of Silene latifolia. NCBI lineage: Eukaryota > Viridiplantae > Streptophyta > Magnoliopsida > Caryophyllales > Caryophyllaceae > Silene > Silene latifolia. Next base: position 5,678,724 of record NW_027413609.1, read on the forward strand.
CCAATGACGAATTCTAAAGACTCGATATGAGTGTGGCTACCTCGTTTCTGCACCTCCCGCAAGCCATCCGGTGATGATTGGGCCGCATGTTTGGTACACGAAACGATTTATGACAATTCGTAAGTTTATCGTCAAGTGATAGCTCAAATACTTGTGTCTACCCCTTGGTCGTCATATAAGCGTCGTTACGGTCGTTTTGACAGTAATTAGAGTTCATTTGGAGTCCGGGTCAAAAACCGTCTTCATTTTCTAATAAACCGTCTAAAATGCCGAGTCAGAATGTTCTGGAATGTTCCGGATATTTCTATTCCATATCTCAATCTTTTTAATCTTTTGGCAAAATATATCCCGAAATTATATTTTTAACAATAAAGAAGTTGAGATCTACCGCAATTCCATAACAGAAACGCGGAAAATCTTTCTTCCGCAAGGGAACTCCAGGGGAAAGGACGCAGCACCTGCTGCGCCTCTTCCAAGACCCGCAGTGGTTGCTGCGCCTCTTCCCCAGCTCCTTTCTGTGTATTTTAAGATCTTTTCGAGATTTACTTCCAAAGTTTTACCGAAACCCTAATTCCTCCGTGTGATTAGTATAAATAGAGACCTTCGTTCCTCATATTTCCTCCGCGAGTGTCCGCCCTTCTCTTCTCCCTTTGCATTCTAAGACCGTGCTCTTGCTTATTGGCATCTACGTGCTTGAACTTTCGACCACGTAAGCTCGGATCCTTCTGAGTACCAGCTTCGTTTTGCATGACCGACCAATTTGACTAACTCCACTCAATCAACTTAATCAATTTAGTTTAATTCCTCTTAAGAGGGCACTTTCGTCGTACATTCGAGTCGATCAATCACTAATCGTTAACTTAGTCAATCTCGTTTCGTCAGAGATGTAAGTCTGAGGGTGTAAATCCTACTTTTATTATTGTATTTTATTATTGTATTAATTATTGTAAGATTTACGTCGAAAACACGTGTAAAACCGATTTACAAAACCTTTTATCAAACTGTTTTTTACGGATTAATGGGAGATAGACGTCGAGAAGAAATGCAGCAACTGCTGCGCCTCTTCGAAGAGTCGCAGCATCTGCTGCGCCTCTTTCTGAGGCTGTCGCAGTTCCTGCTTTTCTTCTTCTTCCTCGCCTTTCTGTCAATTCGTTTTCTTTTGCTCTTCTTTCTTAGTTTCTTCATTATTCGTTTGTATATAATAATTATAGCATATAATTCATAATTATTTTATCACCTTTTAATTTCCGACCTAGATCCCTAATAATCAATATTAGAGGGTTTTCGTCATTAACATCAAACCCGGATTTTAGAGGCTCGATTCGTTCATATCAAGTTTCTGAAATTCGACCTTTTGTATATGTTTTCATTACTGTCTATCACGTCTTTTCCATCTTTAATTTAACCTAATTTGTAGATATTTTAACCTAATTCATTTTCATTAACTTTAACTCGTTTATAATTCGTCGTAATTCGTTCATAATTCGTTTTAATTAGTTATAATCAATTTGAATTCATGTTTTATCGTTTTTATGACCAATTTACATGTAAAATCACTTCTACTTGAGTCAAATATAAATAATCGATCATTAAAATCGCCAATGAACATTAACAATTGCAGTTCCGGCTTCACAGCCAGAACTCACCTCAGGAACAGACGCAGTTATCACTGCGCCTCTTCCAAGGGACGCAACTCTGCTGCGCCTGTTCTGGGTTGAGTTCTATCTCTGAACTTCTGTTTCTTGCTTTGACCTAATTCATTAGTTTACGTATTAATTGACTATTAATCGTAATATCACCAATAATCTGTCCGTTTTCTAACCTTAATCGTTTTCCTTTTCTTTTCTCAAATTATCTGTTTTAAACGTATTTTCGACGTAAATAATTGAATCTTTGTAATTATTTTAAGTTTAATCATAGCATTTTATTTATTGTATCTTTATTATCGTTTGTTTGTTTTCACATGTAATCAACCTTAAACCCTAATTCGACATAATGAGTGCTAAATTACGTGTTTTCCGACTTAGTTAACCTTCACATGCTAGGATTAGAACGTTGGATGTTGCATTGCATGCATATAATCGACAACATATCAAGTATAGATGATTTCCCTAATCATTAGTAGAGACCGCTATCGAGGCGGGCGGGATTAGGTGTTCGATCAAAAGAGCTTCCTAATACGTACCCTCACCCCTTACTCCAGATCTCTATGAATATCCGTGTTCATTGGCATCCACGAGAGTCATTCTAGACTTAGAATGCTAAGGGTAACGAGTTCTTAGTGTTCATGTCACTACTTTATGTCTTGACATGGCACGAGGTATTCGAACGGTTCTAATTTCCCATAAAAATTGGTGGCGACTCCAAAAATGCAAACGGTTGTTTTCTCAAGCGACCCTGGAGGCCCCCCGTGTCAACATTTTGGCGACTCCGTTGGGGAGTAATACACTTACGTGTTGCCAAGGGTGAAACTTGAACAAGGTTAGAGAATAGTTTATATGAGACAGTTGTCAGTTTTTATAACTCAGTCTTCTTAGATCGTTTTAGTCGGCCTTCCAAGGCCCAACCCCACCCATTCGACCAATCGTCCGGTCTGGACGGTCCAAATTCTTATCTGGGCCTAAGGATGGATAGCGATTGACGTCAACCATACCATGATGGTTACTCCTGTTTATATCAAGGGCTTTCACTACTCGAGGGAATGGACTAGGAATCGGCCTTACTCCTGTTTGGTACGAGCCTCTCCACAGACCCCGGGTTTGAGTGTTCGATATGGCAACCCACCCTTTAAACCAAAACCCTTTTAAATGCTCTCAGCATATCGTTATAATGCATGTTGTAATGCTTGTATCATATGTGATGACCAGTTTTTAAACAAAACTATGACGAAATTTGTAAAATCAAAAAAAAAAACCTTTCAAAATCTAAATATTTTCGAAAAAGGCCCAAATTAGCGCAAAATGAGTCAAAACTCTGTCCAAATATCGAGTAAAAAATCGAGCCTCAAAAAGCCCATTTCAAAACATCACTTCGAGTCAACACTCCTACAACTACACTACAGTTCGTTAGGGCGAATATTTCAAAACTTTGTCATTTTCAAACCTCGCTTACACAAGTGGCACACTCCCACTTCACGGTTCGAGTCTTTTCTTTGAGTAAGTGTGCTAGAATGGTCGATCGTGTTTTGATTCGTCGTCAATCTCCTATCCAGTTTTCAAGGTGCCCGGAACTAGTCACGCAAGTGTCAATGGACAACCACCAAATGGTAATGATCTAATCCTAGCTGCGCTCGCTCGTCTCCAAACAAATCAAGAACAATCTTATGAACGCCTTAATGCCATGGAGAACCGAATTGTTGCGATAGAAACAAGACTACCTCCTGTAGAAGATGACATTACCACCCAATGTGTGAATGACAACCTTCCACCCTATGTTGGACAACCAGAAACCAACCCTCTAGTAGGTCTTACTGAAGCTGAGAAGCGACTCCAATACTTGGAGGAGCAATTAATGTACCTCAAAGGAGATGATATCTATAGGGAGAACAATTGCAAGTATGAAGCCGTAAGTGCCAAATTACCAACCAAATTTAATATGACTGATATCCCGAAATTCAAGGGACATGAAAACCCTTTGAACCACATTCGTGCTTTCAAAGACTACATGTCTATCAAGGGCATCAAACCCGAGATGTTCTTAAGGATCTTTCCTTCATCTCTCGACACCATTCCTAAGCAATGGTTATACTCCTTTGAGCACAAGAAAATCGCCACCTCCGACGATGTCGCAATCGAGTTCACTAAAGAATACGCGGATAATGCTGAAATCCAAGCCAATTTGTGCACTCTAGAGGTTCTTACCCAAAATGAGAAAGAAGGTTTCAACGACTGCCTAAGTAGGTGGAGTAAGGCTAGTACCTAACTTGTCGAACGTCCAGATGAAGCTACCCTTGTGAAAAAATTCGTGGACAACTTAAGTCCCATTTATGCAAATCACTGGAGGTACCAAAACATTAAGACCTTCAAGGATCTAACTGTACTAGGGACAAGAATTGAAGATGACATCCGTAAAGGACTCTTGTCCAAAACGGTAGGTCGTGGATATCAAGGCTCAACAAGTCGTTCCTACGGCTCTACTAGCAAGACTAACGAGGTTAACCTTCTCGAATCATCAAAGAAGGATAACCCACAAAGAAAGTTCATAAACATTGGCGATACATACTCCAATGCATTGAAGAGGTTGATGAAACAGGGTAAGCTCCAACCCATAGGGCCTACACCTGATCCAGAAAAGAGGTCCAAGTTCTGGGATGAAAATTCATATTGTGAATATCATAGAGGTAAGGGACACGATACGGAGAAATGTTATAAGCTAAAGCATATCATTCAGGACTTGATCGAAGACGATCGCCTACTCATACCACCTAGAGGTAAGCCTAACAATACTCAGAATCCTCTTGGAGTTCTGATGATTACAGATGAAGAATCTACCTTAGATTGTTCACACCTCATTTCTCCAGTCAAAGATGAGATCCATGCATTAGAAAATGAAGGGAGCTACTACACCATTTCCCCTACTATCACTGACTTTATTGCATGGGCAAGAAGTGTGAATAGACAAGTCTCAGAACTAGAAAATGTAGTGGCATCCCTCCGTAATCCAAGTACTACACCTAAGGAAAGTGCACCACTAAACCTCTCTCGAAATTCTCTAATGCAAGAAGTGATAATCATGGTTGATGGCCTCATCGATCAAATCATCCATTTAGAAGATGAACTCATAAGGTTGAGAGAACTTGCTACTATTAGCGGAATATGGGCCGATGATGATGAAGACTAGTACCTCACCGAGGACTACCTAGTCAAGATTAGTGAGGACATAGTCAAAAATAGTGAAGACCAAGATATAGACCACCTTAATCGTTCAAGGCTTCAATATCAGAATGTTTCTCAAAATGGTCCCATAGCTAATGGTCCAGTTACTAACACCAACGTCGTCACGCCAAATGATGGCGAAGATACATCTACTGACCAATGACTAAAACAACTACAGAAGACAAAGGCTGGTCTTTCAATCTGGCAACTAGTTGCAAGCTCAATCCCTCATCGCCAAGTATTACTGCAAGCCTTGGCTAAGTTAAATGTGGCACACAACTCTACACTTGATGACGTAGTCAACTTGGTCTTCCAAGATTCAACTAAGCTAAGTAACCCAGTTACTTTTGCGGATGAGGATTTGCCACCTTTCGGCGCTAGTCACAACCTGGCTCTATACATTACTGTCATTTGTTTAAAGAAGAACGTGCCAATAACTTTGGTGGATGATGGCTCTGCAGTCAACGTCATACCATTGAAGACAACATATAAGTTAGGCATAAAAGTGTCAGATTGTACCCCTACCAATCAAGGTGTTCGCGCATATGACGGTACACGACGTAAAGTGGTAGGACTAGTCAATCTCACCATAGCCACATGGCCAATTGAGCGAAAGGTTAACTTTCAAATAGTGGACATCGAAGCATCATTCAACATACTTCTGGGAAGACCTTCAATTCACGCTTCCAAAGCGGTAACATCCACCCTCCACCAGAAAATCAAGATTCTACTAGATGGCAAAGTAGTGACGATCACTTTGTCACCTATTAAGGCAGTGATAGAAAAGATGACAAGCAACCAAGTAGTTACGGATCCAGTATACGAGCTTGGGGGCTTGGGTTTCATACCTTTGGCTCTTAGAATGACCTAATTATCCCATTGCTTTTGGCAATTGAAGATAACTCGGGGAAATTGCAGATCGTGCCATTCTGGTACCTCTTGCATTTGACCATCCTCCGCAGCCCAGGAGGATTCCGCATCATCTCTTCTCCACTTTGAAGCACCTTGGGTAGGAGCTCTTCTTGGTGCCATTTTTCTGAAATTTTAAGACAAAAATTCATCTTAAGGCAAACCAAAATCCATCCAAATAGACACAATAGATCAAATCAATGAACTAATTCATTCTAAAAGCATTAATTGAACATAATATAACCAATTTCTAGCAAAAACAAGCACAAAATCAATTTTCCCCAAATTGAGTTAAGGCTTGATAAACTTGATTAAATTGATTATAATGGATGAAAACAAAGAGAAATGAGTGGAATACTTACTTGATGATGATTAATGATGAATGATTCTTGCAAATGATGAAGAAAGTAGTGTTTTGTCGTGATTTAAGGTGAAGAAAGTGAAGAAATATGATAGAAAGAGGAAGGAGAAGTACCTTCGGGTTTAGATGAAGATAATAGAAAGATTTTCTTTCTTGCTCGTGCTCCAAATAATGCCAAGAAAACATAACACTACGTCCCCGATCGGGGTTGACCAATCTTACACGTGTTTTTGACTTTTCCTCCGTGTTGTTTTAATTCCGTCCCGTTTTTGAAAGTTACGTCCCCGAACGGGGTTTTTGCATGGGGAAGCGTGAATTTTTTCCTTTAAGCCTCCTTTTCTTCATTTTTCACCTATAAATCACAAAACAAAACACCGTCAAGTCTAGTAATTTATATCTAATTCTACGAAAAACAGTAAATTGCGGAAAATTATAAACAAAAATAAATAAAAGCAAATAAAAATATTGGGTTGCCTCCTAAGAAGCGCTGGTTTAACGTCCCGCACAACGTAAGAAGCTTGAGTCGGTTTAAGCTTTCTTACGTATAGGATGAACGGTCACTTCCTCTATCACTCCAACGATCACATTCTCATGGTAGACCTTCAAACGATGGCCATTTACTTTGAATTTTTCGCCCTTGGTGGTCATCACTTCAACGAAACCGAACTTGTTGACATTTGTGACGGTATATGGACCGGACCACCGTGATCGTAACTTTCCCGGAAATAGCTTGTAGCGGGAATTGAATAGCAGCACCTTATCGCCGATTAGAAATTCCTTGTTCAGGATCTTCTTGTCATGCCATCTCTTTGTTTTCTCCTTGTAAAGACGGGAGCTCTCATAAGCTTGTAAGCGGAATTCATCAAGTTCATTTAATTGCAACAACCGCTTTACTCCACTCAACTTTGGATCCATGTTAAGCTCCTTGACCGCCCAATAGGCTTTTTGTTCCAACTCAACGGGGAGATGGCACGCCTTTCCATAGACCAGCCTATATGGTGAGGTACCAATAGGTGTCTTGTATGCGGTGCAGTAGGCCCACAAGGTACCATCGAGATTCAAACTCCAATCCTTTCGTGATTTGGCAACAACTTTCTCAAGTATGGACTTGAGCTCACGGTTATAAACCTCCACTTGGCCACTATTTTGTGGATGGTAAGCCAAGCCTCTTCTATGATAGACCCCATATTTCTCTAATAAGGCATCAAGTTGTTTCTCACCAAAGTGAGTACCCCGATCACTAATGACTGCTCTTGGAACACCAAACCTCGGAAATATGGTCTTCTTGAATAAGTTGATCACGGCACGGGCATCGTTTGTTGGAGTAGCAATTCCCTCTACCCATTTAGAGACATAATCAACGGCAACCAAAATATACCGATTCCCTTTTGATGAAGGAAACGGTCCTTGATAATCAATTCCCAAAACATCAAATACCTATACTTCCAATATACCATTTAAAGGCATCTCGTGCCTCTTTGATATAGAACCCGTCCTTTGGCAAGCATCGCAAGCCATCACGAAATCTTTAGCATCTTGGAACATAGTTGGCTAATAGAAGCCGGATTGCAACACCTTTGCAACGGTCTTGGATGGTCTATGATGACCACCAGAAGGAGAAGAATGGCATCCTTCTAGCACCCCTTTCACATCCCAGCGTGGGATACATCTTCGGAATAGGCCGTCGGAGCAATGTTTGAATAGATATGGATCGTTCCATAGGAAGAACTTGGCATCATGTAAGAACTTCTTCCTTTGTTGATCTGAAAGGTTAGGTGGCAACTCTCTACCAACTATATAGTTGGCTATGTCGGCATACTAAGGAGTATTGGCTTCCAACATCATCAAGGCATCATAGGCGAAGGAATCATCAATAGGTAATTTAATACCACCATCATTAAATGTCAAACGGGATAGGTGATCGGCAACAACATTTTTGGCCCCCTTCTTGTCTTAAATCTCAAGATCAAATTCTTGCAAGAGCAAGATCCATTGTATCAATCTTGGTTTAGCTTCTTGTTTGTCTAGGAGGTGGTTTAGTGCGGCATGATCGGTATGAATAATAACTTTGGAACCGATCAAGTAAGTGCGGAATTTATCTAAGGCATAGACAATGGCAAGTAGCTCTTTCTTCGTGGTGGCATAGTTGATTAAAGCCACATCCAAGGTTTTGCTAGCATAGTAGATAGCATGGAGAACCTTATCCTTTCGTTGTCCTAGCATGGCACCTACCGCATAGTCATTTGCATAACACATGAGCTCGAAAGGCAAGTTCTAAACCGGTGATTGAATGATAGGTGCGGAAATCAAATCCTTCTTGATCCTATGAAAAGACTCAAGACAATCATTAGTAAACACAAAGAGAAAATATTTTAAAAGAAGCTCCGTAAGGGGTTTTGCAGTCTTAGAAAAGTCTTTAATAAAACGGCGGTAGAATCCCGCATGGCCTAAGAAACTCCTTACACGCTTCCCATTTACCGGTAGGGGTAGTTGCTCAATAACTTCGACCTTAGCACGGTCCACTTCAATTCCTCTTTCCAAGACAATATGACCAAGTACCAATCCTTCATTCACCATGAAGTGGCACTTCTCCCAATTCAACACCAAGTCAACCTCTTCACAACGCTTCAATACTTTAGACAAATTAGCCAAACATGCATCAAAAGAAGAACCATAGACACTAAAATCATCCATAAACACCTCTTGATAAACTCGATAAAGTCGGAAAAGATGCTTATCATGCAACGTTGGAAAGTGGCGGGGGCATTACAAAGACCAAAAGACATTCTACGGTAAGCAAAGGTACCATAGGGACATGTAAATGTGGTCTTATTTTGGTCATCCGGGTGAATGGGTATTTTAAAGAACCCGGAATAACCATCTAGATAACAAAAAATACTTGTGACATGCCAACCGCTCCAACATTTGGTCAATAAAAGGCAATGGGTAGTGGTCTTTCTTGGTGGCCAAATTTAGTCTAATATAGTCAATACACATTCTCCAACCCGTCACAATTCTCGTTGGAATTAGTTCATTTTTATCATTTTTTACTACGGTGGTTCCTCCTTTCTTAGGAACCACTTGGGCCGGACTTACCCATTAGAACCGGAAATTGCATAAATAATTCCCGCATCCAACAATTTAATTATTTCCTTTTTGACCACTCCTTGCATATTAGGATTTAGTCGTCTTTGACCTTGGACACATGGTTTATGGTCTTCCTCGAGATGGATTCTATGCATGCAAAATTCGGGGCTTATACCCTTTAAATCATCAAGTTTGTATCCAATGGCTTTCTTGTGAGACTTTAAAACATAAATCAATTTAGACAATTAACTCTTACTCAATTTAGCACTAACAATTACCGGACACATTTCCTCATTATCTAGAAAAGAATATTTCAAATTAGAGGGGAGGGGTTTATGTTCGGGTTTTTGTACCTCAAGGTCTTGAGGTATAGAAACCATAACTATAAAGTGTAAGCTTTCCTCTAATGATAGCTCTTCTCCACCTAATTCATGCTCCAAAGCATCTATCTCCTCATTTCCAATCTCATCATCACCTGCAAATGATTCCAATAGCAAGAGGGCCTCCAAAGGATCTTTAAATAAAGATCGATGTATAGAGTCTTCTATGACAATGTCGACAACATCCAAAACATCAATAGAATAACAAGACTCTTCTATATTTGGACTCTTCATGGCACTCTTCAAATTGTATGTGACCTTATCGTCACGCACCTCCAATGAGATTTTACCATTCCTGACATCATTTATCGCACCCGCGGTATGTAAAAAGGGTCTTCCTAAAATGATTGGGATTTCGGCATCTTCGGCCATGTCAAGGTTAGTCCAATGCTTACTTCTCACTTTAGCCTTGCTTCTAGTTTCTTGCACAAGTGATGGAATAAGCTTCTAAAAGCTCAACTTCCTACAAAATGTGACAAAACATGCAAAGACAACTAGAATACAATATTAGCTCATAAAATCACTGAGGTTAGTACAATAATCATATGAATTTAAGATAAAATATGGGGTAAAAATATATATAAAATGAACACATTAGTAATCCATTATACTTGACAAATATAACCCTTCTGCTACTTACCATTTCATCTGATGGATAATTTGTTTAAAATAAGATCAACCCTAAGTCACATCAACATTCGATTACCCAGAATCAACCATTCAGTTAAGAGTTCAAAAATGAAGGTAATAAAATGACAAACATAACAATTATGTAAAGAACCAATTCTGTATAACAGGGTGGAAAAATCGCTCGATTAACCCCTCAACCTTACCAATATCACCCAAAGTCTCATTGGCTCCATGTGGCAAGGTAAGGCGGTCGTACATGTAACGTGTTGCCTGTTTGCTACAAACAAAAAGAGATTTATGTAAAACGATCAGTGACACGCTCAGCTCAAGAATGAACATGCTAATCATCAAAAAGACTATTCTTTCTACCGCTGACAAAAGCTACACCACCTAACTTTGTTGATTAATTGAAGAACCATACAATTTGGAGTTGAGAGCAATGGCTAAGAAAGCTAAATAGGATTAAATCCGCCCTTTATGATGAATCTTTCTTCTCTTTCACCTCTGTCAAAGAGTCAATTTCCATATTTTTCTCTTCTATCTTAATTGCAAAAAAAAAAGACGATATTTCATATTCCGCCTTCTTCTCGGGTTGATTTTAAACTTCTCCAAAGCTAACCTCACTAACCTTATCAGTAGGTTCATTAGAGGTTTCATATTCCGCCTTATTCCCGGGTTGATTTTAAACTTTTTCAGAAGCTCCTAAAACATTCTCCTGCTCATTCTTGGTCTTCATCTCATTCTCTTTCTCTTTTCTTCCTCATCCCTTGCACCTTTACCCATCTCTTTTTTCCTTACCTGGCGTAACCATTGCCAAAATGTCAAAAGACGATATTTAATCATTAAATGTAACAAATTACTAATGAAGATTAGCCAACCGTGGAAATGAACTAATAACTGTATATTTCAGCACATGTTTACTCAAGAGAGGCAATACTACTCAACAACTCGCTCATTGTCATTTAGAAATCCATTAAAAAACTGCAACATAAGCCAATCTTGATATGTATAGCAGTTTGATTATCAAAATAACTTACATGTGCAGATTCACATAACGACAAGAAGTAAATGTGGAGTTGAGCCTAAATTCTCGGTTCTCGAATGCTATGTTGTGTAGGCGTCATTTTATAAATGTCAAGTTACAAGATACACATCATATAATTGATGAAATAGAAATGCACAAAGAAAACTGAAGAAAGAAACCGAAATTTGATACAATGAAAACTATTCTTTTACAAAATTTGATATCCTCCTTTCCCCTTGGTCCCTTTCCCTTCCCTCCTTCCCCCTCCCCTCCCCTCCCCTCCACTCCTTTCCTTTTTCGGTATGCAAACAAGGCCTTAGTGAATGGCATTGACTCGAATTCAGCTTCCACATTTGGAAAAAAGGAATGAAATTTACATTTAGTTCCTGGCTGTTCTCCTGTATATCTCATTTTTATGACAACTCCTATTCCACAATATATAGATAACTAAACAATTTGCTAAATTTGATGTCATGAAAGTTATGCTCGTTTCCATTTAATAAAAGGTTAGCAAGGGATGTACAGTTTAATCACCCAAGCATTCTTTCATTGTTTATGTTTCAAAGTAGTATCATCTTTAGTAGGAAGATCTAATAGTGACACCAAGTCAAATTTACAACAGATCACGAATAAAACATGGGTAAGATTAGTCTACCGTTACAAAGAGTGGAGATCAATAGCTTCAGGTAAATTTTTAGTCTATATTTGTCACGGAGTTCTACTATCTTACACAAAATTTATAGCAAGAATTATATAAGCAGAAACTGCTATATAATTATATAAGCATATGATTTAGGTAATTAGAAATGGGCAAGAGATAATGAGGATTATTAAGGGGGCCAAAATTGGTAGGAGTTTTATTGGATCACATACATATTTCATGAATATACAATCGCAACAAACTACACTAACAAATCAGTAAATTATACCATCACTATTCCTAAATTCAATTAACACAACCTCAAATTCCTCTCCTATATTTGATCAACCCTGTTAAAAGATTAAAATTCTTCTTTCTAGACCAAATATTTTCTCGAAGCAAGTATTTTTATCAAAAATTAACCAAAAGAGACATTATCAAACATCCATATGACGGTAGTAACTCAAGTTTGTTAATGTAACACCCCCATACACCAAGATGCCTTACTAAGACCACCTAATGCATTAGAGTGCTACCATCTCGGTTACCCGAGGCATAGTAAGCAAAAGTGACCATCAAGAAATGTACCTTAAGTACATAAATTTAAACTGTTTACATCAAACCAAAACTGAGAAATACGATACAAGTGTTCCAAACCAAAATCCAACTGATATAAAAAAAATGTTATGACGCTATAGCGGAAGACTACTACTCGGACTCGTGGTGACTCATCTCCAGCAAACCCGCGCGGATCCAAGCCATATCTGTTAAACAACTGCTCACCGTTTCTTAATGGATCACCACAGTTTTCAAAACATTTAATGGGGTCAGTTACTGTATAAACAATATAAGATAAAACAACAAACAATTACACAATCACAATCTCCAACATCGTCACCTCACCAATCATCTGACTACACACTAAAGTGTGTAGCCCTGTTAGAATATCCATCACAACAAATATTTCACGCCGCAAGTGGGGGACCGCAGCCGTTCCCTCCTAAGCCTCGCTCATCTCCATCGAGCGAATAACCCAAGTTCCTTAATGTGCACATCCCCCTTCTGACGTGAACCACAAAGGGCGAATCAACGGCGTGAAGCCACTCCCATAAGTGACTCCACTAAGCCGAGGGCGCACCTCGCGAACCATAGACAATCAACAACAACCAATTACAGTATCAACAATACCAAAACCAATTACGATATAATCATAGGCCAATCAACCAACAACCATCTTATATAATTTACACAAAAACAAAGGAGGGAAACCTTACCTGAAATGAAATCACCGATAAACAATCACAAGCAATGGATCAAAAGCGTTCCTCTACGGAATCACCTCCTATAATCACATAATCATACAATTACAATCTAACATCAACAATACTCCCAAAATCCTCAATTCACCCAATTAGGGTTTAAACCAAAACTACTGAATCGACATAAAAACGAGACAAGGACCTTACCCACAATACGACGATCTCAAAGGTATAAAGAACTCTAAAATCCAACAACTCTAGCCCTTAGATTAGATAGCAAATGTAAGAAGAGAACTTACGTAGCTTTGTTTTCTTTTGTAAAAAGGTTTTGAGTAAAGTAAAAAGGTAAAAGAAACTGACGATTCCACTTTATATAACTTTCACACGTTGCTATCAAAACCCGGCCAAAACTCGTATAACCCGACTTACTTTATCGAGTAACTAAGGTACTCGATGGGGTACCGCCTACTCGATCGAGTTGCCCTTACTTGATCGAGTACCCATCATGCATAATACACTCCAAAATGCAAAACTTACTTACTCGACAGAGTAAGCCTAGAGTACCCATCAGCCCATAAATCCGTGGTATTACAGTTAAACCATAAAAAGTGGCTATAAAACCCATACCCAAAAAACAAACTTTCTAACCCAACTATGACACAACAACACAACGAAAGCTCAAAAACAAAACTCAAACACAACTCATTATGACTCAAACAAACACTAACTTTACGAAAACTGACATAAAACTGTACCAAAACCTTATGCGATCATCTCCAAGCCCCTAAAAGAAACATGGTTACATCCCCGTAATCAAACATACCTGATCAAAAAGAGACGGGTAGCATTCCTTCATAGCTTCCTCCGCCTCCCAAGTTACTTCCTCAACGTTGTGATTAGACCATATCACTTTTAGCAACACTGTTTCCCCAGATCTGGTCTTGCGAACCATGCGATCTAGGATCTCTTTTGGCACTTTAAGGTAAGACAAGGATTCATCCAACTCAATGTTCTCAATCTCTAGCACATGAGAAGGATCACTCACATATTTTCGTAGTCGAGACCACTGAAACACATTATATACCCGATCCAAAGCTGGTGGTAAAGCTAACCGATAAGCAACCTCTCCCACACGATCCAAAATCTCATAAGGGCCAATGAACTTTTGGCTTAGCTTTCCTGCTTTCATCTTTTGTCGAATGAACTTCACATGTTCAACCATATCCTATACCATCTGTGGACCTAAAACCACTGCCTCAGTGCTATCATCCCAGGAAATTGGACTCTTGCATATCCTCTCATACAAAGCCTTGAACGGAGCCATCCCAATACTCGTATAGTAGCTGTTGTAAGAGAACTCTATCAGATCCAACATGTCTTCCCAGCTACCACCAAACTCCATTACACAAGCCCTTAACATGTCTTCCAAGGTCTTGATTGTCCTCTCTTTCTGCCAATCTGTTGCAGGATGAAATGCATGTTGGGAAATGTGTCCTCAACAATAGTGCGATCATATGATTTAAATATCATTATTAAATCTCATTTTAAGAATACAATTGGGAAGTAATATTGTTACTGTCAACTGGTCAACATATATCGGTAATGATTGGCTGACTAGAGTTTGACATTACTGTCGTGTGACGGTGGTGATCAGTTGACCCCCTAGGTCATACCTATAGGGCAATACTCTTAATTGATTATTTAATTAATCGTATAATGTTGCGAGTTAATTAAATTACTTGAAAATTGACGGACGATTTTGGAAGTAAAATTTACGTATCATATTAAAATATGATTAAATAAGATACGGTCTGAGTAATTGAATTGTATCATTACTCGGATGAAATTATTGTTTAAAGAAACAATCGGAACTGAATGAATTATTATAAATACAATCAGTTGTAATTTATAAATGGTAAAATATTTTGGCACAAGTAATTATAAAATTACTAAGTCGATTTTTGTATGTGACGTATTTTTGATAATACGTTGATTTTTAATATGTTAAAAATACATAACAAATTTATGTCACATATGACATGTGACATATTGACAATTGACAAAAATAATATGGAATCCATATTATAGATTGGGCCGAAATATTGGAGGAGAATTAAGCTAAAATTGTGTTTACATTTTTAGTGGTGAACATAATGATTAAAAGCAAGTGTAGCCATGCAACCCTATAAGACATTGTGAAGACAAATGAGGGCATGCATTGGCTCTCCTACCTCTCTCCTTTGGGCCGGTTTTTGAGAGTGGAAAAACTAATTGTTTTTCCTCTCAATTTTACCTAATATACAATAATGAAAGATCATTATTCATTCATTCTTTCCACCATCTAAAATATGAGTTTTAGAGAGATAAAAACTCCCATCTTCTTCCTCCCCAAAAACCGAAATATTCAAGAGTTATATAAATATTTTGGTTCAATTTTCTACCTAATTAATATTATACTAGTTTTGTAATATTAATTAAATTAAGAGAAAGCATTGGGTATAAAGCTTAGGGAGAGATCCTACACTTGGATCTTGGTTCATCCATAAGGAAAAGCTCAAGAACAAGAGAGAAAGGTGATCTCTCTTGTGCCCAATATAACCGAAATCTACAATGTAAGGACTTGATTTCTCTTCTCTTATATTATTGTTTGCATGCATAAAATCCGTTTTAATTTTATGACAAATTAATTATGACATATATGAGTATGTTAATTTGTATATGAATCTACATTTCCTTCAATCGGTATCATGAGCCACGGTTGTTTGCATGCAAATTGGTTAAAAGTTTTTCCGAGTTATATGAATAACAAATAAAACTTGTAAAATTTGTGTTATTATGATATATCACGAAATAAATACATGCATGTTAATATTTCTGGTCCTAAAATGTTTTATGATATTTTGGTTAATTTTTCGGATTTTTATTGTTCATAATTTACAATAATGGCATTTAAATGTGATTTTATGAGTAAAAATGTCATTTTTGGTCTAAATATAGCTATACTTCGAATTTTCACTTGGTTTTTGGATATGTTGTTACATATATTATTTTGAGATAACCTGTAAATTTTCATAATTTTTGGACTTGTTATGCTCGAAAAATGAATTTTTCATTATTAAATTCGGATTTAAGAGAAAAATAGGTTAATAAGAGTTAAATTTCGAATCTGGTCATAGAAAATTAATATGTTGTCACATGCAATTTTACAAGATGTGTGTAAAATAATTGGCTATAAATAAGTCTTTTAGCATGATTTATGAATTTTTGAAGAAAAATAGCATAAATAGTGACATTATTAGTTGGAAATTAATAAAACATAATCTATGACTTAGGAAAAACGTCTAATGTTGCATTTTATTGTATTTTTCAGATCTAAAATTGAAAAGTTAATGAAAATAATTTTTCCATGTTTTTATGATTATTTTATTAAATATCGATAAACCGCAACATTGTTTTTCCGGAAAATTTTCGAAATTTTTTAACCTAAGATTTTGAACATTATGAGTGTCATGGATTTTTCCAGAATGTTCATGAATTTAAATTTCAAATTTTGAATTTATTTGAAATTTTTGGATTTATTTGAAGTTTAATAGCTTATTTTTGTATTTTTAGTCCTTTTATGAACAATTTTGTAAATAAAAGTTAATTATGGTCAAATTACTAGTGGAGACTATATTTTGAGTCCTAAGAGGTTAGGGTAATTAACTTATGCATAAATATGAGTTTATGCATTTTTGTGATTATAAAATGTTGAAATCATGCAAATCCGTAAAAAACCGAGTAATATACGATATTGGCTAATTAAAAGGCGATTTAGCATAAAATTGAGCATGTTCATACATATTATAATGCTGCATTTTCTTTATGATTGTCATAATTTTTACTTTATGTAATTTTGAATTATGTAATTTTACTTAGTATGGCCTTAGATTTTAATTGGTATTTCCCGAAATGTATGGGAATATCGATTCGGTTGTAATTTTTATTGTGATCTCGTATCACCGTTTTGTAATTTAATAGATTTATTTTATTTTAGTTACAAATGTATAATAGGAAATTATGTAATTTATTATGTAATTTTATTCATTCGGAGTTCCCAAAGACGGATTACTTCAAGAATGGCGATACATAAAGACGGTGTTACCTCGAGATGCGTGCCACAACCGAAGTTCAAGGGACCAATGGAATTGGTTTCCGAATATGTAATAGATTAATAGTTTTTCTTTTTAGGAAGGCCATACTAGGATTTATTTATTTTATGCTTGCATTTTATTTTATGTCACATGCATCGCTAAATCGCCATAACTAAACATGCATTGTCTTATTTTATCGAGTTTATCGACCGTGTCAATTCGAATTATCGTAGTTCACCGCTTTAGTTCACTTAAAACGTGATAGATAATAAATTGACATGACCTCTCGCTAAAACAATTAATTGAGACATAGCCTTACCAAATAGTAGAAACCATGAAAACCTATTTCGCGAGGGAGTGCGCTCGGCCCCACCGGGTACAAACCTTGTTACGTAGGGGAAGTGGGTGATGAATGTTAATCCACCGAATTCATGTTGATGAGGGATGTATCGGCCCCACCGTGCCCAAGTTAATGTGGGTTTGGATCATGGACACATTTATTCGAAATTTGGATTGAACTCAACAAAAGTATTTGATAAGGGATGTATCGGCCCCACCGTGCCCTTGTCGATGTGTTTTGGGCTATAGATAATTGTTAATGTAATATTATCGACCAAGAGTTCTATAAGTAGAATCGATTAAACGTTAATCCACCGAGTTATATTGATAAAGGATGTATCGGCCCCACCGTGCCTAAGTCGATATGAATTTGGGTCTTGGAATCATTTATCATAGTTGGGTAGAGGTCACTATGTAAATGCTATACTTGTTTTTCAAGTATTAATAAAACGATAAATGTTAAGTTTTCCACTATTCCGTTTTTATATTGTTCTATTTCTTTACCACTATTCATATACGATATCATTTCGTTTTTTGATTCAAAACTCCATTAAAACATCGTAACTAAAGACAAAATTTGAATTTTCTTCTAAAGACCTCGTATTAACCATTGCTAAGGATCTCTTGTAAAGAGTATAGATTAAAGTTATTCATTATCAAACAGGTTTTGATTCTTGACTAACACTTCTACTTACAATGGACTATGTTTCATGTACTTAAATGAATTAAGTACATTAAAGCGATAAATTGTTTTGGTAATTAGTTTTGTCAGAATTCGTAATTGACCAAAATAACGCAACCACTTCAATGAAAGTTTTAAGACTAAAACGAACAAATGAAGAGTGATCTTCATGAATTCAACTTTGCTTCTCAAAGCAAAGACTCATTGAATTAAGTGGGAGCATTCTCTTAAACCGTTAAGATAAGGACGAGGTTCAAGAAGTAAAGATTATAATGGAATTGATACAAGGTAATGTTAAAGGTAAAGTTGTTGAGAATGACGATACTAAACCTATCAATCCCGACCGATAAAGTTTCCATTGTCTTAAATGTTAGACACGAGAAAGGAAACTACCCCAAATTATTGAAGAATCAACAAGTTAGTTGTGTGACATCTAATGGGACCTTCTTCGTTAAGTGTTTATTTGGTTAAACATAAGTTTTGCTAGTATTACTTCGTCAATATTAGAAACCGGTGGTGGTTTTCATCATTATGTTTGATACATAGGATGATTAGAATATGACGACTAGCAACAATGAAGTCGAGAGATAGAGTAATTGTGTACTCAATCTAGTTTTGGATTTAAAGTTGTACTTAATTATGACTATTAAGTGCATTAACTCTAAATAAGAATATAAACTTGTTAAGATACAAAAGAGGTTTCACTTTTGTGACCCTATACACCACGATTTGATGTATGGCTGGCCCATTATCAAGGTGAATATATTCTAAACCAAACTAGAATGATATATCATGTAGATGATGTAAGACTCAAATTGGTAACCCAAGATTAAACCTTAAATTCTGGAATGATGAACGCAAAGAGTTATCGAGTACTCTTAAAGCCATTAGATTGTTAATGGTTTATGCGTATCTTGTATTCAAAGCAAGATGTCTCGTGCCTTTTGGTTGAAAAGGAGATCGAGGTTGTAAATCAACGATCCAAAATAGGTTGATCATTATCTTTTACCAACGATTTAAGTTGACACTAATATGTTCACTTAATAAGGTAAATAGAGAAATCTTTGAAGAATTTCAAAGAGTTCAAGTAATCACGATTTAGTCGTGATGGGATTATCAAAGTGAAGACTTTGATATAAGCCAAATGAATTGTGATATAGTATCACAAATTAATCTCTCTTAACACGCATTATGGGATAATGTATGATTGGATAAGAATTCAAACGCTATTCAATAAGGTTTGGACTTTGATCAAGTTACTTTGAGTTACTTGATCCTTTTGGGGATTTTATCATTTTGTCTAGATTATTTTTCCACTAAATCGAATCATATGTGATATGAAATGGTAAGGGTACCATGTTTGTAAGTTTTCACAAGAAACAAATGCTCATTTTCTCTCTTAAATTATCACACGAGTACGACGGGTTTTGCGGCTCGTGAAGTTGTCTTTCTAAAATACAAGTTTATTTTAGAAGACAGAGTGGGAGAAATTATTCAAGAGCCACAAAGAATGCCACAGAAAATGTTATGTCGCAAGAAACTGGTCTTTCTTGGCTACATGAGACGTTTTGTGTAAGACATTGGTTCTTTAAAACCTAGGAGGTTAAATTCGTCACTTGTCAGAAATGATGAATTCATGCTACTTTTAAGAAAGTAAAGAGCTTATAACTTACAAAGAAATTGTTTGATTCAAGTTGATTACTTCTGGAAAGTAATAAACATATGACTTACATAAGAATGTTTAAGTCACAACTCAATACAAGGCTTAGAGCCATGAAAATCCGAAATAAAAGGCTTGATTAGTGACAAAGGGTTTTGCACTAATAAAGAGATATTTCAAAGTAAGATTGGTTGCAAAGGGTTTTGCACTAGTTGAAATGCTTAAGTCTATTAGGATCTTCTTAGGGATTGTGTTTCATTATGAGGTTATGAAATACATAGCGAGTAAATCTAAAACCCACTTCTTCAATAGAAGGAATGTATTCAATACATATCATGAGTTTAGTAGATTCTTGCAATCCTAAGATAGTGTGAAACTTAAGAGAGAATCTTAAGTAGGACATCAATGAGTTGAAATCAATGTTTTGATCATGTTATAAAACTTTTCTCGATAAGTCGAGAAGTTGTGTTTATACATGGAGTTTAGTGGGAGTTACGGAAATTTTAATTAGTCCGATATGTGGATGACATATTGATCATTAGGAATGATTTAAGACTTTTGGAGTATTACAATACATCTTTAATATCCAAATTTATGAAGATAAATCCACGTGATATTAGCGTCAATAAGAAGTCTTATGTTGATAAGATTCATGACTAGTTCAATTAAATTGAACATATTTGATTGATTCCATTTGCTTCCGCTGTCAAATCAATTAAATAGGAAATGATGTATAACACTTCATATGCTTTGAGTATGATGAACTGTTTTCAAAATCGAATTTAAGTAATCTTTACCAAGTAAGCTATAAAGATTACCCTTAAGTGCTTGCAGAAGCATTAAGGCTATGAGGCAAAGTGTTTATGATGCAATATTGTGTAAGGGTGTTACACAAGTGACAATTGACAATTGAGATTGCGCATGGTTTCCGACAAAACCATAATCAAAACACATTAGGATGGTTAAGATACCATTGTGGCAATGTTAATTAAGAAGTAGATTTTCTAGAATCGTTCTAGGCAATAAAGAACAATGAGAGATATTTATAACGGAAATTGAGTACACTTGCGATCATGATGGGATGTGCAAGAAAGATGAGTCCCGCACATTTTGTGAAAACAAGTGGGAGCTATTCTTAGGCTAGAGGGACTATGTCTTGATTAGATCTCGACACGTACTCAGAATGTATTGTAATGCAAATGTATACATTACAAAGGAAAACGAGTATGTAGTGAGGTTGAGTAAGGTACAAGAAATTGATAAAACCTACTAACCAAAGCCTTCTCAAAGGCTAAACATGATGAGTCATGTCATTTCAATTGAATTGAAATGAACAACTATGTACAAGATCAAATTAGATTATAGAACATGAAATAGTAATCAAGCATTGACTATTCATGTGTGATAATCGCATTTGTCGTTCGAGTTTTATTTTAAAACTCTTTTTATTATACTTTGTTACATCCAAACGGGTTGTAGAGACAATTGAACCCCGTTAAAGTGAACACGGATTAGCATAGTATTCGCCCATAGTCGCTTGTATGAGGTGACGTCTCGAAGTGACTAGAGTGTGATGCGATTGATGGCAAGTTCAAGTGCCATACAGTCATGTGAGATGACTAGTCGATCACATAGGCAGATGTTAGGAACACCTTGTCGGGCCTTATGACCGCTTATAGAGTTCTGCAAATTTATATAGCCTGGTCGTGGCGAGAGCTGCTATAGTATTCTAATGAGTCGATTCTTTTGACTAAAGACTATTCACCTAAGATGGCACGGTTTCAGATTAACTTTGATTTGTGTTACTACGACCTTCGTAAATGGGGTCAAATGGGCATATTTTGGGTTATGATGGCTGTGGCTAGTCGAAGGGAATGAGTGCGATAGGAATTGTCCACCCCTTGTCAGGGTTAAAACAATATCTCAGGGCCACTCGAGGAGTAATGAACTGGAAATGCGTGGCCACGCTCGGAAGGTATCCGGAGTGGATAAATCCGGTCAATCAGTTATTCTCCGGATCGAGGAAACCACTCTCGATATGATCACTTGCAAGTACGACCGAAAGACACCTTGCATTGAGTGGGAGATAGTAATAGGACAAGAGAATTGGTGACGCACACTTGTCGAGGACAAGTGGGAGATTGTTGGGAAATGTGTCCTCAACAATAGTGCGATCATATGATTTAAATATCATTATTAAATCTCATTTTAAGAATACAATTGGGAAGTAATATTGTTCTTGTCAACTGGTCAACATATATCGGTAATGATTGGCTGACTAGAGTTTGACATTACTTGTCGTGTGACGGTGGTGATCGAGTTGACCCCTAGGTCATACCTATAGGGCAATACTCTTAATTGATTATTTAATTAATCGTATAATGTTGCGAGTTAATTAAATTACTTGAAAATTGACGGACGATTTTGGAAGTAAAATTTACATATCATATTAAAATATGATTAAATAAGATACGGTCTGAGTAATTGAATTGTATCATTACTCGGATGAAATTATTGTTTAAAGAAACAATCGGAATTGAATGAATTATTATAAATACAATCGGTTGTAATTTATAAATGGTAAAATATTTTGGCACAAGTAATTATAAAATTACTAAGTCGATTTTTGTATGTGACGTATTTTTGATAATACGTTGATTTTTAATATGTTAAAAATACATAACAAATTTATGTCACATATGACATGTGACATATTGACAATTGACAAAAATAATATGGAATCCATATTATAGATTGGGCCGAAATATTGGAGGAGAATTAAGCTAAAATTGTGTTTACATTTTTAGTGGTGAACATAATGATTAAAAGCAAGTGTAGCCATGCAACCCTATAAGACATTGTGAAGACAAATGAGGGCATGCATTGGCTCTCCTACCTCTCTCCTTTGGGCCGGTTTTTGAGAGTGGAAAAACTAATTGTTTTTCCTCTCAATTTTACCTAATATACAATAATGAAAGATCATTATTCATTCATTCTTTCCACCATCTAAAATATGAGTTTTAGAGAGATAAAAACTCCCATCTTCTTCCTCCCCAAAAACCGAAATATTCAAGAGTTATATAAATATTTTGGTTCAATTTTCTACCTAATTAATATTATACTAGTTTTGTAATATTAATTAAATTAAGAGAAAGCCTTGGGTATAAAGCTTAGGGAGAGATCCTACACTTGGATCTTGGTTCATCCATAAGGAAAAGCTCAAGAACAAGAGAGAAAGGTGATCTCTCTTGTGCCCAATATAACCGAAATCTACAATGTAAGGACTTGATTTCTCTTCTCTTATATTATTGTTTGCATGCATAAAATCCGTTTTAATTTTATGACAAATTAATTATGACATATATGAGTATGTTAATTTGTATATGAATCTACATTTCCTTCAATGCAGTACTCATCTATAAGGTAGTACCCATCAATTCGTGCAACTCTTGCCAAAACCGAGAAATGAACCTCGCATCCCGATCAGACACAATGTCCTTTGGCACACCATGTAACCTCACTACATTCTTCCTGTAGCCATTTACCAATTGCACCTTACTTCACGTATCTTTCACGGGAATAAAATGAGCTCACTTGGTCAAATGATCGACGATCACCCATATCATGTTATTGCCTTGCTGGCTCCTTGGAAAACCCACAATGAAGTCCATGGACATAGATTCCCATTTCTACTCAGGTACCTCAAGGGACTGAATCTTACCCTGTAGGCTTCGTTGTTCCCCTTTGACTCTATGGCAAATCAAACATCTAGCCACAAACTCAGATGTCTCCCTCTTCTTTCCAGGCCACCAAAACGTGTTCTTAAGATCTCTATAAAGCTTATCACCCCTTGGATGCACTGAATACGGTGTACAATGAGCCTCTGTCATGATTATGTTTTTCAACTCCTCATCCTTAGGTACACACAATCTCCCATCAAAGCGAACACTCTCATCAAAATAAATAGATAACCGAGGCACCGTCCCTTTTTCTACTCCAACTCGCCACTCCCGAATCTTGGGATCAAGAGCATGTTTCCTGCGAATAACATCATAAAGATCCGGCTGAACTGTCAATTAACCTTTAACATCCCCGTTGTAAATCACATGTATCCCCATCTTGGTCACTTCATCTTTCAATCTCATCAGTGACATAGATGTGCATAGAGAATGCACACCTTTCCTGCTCAACGCATCGGCCACAACATTGGCCTTCCCTTCATGGTATATGATATCCATGTCATAGTCTCCTATGAGTTCCATCCACCTCCTTTGTCTTATGTTTAACTCCTTTTGAGTAAAGATGTAGTTCAAACTCTTGTGATCAGAAAACACCTTAAAGGTCGCCCCATAAAGATAGTATCTCAAAATCTTGAGAGCAAACACAACTGCACCCAACTCTAGATCATGTGTCGGATAGTTCTCCTAATAAGACTTCAATTGCCTAGAAGCATAGTGATACCGTCGTTTAGTACCAAAAATAATATTTATAACCTAAGTACTACTAACAGAAGCTAGTGGCAGTCAGGGTCGAACCACAGGGAGGAAGGGAATTTCAGTTGTTCTATATTTCAGTCCAGAAGTAACAAGGGTGGTGTTTTGAGTTGTTCTATACTAATGGCAATAAATGAACAATAAAAGAAACTGGATTAAATCAAATATAAAAAAGGTGCTAAGACGGTCGGTTCACTATAGCTGCGATGGCACAAAATCCTAGGTAAGTCTGAAATAAAGTCGTGTAGATGGGTAAATAACAAGTCCTCGCGGTCCAAGTTAACCAGTAGCTCCTTTCGGCCTATGCTACTAGCCCCTAAGTCTCACTAATGCTAGCTCTCGCACTGAAAAGTGATTCTTAAAGCCTAAATTACCTGTCTTTCGATCTTAGCAATTTAGTTGTTCTAATTCATTAATTATTTCCCTCCCCTATCTCGCGATCTTAATGGGTTGGTCAATACTAAGCATTTAACAAATAGCCTCTCGGTCTCATTGTCAAATATTGCAATTAATAAATTAAAAACGGTGCTAATCATACACACGTCGATCGATCGACCACTATAGGCGGTCGATCGACCAACTACACGATCGATCGAGAGAAGCGATCGATCGATCGATGCCCTAATTCAGGTCGCCTAATTTTACGCCATCTACGCTATAGATCCCCTACATCCTAGCACAATGAATTTAGCTACTCATGCTAGGAATAACAACAACAATAAAATTTACTAATAAAACAGAAGAATTCATGATTGAAACGACGAAATAAACAATTAGCATAAAACGATAAATAGGCTTCCAGGAGACTATTCTAGCAATTCCTATACTATGAATGAAATAAAGAACGAAAATGAAGAGGAAGAATACCGAAGAGGAATCGCAGAGAAAGAGAAAGATCCGAAAGCTGAAAGCGAAAGGAACTTTATTGTATTGAATATGAAATAACATAAGAACCCTAATAAATTTTATGAACTAAAACTAATGAAAACTGAATAATAAAACTGAAAGCTAAAGCTACGTTATATAGGAATATCACGCAACTCTTATTTCCTAAAACCTAATTACCATGGGCTTCTAAATTCTCGTTCTATTAATTCACGCATCAGCTCGTGGAGTGGTCGATCGACCACTAGACCCAGTCGATCGACCAAGTATAGCTGAACAGTAGCTTCTGATGCTCGTGGTCTGGTCGATCGACCAAAAGTACCAGTCGATCGACCAAGGATCTTTGTGATAAAGAATGCATTCGACGAATTCTGGCAGCGCACCGATCTTAAAACAGCTGCCATTTCTTCGTTACTTGGTCAAATCAGGCGTTCTACGCGGCGTTGGAAAGCTAAAAGGATAAGATTTCACCTCCAATTGGAATCACTCGATTATCTGCTCTAGAACTCGAGATATAGCCATCTGAAGCAGCCTGCAATGTCGTGAGGTGCTTCTTTGCTTGTTAAACTCGTACGCACCCATGCTTTTGCTATCTTCAGGCCTTGAAATGCATTCTAAACTTCAAGTCCGAGTCAAATACTCATGTCCTTCCTAAGCTTAGCTTCCGGGGTCAAGATTTGGTTCATTTTCTACCCATTTCCGCAATAATCTGCAATATTACATAAAAACACGAGAGTAGACAGAAATAGGGGAAATAGTAGAATAAACTACATATAATAGACATAAAATGCGTGGAAATAAAGATGTAAAACATCATATTATAGACACGCATCAAACTTCCCCAAACCAAACCTTTGCTTGTCCCCAAGCAAACTAAATGCAAAACTAAATCCAGATAGAAAGGAGCAAAACATGGACAAACTGAAAATCATCTACTTAAACCAATTTAATGCATATGAATCAACTACTAATAGCTCAAAGTCACGCAACCGAATTTATGCATATTTCAAAAAGATGTTTAACGTTTGACCTTGCAAGACTTTCAAGATTGGACTCTCCCGGGTCACTCTTCTCTCAACAAAGCAAATGGTAAGCAATTTATATATAAGAGAGAAAGAGACAAAAGTTGCTCACCTAGACTCAACCAACATGATCATGCATGCAATATAGTATGATAAGTAATTCTAGCTACCGTGTACATACATTCCAACCATTCAGGGTCCATCACATGCCGAATACTTGCAAAGATTTGGATAAGTGAGGCTATGGGTAAGAAGAGGCAAAACAATATGGGAATGAGAGGGAAATAGCCAAGCTAGCATCCTAACAAACCGAATAAATACATCCACTTCTACTCAATAAATAAGCTCAAATGCCTTTATGAATTAGGCAAACACTTCACTAATCCAAACTCAATACTCCTCATAGAATATAAATCGCAACATAGGAGTCAAATAACTCAATTTTTTTTTTTTGTCTTCTTTCTTTGCCGTTTGTTTTTCTTTTCTTTTCTTTTTTCGTTTTTTTTTTCTTTCGGCAGTCACTTTTTTTTCAATTTCTTCATTTTTTTTTTCTTTTTCTTCTTCCCCTTCATTCATTATTCTTCATAGAGTGCAAATCGAGCCAAAATTGATACAATACAACGAATACCACTAAAACTACTAAACTAGCTCAGCAAAGGGTAGGCTAAGTTTATGGATTGTAGCTAAAGGGTCAACTGGCAATTTTTTGGCTAATGTGAAGCTAATGGGTAAAATGAATAAAAGGGATTTTCGCAAGCATTCTCCAAACATGCAATACCAACCACTAACCCGAATGTATGCAGGCAAAAAGAAATTAAATGTCATACTTGTGCAAATTAATGTTACACGATATGCAGGGAGTAACTACTCACAATCCTAAATGAAACTGGTCATGAATGTCACCAGTTTATAAAGCTCTAATTCCTTAGAAAATTTTGTAGTTTGCCAAAATTTCAAGTCAAGTCTAATTGTTCAACAAATTTTGAAACGAAATTCGAGATATTGCAAAAACTCTTGCTAAAAGATGTGATAAAATGCAGGGTTTAAGCAAATGACAACTATCAGTAATGAATACTCCAATCTGACTCAACCTAATATGTAAAATTAAACGTGATATTTTTGAATTTTTTTTTGAAATTTCTCAATTTTTTGGATTTTCTGTATATATAGGGGAAAATAAACAACAATGCAAGACAAAAATGTAAACGTGTAACTGAAATGCAATAAAAACAATGCAAATGCGACGCAAAACCCTTCCCCAAACCAAATCACACAATGTCCCCATTGTGCGAAATCATGTATATAAATAAGCAAAGGAAATTGGGATTTTGCGATAAGAAACTAAATAAGACATGAAATTGGGACTCGGAAACTTACAAGATTTTAAGCGCAAAAGGAAACCTCCCCAAACCAGCGTGAGCTAGGAGGTTTCAAAGAGTTTGCAGATGCTACCAATAAGTACCTGAAAAGACAAACAAAAGTACCGTGCGTAAATCCGAGAAAACAATTTATTGAACGCAAAATTATGTGTAAAATAAAGAAATGGAAGAAAACAGAAATAAATCGGAGAATAAAGTGGAGAAAAGACTCCCTCAACTCCGCAAACCGACCAAACACATCAGGGGAATGATCGATAACAGGTACAGCAGCGAAAGTGGTCGATCGACCACATCACCCAGTCGATCGACCAAGGTGACACGAACAAAAGCTTCTGTAACTGTAGCAGTCAGTCGATCGACCACATAGGCCGATCGATCGATCAAAAAACCTCTTTGTAACTTCGATTTCTTCAAATTAGCTCAATAACTTGAGCTAATATGGTCTATAAACCTGCAAAAGCACATAATAACGCGCCCAAAAATTGCGCACAACCCAAAGTAATAGTTTAAAGCATAAATAAATCCTAAGCAAACTTATAAAAGCGAAGTCTCGCGCAAACCAAAAACAGTAAAAAGTCTTAAATGCGATAAATTGTCTTAAAAACTCAAGCATTAAATTATTTATCCGCGAAAAACGCGGGATAACTCCGACCATGGCCTTTGGCTAGATGCAGTCGCCTCAGCAATACTAATCTCAGCAGATGGAGACCACCCATCTCCGTCATCTAGGTAACTAAATGGATTGTCAGCAGCTCTAGCCCTCCACGCTCTAGTATCGTCCGGCTCATCGAACTCCATATCATACTCCATGCCTCGCTCTGACTTCTTCAAAGCTGGAAAATCAGGCGGCTCTTTCTTCCCCAAACCAGCTCCTGAAATAGTCAAAGCAGCAAAATCTTCCTCCATCTTGCTCCCAATCTCATCTTCCGATTTCTGGAGCCGCTCAGGAAATGGAGGCTTCATCGACAACTTGGCCCGCTCTTCTACTTCCTTCCTTGAAACATCCTTTGAATTAAGGACCTTGTCCTTATCAACTCTCGGAAATGACTTCATAGCTCGCTCTATGAACGACCCGTCAATAACTCGGGCCGAAGTATCACGTAAATCGACAATATCAAACTTGCGCATGTTCAAAACCTTCGTCAGGTCATCATTAGCTGTCGTGCCATGCAAATCAAGTGGCGGATTTGCGTTCGCTTTCGTGTATCTTGGTGGTCGACCGGTGGTGTTGGTCGATCGACCATGAGCACCGGGAACGTGATCTCTTTCCGCATCGAAATTTTAGTAGGCTTCTCCATATTTCCCGAATCCTTTCCTTGCTGATTAGCCGCTAAGATTGCTATTTGGCTTTCAATTTTCACCACATGGGCCATAAGAGCTTGGACCGCCGTTCTCAATTCTGCAATCTCATTGGTGCCATGAACCGAAGCATTCTGCTCTGAATTTTCTTGCTTCAATTGTGCCACCTCAAGCTTTTCAGATTGAGCATTAACAGAAGCCTCAAGTGCAACAGTACTCATCTCTACACTTGCTTTCCGCGTTGTCTACTCTCCGACTTGTCGATTTTGCATTCTCGAGCTTCAAATTGTGCTACAATTCTCGAGACGTTTGACATCTTGGTGGAATAATCAAAGGTACTCAAGCCTTCCCTTTGATGTTCTCCTTCCAAAATCCTGCTTAGATAGGACCGGAAAGACCTATAAAAACCAAACTAAAGGAAAAAGATGAGAAGCGCCTCAAGGAATAAATCCCTTGAGGCTAAAGACAGAACTAAAATAAAAACAACTAAAACTAGCGCTACCTCCCAAGAACGGCGCCAAAATTTGATACCGTCGTTTAGTACCAAAAATAATATTTATAACCTAAGTACTACTAACGAAGCTAGTGGCGGTCGGGGTCGAACCACGGGGAGGAAGGGAATTTGGTTGTTCTATATTTCATCCGAAGTAACAAGGGTGGTGGTGTTTTGAGTTGTTCTATACTAATGGCAATAAATGAACAATAAAAGAAACTGGATTAAATCAAATATAAAAAAGGTGCTAAGACGGTCGGTTCACTATAGCTGCGATGGCACAAAATCCTAGGTAAGTCTGAAATAAAGTCGTGTAGATGGGTAAATAACAAGTCCTCGCGGTCCAAGTTAACCAGTAGCTCCTTTCGGCCTATGCTACTAGCCCCTAAGTCTCACTAATGCTAGCTCTCGTGACTTTGAAAAGTGATTCTTAAAGCCTAAATTACCTGTCTTTCGATCTTAGCAATTTAGTTGTTCTAATTCATTAATTATTTCCCTCCCCTATCTCGCGATCTTAATGGGTTGGTCAATACTAAGCATTTAACAAATAGCCTCTCGGTCTCGCTGTCAAATATTGCTATTAATAAATTAAAAACGATGCTAATCATACACACGTCAGTCGATCGACCACTATAGGCAGTCGATCGACCAACTAGCACAGTCGATCGACCAGAGAAGCCAGTCGATCGACTGATGCCCTAATTCAGGTCGCCTAATTTTACGCCATCTACGCTATAGATCCCCTACATCCTAGCACAATGAATTTAGCTACTCATGCTAGGAATAACAACAACAATAAAATTTACTAATAAAACAGAAGAATTCATGATTGAAACGACGAAATAGACAATTAGCATAAAACGATAAATAGGCTTCCGGGAGACTATTCTAGCAATTCCTATACTATGAATGAAATAAAGAACGAAAATGAACAGAAGAATACCGAAGAGGAATCGCAGAGAAAGATCCGAAAACTGAAAGCGAAAGGAACTTTATTGTATT
Organism: Silene latifolia; assembly: GCF_048544455.1. Taxonomy (NCBI): domain Eukaryota; kingdom Viridiplantae; phylum Streptophyta; class Magnoliopsida; order Caryophyllales; family Caryophyllaceae; genus Silene; species Silene latifolia. Next base: position 5,709,275 of record NW_027413609.1, read on the forward strand.
GAATATGAAATAACATAAGAACCCTAATAAATTTTATGAACTAAAACTAATGAAAACTGAATAATAAAACTGAAAGCTAAAGCTACGTTATATAGGAATATCACGCAACTCTTATTTCCTAAAACCTAATTACCATGGGCTTCTAAATTCTCGTTCTATTAATTCACGCATCAGCTCGTGGAGTGGTCGATCGACCACTAGACCCAGTCGATCGACCAAGTATAGCTGAACAGTAGCTTCTGATGCTCGTGGTCTGGTCGATCGACCAAAAGTACCGATCGATCGACCAAGGATCTTTGACAAGAATGCATTCCGACGAATTTCTGCAGCGCACCGATCTTAAAACAGCTGCCATTTCTTCGTTACTTGGTCAAATCAGGCGTTCTACGCGGCGTTGGAAAGCTAAAAGGATAAGATTTCACCTCCAATTGGAATCACTCGATTATCTGCTCTAGAACTCGAGATATAGCCATCTGAAGCAGCCTGCAATGTCGTGAGGTGCTTCTTTGCTTGTTAAACTCGTACGCACCCATGCTTTTGCTATCTTCAGGCCTTGAAATGCATTCTAAACTTCAAGTCCGAGTCAAATACTCATGTCCTTCCTAAGCTTAGCTTCCGGGGTCAAGATTTGGTTCATTTTCTACCCATTTCCGCAATAATCTGCAATATTACATAAAAACACGAGAGTAGACAGAAATAGGGGAAATAGTAGAATAAACTACATATAATAGACATAAAATGCGTGGAAATAAAGATGTAAAACATCATATTATAGACACGCATCACATAGGCAATGACTTTCCTGTTTTGCATCAACACACAACCCAACCCGTTCTATGAAGCATCTGTATACACCTCGAAGTTCTCACTCCCTTCAGGTAAAGCTAAGACTGGAGTTGTGGTCAAACGCTCCTTTAATGTTTGGAACGCCATCTCATAACTTACATCTCAACGAAACATGTTCTCTTTCCTCATCAATGCTGTCATAGGTCTGGCGATCTTGGAAAAGTCTTTCACGAACCATCGATAGTACTCTGCCAAACCCAAGAAACTCCTAATCTCGGCCACCTTCTTTGGTGCCTCCCAGTTAAACACTGTCTCAATATTGCAAGGATCCACAGCTACACCCTCTTTAGAGATCACATGGCCCAAAAAAGCCAATTTCTCTAACCAGAACTCACACTTAGACAACTTAGCATACAATTAGTTGTCATGGAGAGTTTGCAACACCAATCGTAAATGCTCCTCATGCTCCTCCTAAGTCTTGGAATAGACTAAGATATCATCTATAAACACCACCACAAACTGGTCCAAGTACTGGCTGAAAACCCGGTTTATCAGATCCATAAACATTGATGGCGCATTGGTCAACCCAAACGGCATCAACACATACTCATAGTGACCATACCTTGATCGAAAAGTTGTCTTTGGTATGTCTTCATCCCGAATCCTCATCTGATGGTACCCCGACCTTAGATCAACCTTTGAAAAGACACCTGCTTCACTCAACTGGTCAAAAAGATCATCTATCCTCGGTAAAGGATACTTGTTCTTCACTGTGACATGGTTCAGCTCTCTGTAGTCTATACACAACCTCAAGCTCCCATCTTTCGTCTTCACAAACAAGACTTGTGTACCCCACGGCGATACACTAGGTCTAATGTATCCCTTATCCACCAAATCATTAAACTATTTTTTCAGCTCCTCTAACTCATTAGGACCCATACGGTACGGGGCCTTAGAGATTGGTCCCGTCCCCGGTTTCAACTCCACATTGAAATTTATCTCTCTCTTCGGTGGTAAACCCGGTATCTCATTTGGAAACACGTCTGGAAACTCCCCCCACCACAGGTATCTCAGCTGCTGTCGGTTCCACCACACTTATATCCTTCACATGGCATAGGATCAAAGGATACCCCTTCCTCAAATAAGACTTTAAGGTCACCGCCGCAATCACTTTGACTTTGGGTTTGATAACAAACCCACGATAAGACACACTAACCCCGTTAGGACCTCTCAAAGAAACTTTCTTTTGATGACAGTCTATCCTACCCTTATACTTACTCAACCAGTCCATCCCGACTATTATCTCAAAACCATCCATAGGAAACTCCAACTAGTCAAGTGGAAGATCAACTTGTCCAATAACCATGGACACCCCTCTAAACAACTTCACACAAGACACTAACTTACCCGACGGTATAAAAATCTCATCTTTTACAGAATCAAACTCTCTCAAACCAAAAGACTTGGCATGACTCGATGATACAAACGATTGTGACGTCCCCGAATAAACCAAAATAAAGGTAGAAACGTTGTTAACAAGAAAAGTACCGGTGATCACGTGTGCATCATCCTCAGCAGCTTACTTGTCCATCATAAACAGCTTGCGACTACTCTTTTTTCCACCTCCTTGCACTGTGCTGCCAGATGTAGAAGGCTTGGCAGCCGACGCCTGATTGTTGTTAGCTGCCGGTTCCTGATAAGAATTACTGCCATTTTGATTCAACCCACCGTTGTTGCTCTTCCCTCCTTGATTGTTCCATTATCTAGCTGGTCGGTTGCTAGCATAGCTCTGCGTTGGTCCCTGTGAGGGTCTCTGAAAACCTCTCCCCACTGCACTAGTACACTAATGCCTCTTGTGACCCATACCGCCACAGTTGAAACACGATATACCCGAGCTGTTGCTACTACCACGGCCGCGCCCCTAGGAAGATCATCCACTAAAGCCTGATCCTGAAGAATAAGCCCTTGTCTGATTGTGGTTACCCCTCTTATTGCTAGATTGGGCACCACCATCACTCTCAGCCTTTCTCTTTTCAGAACTCTTCTCTTTGTATTCCTTGGCCATCTCAACTAACCTCTCAGCCCGTCCGGCCCTCTCATTAGACTCTTTCACATTGGTAAAAGTCCCCTCTGGTAGCTTCTCTATGATCTGATAACTCAACCCCTTCTCGAGGCGAAGAGTTAAATTCTTCTGATTTAGTCCCATATCTTTATCGTATCTGGCCTTTTCACTAAACTTGTGATAGTATTCAGTCACCATCATATCTCCGATCATCTTGAAGGAATCAAACTT